>NC_134231.1:10434789-10802597 GCF_965140235.1 Caretta caretta | reverse complement strand
CTATACGTATATCTATTGAAGGGGAAAAGGGGAAGCGGAAGGGGGCTGACTGGGGGGAAGGGGTGAGGAGGCGGAGTGGGGGAGCCCATTGGGGGAGCAGAGGGGGGGAAGGGGAGGAGGGGAAGGGAGGGGGCAGACTGGGGTGAAGGGGTGAGGGGGAGGAGTGGGGAGCCCATTGGGGGAGCAGACGGGGGGGAAGGGGATGAAGGGAAGGGAGGGGGGCTGACGGGGGGGAAGGGGAGAGGGGGAGGAGTGGGGGAGTCCATTGGGGGAGCAGAGGGGAGGAGGGGAAGGGAGGGGGCTGACGGGGGGGGAAGGGGTGAGGGGGAGGAGTGGGGAGCCCATTGGGGGAGCAGGGGGGGGAAGGGGATGAAGGGAAGGGAGAGGGGGAGGAGTGGGGGAGTCCATTGGGGGAGCAGAGGGGAGGAGGGGAAGGGAGGGGCGCTGACTGGGGGGGAAGGGTGAAGGGGAGGAGTGGAGGGAAGGGGATCAGGGGAAGGGAGAGGGGGAGCAATGGAGGGACGGGGAGAATCGGGGTGAAGGGGGAGCGAGGAAGGAGGGGGCAGCAGGGCGAGGACCCCAACCCCGCCCCCCCGGGACGTGGGGGGGCGGGTGGTCGCCATCTTGCGGGGGGCGGAGCCGCCACGCCCCTGCCCGCCCGCGTGCCCGGGCCGGCCCCGCCGCTGCCGCTGCCTCCGCAGTCGCCGCCGCCGAGTGCGCGGAGCCGGAGCCCCCGGCGCCATTTCCAGCCGCCCCGGGGCTGCCATGGCAGGTGAGAGGGAGCGAGCCGGGCCCCGCATCGCCCCGCGCTCCCCCCAGAGCCTTCTCCGCCAGGAGCGGCCCCCGGCTGCTCCCCCCCGCGGGCATTGCCTGCCTCGCCCCCCCCGCCCTCGCGGGTGACCCCCCAGCATCCAGCCCTGCCCCTCACCGCCCTCCCCGGCGGCCCCATAGCCCCCATCCCTTCCCTGCCCCGTCAGCTCGCATCTTCCGCCTGCCCGGCACTGCCCCCCCCCCCCGGCACTGCCCCCCCCCCCGAAACCCGGCACTGCCGCCCCAGCACTGCCCCCCCCCGCCGCCAGCACTGCCCCCCCCCCCGGCACTGCCCCCCCCCCGAAGCCCGGCACTGCCGCCCCAGCACTGCCCCCGCCGCCGGCACTGCCCCCCCGGCACTGCCCCCCCCCCCCGAAGCCTGGCACTGCCGCCCCAGCACTGCCCCCCCCCGCCGCCAGCACTGCCCCCCCCGGCACTGCCCCCCCCCCCCGAAGCCCGGCACTGCCGCCCCGGCACTGCCCCCCCGGCACTGCCCCCCGCCGCCGGCACTGCCCCCGGCATTGCCTTCCCCCCCCCGCCGCCCGGCATTGCCGCCCCAACACTGCCCCCCCCCGCCGCCCGGCACTGCAGCCCCAGCACTGCGCCGCCCGGCACTGCCCCCCCCCCCCCGGCACTGCCCTCCCCCCCCCGCCCCCAGCAGTGCCGTTGCCTGGCACTGCCCCCCGCCCCCTAGCAATCCCCCCTGCCTGCCTGGCACTGCCCCCCCGCCTGGTTGCCTGACACTGTGTGTCCCTCCCCCCCCTCCCCCCCCCCCCCCGTCCCTTAGCAATGCCCCCTCCACCCACCCGGCTGCTTGGCAATGGCCCCTCCCCTGCTAACGTCCTGCTCCATCTTGTGTGATATTGGCCCACCTTCCTTCTCCCCTATCCCCTGCTTTGTATTAATCCTCTGCCTGGGGATAATCTCCCCCCCCCCCCCCCCCCCCCCCCGCATCTGATCCCTATTCTCCATCCCATTGCCACCCTCTCCCTGCTTTCAGCATCATCCCCCTGCCCCCTCTTGCTGTGTGTGTTTGGGGTGGGGGGGTGACCTGCTCTTCAGGTCTGGTATAACCCCCTATACCCCCCCTTGCTCAGTGTCACCTCTCATCCATCCTCCTGCAAGGTGATGACTCCTCCATGTTCTGTCTGGGAGCCAGGGGTCCCCATTTGGCATCTATACGTATATCTATTCTTCCCTAGCCTGTACCAGGAGGGCAGAGCCAGCTAATTGCATCAGGAATAGCATGGCCTGGGCTGTCATACTGGCTGTCTAGAGTGCGGGTATGGCAGTAGCTGCATGGGAAGAGGATCCCTATATTTTGCAAAAGGAGGGGGGAAAAAGGGCCTAAAAGGGTTTTGGTTTTTTTTATGTGGCATGTTTGTTTTTTCCTCTTCCACTTGGTTGCAAATAAAGATGAGGATCTAAGTGGGTGGTAGGGGGTAAGCTTGTAAACCAGTGAAGAATTCAGGTTAATTCTCGCATGGCTTTGAAGGGGGTGGGCTGGTTCCCCCCACGCCTCCTTGACTGATCCTTCTCTCGTGATATGCTTGTGCGTTTATTTGGAACAGCTAAAAGGATACATTTGTTTTGTGGCTTTTACCTGTGAGCCCCATGTTCCTCACATTCTCTCCCATGTGTGTCTTGTGTATGCATTTGCTTTATCTTAAAATATTTGTATTGGAAATGAGTGACACAGACACAATCAAATTCCACCATCAAAGCTTGGCCCTAGCTTGCGGTTACATTTCACTTCCTAAAAACTAAGTAGAGCAGTTGATGCCCAGCATTGTGTATGCAAGTAACATAGCTTTCTGTGTATATGTGATTATTTTTTCTATAAAAGATGAAATACAGAGACAGAAAAAGAAGGATTCACTTTTATTCCCACCCTTTCATTTTGAAACAACCCATTATTGTAGCCTAGTCAGAGAAGATAAACTCTTAACACAGCCTTGGATCTGCTTTTGAGGGTGGTTCTTTAGGCACCAGAAGTTAACAGCCTGAAGGGAAGGAGTACTTGTGGCACCTTAGAGACTAACCAATTTATTTGAGCATGAGCTTTCGTGAGCATGCTCAAATAAATTGGTTAGTTTCTAAGGTGCCACAAGTACTCCTTTTCTTTTTGCGAATACAGACTAACACGGCTGTTCCTCTGCAGCCTGAAGGGGAATCACAAACCTTGCAAGCAGGTTCTGGCAGAAAGGGGAAGTCTCTAGGTTAGTGTGAAACAAAGTAATTAATGATCAGATGCAGTTCTTCCCTTTTCACTTTTGGCACACATGGTCTTAACATGAGTTAACAGGTTGAGATGAACACTAGGCTCTGCCCTGAAGTTTGCCTCAGCCTGCTAACGTGTGGAGGAAAAAACCCTACAAACTGTCCTGTGTTCATTAGGATTTTACCATGTGTTAACTAATGTGTAAGGAGAGAATACCCCCCCTCCCCCCATGTGTGTTTTTAGTGGGAGTTACAAGAGTATTGTCTAAGCCCTAGGGGAAAGGTACACTACCAGTCTCTCCAGCAGCGACTTGGGCAGCAGCTCACTGCTTTTTGTTTGCAGTAAAGAACCATGTCCTCATCTTGCATTTACTCTTGATCCAAAGGTGAGTTTGGGAAGCAAGAGGGAAACATACCAAACGTGACAGCAACCCCTACAGTTTTCTAAGAAGTAGTATGACATGGTGAAGGAGCAGCAAGAAAAGACTCCTTCCTGAGACAGGGGTGGGAGAATATAGATATTTTTAATATGTGCCGCCTTGAGTGTTTTTCTTGTTGTCTGTCTTAATAGCATTAGCATTGAAATACCCCCACTCCTGTTTTGAAGTTAACGTACAATTGAATTCAAAGGGAAGAATGAAGGTCAGAGCTTTGCTTTCAGTGTTGTTCGGAAAGAGACATTTTTCTGCATGTGTAGCTTAGTAAGGGCAGCAGCAATTAATATTTTTTTTCCCCAAACAGAAAATGCTAAAAATGTGCCCCCCACCCTCCAGCGATCGAAAGATTGGGTAGAAAAGAACAACAGCTAGAGATCCTGCTGATTGTAGGGTTTCAATTTATTAATGTCTTGTTTTCCATGTCAAAGGGTTATAATTAGAACAAGTCAGCTGGTCACTCTCTCCTTGGCTTTGCCTACATGGGAAATTTTGGTGTCCCTCTCCAGTCCCCTGCCAGTCTAAACCAGTAATTGACATAGCGGTAGAAACCTCCCCTCCCTGTGGAGGCTATTACTCTGGTATAAGAATAACTTTCTTTGGTTTAGTTTGTCACTTGGGAGGGGGTTTAAATTAAACTGGTAAAACTTTTTTTAATGGATTCCTCAACAAATAGTGGATAACCTGCCATAATGATCTAATATGAGACTGTATTAACTTTTTTTTAGGGCTTATCTGCTCAGGGGAAATTGACTTGAATTACTGTTCCAGAATAGCTCCCTGTGTGGACATTCTGTTTTAGAATAAAAGTCACTTTATTATTCTGGACTTTTATTCCAGAAGTGTCTACACAAGGAGATACTATGGAATAGTTAATTCTGCAATAGCTATTCTGATCAACTTCCATCATGTAGACAAGATTCTTACTACTATTTCTGTCGCCAAGGCCTTAGAGATACTATGACTGGGGAGCCATTTTTTAAGGATGACTTTTCTTTCAAACACGTTTTTCTCATGCATTTCGTTTTCAAGCTTGAGGCGCTATGGAGAAGAATGTTCAAGACATTCTTAGGTATTCTAGGGTCCCTCATGTAAATTAAATTGAGGGTATAGAACAAACCAGAATGTAATGTGACTGAGAGATGTGTTGGAACTGATTGGGGAGATGTGGGTAGTTAGCCGGAAGAATTGCCTTGTTTTATGTCCATACGTATCTGAAACAGTTACTACCGTCCACCACTCACCTAACTATATTTATGAAGAGCGAACACTTATGAAACAGTATGCCAGTAATTAAAACATGTTTTATTTTTGCTTAGAATCTGCAGGAAGAGGAGACTGACAGTCGGGTTATGTAAGGGGATGTGCATCATGCTGTAGTGGAAGGTAGGAATAAAATAATTGAAAACAAAATCTGTTTGCTGTGCTCTGTTGCATTAAAATGTTTTGCTTGTAAGCTTTCACTTATCCCTTTCTCGTCCAACCCGTAATACTGCTATCTTTATTGTGGAGCATGTTTCTATTAGAAACCGTATTTTCGAGTGATTAGTAGTGTACTGATGGTAACTGTCGTCTGGAAGGTGGAAAAAAGTCTGGTGGTGGTGAGCTATTTTCAGATTACAGGAGGCAAAAAATGAAGTTTAGACTTTTAGGTCTTCCTCTACGTACCGACTGTTTCAAATACTGTAGTTTATTAAGCACTTATCTTGACCTCTACATATAAAACAAGTATATAAAAACAAATTCATCACTTACTATGAAGAAGTGAATTCAAATTGACAACTCTCAGCCATGTTGGTTTAAAAAAACAAACACACACCTTGGAAGAGAGATCAGGATTTTGAAATCTCACTTTTTTTTTTTTGAACTTCTAGGTTTGTACTGTGATTGCACTGTAACGTAGTGGACTCACCACCTGAAGCGCCCAGTTGTGGCAGGGTGCAGTGCTGTGAGTGGTCCTTGTCTCTGGCACCATTTTCAGGCAGCCCATCTCTCAGTGGGTCTTCTGTGGCTCGGCCCTTCAGCCAAGTTACAAAGTTCAGTCCCCTAGAGTGGTAGCAGAAGGGTCCAACAGAAAGTTCACAAAACCCCCCCCAATACAAGAGAGCCTTTTGCTCCCCACCTTGGGCTATTCCTGAGCCTGCCTTTGAGCTCAGTATTCCTGCCTTTGAGCTTGCATGCCTCAGTGGCTGGTGAGGGAACCCAGGCCCACCCTCTGCTCTGCCTGGGGACCCTGTGTAAAGTAGCTAGGTCTGCTCCTTCAGGCAGGCTGCCATTTCGCTTTGCCACTTCATATCTCCAAGCCCCCTTGCGCTGCTTTCTTGCAGTTTGAGTTTAACACAGCTTGCCTTTTTCGGGCTTCTCCCTAGATCCTCTCAGCTTCTTGTTTCTCTGCTAAACTAGCTACCCTTCCCTCTGTCTTGGACTCCACTGAAGTGCTTTTACTGCCATACTTCAGGGCCTTCCAATCCATGTGTCTGATGCTAAGAGAGCTGTGCTAACTGACTCAGGAGGGAGTGAAGCCCAGCCCTTTGACCTTTAATAATGGGGAGATTCCAGAGGTTCTTAACCTCTCTGCTTCAGGCAGGAAGGCACACGGCTATCCGTTCTCAAAATCATGTTAATATTAAGTTTGAGACAATTTAAACACAAAGCAATTCTGTTCGTGTTGAGGACATGCATCATGTGCCCTTCAGTATACAGGTGATGTTGGGTACAACCATGATGATCCTGTTCTGATCTTGTTTGTGGCAGAGGACATTATATCCTTCCCCTTCTGTACAAGTGGTGTTTTGATCCAATGCTTGTGACATCGAAGTGCTGGAGAAAATGAGCTCTCTGAATGATTCCAGGGTTTTAAAAGGGCACAGAGGAAGAGTAATTCTGTTAGAATTGCATTTGAAAAGGTGTAAGCAGCAATAGGACATTTAATTGTATTCTTGTTTTAGACTTTTAGGTTCTATGTTGGTTAAAAATAATGGCTGAAATAGCGTTTCTTGAGTGCAATTACTAATCATAGGTTAGATGTAAAGGAATGTTTGCTTGTTATCTGCCTTGTGATTAAGGGGATTGAGGTCTGATTTTAGTAACCTGCTAACATTAACAGTGTTTGTTTTTAGAATAAAATGGCTCAAAGTATACAGAGTCAAATGGGTATAAATACTGAAGGAAAAGTTGGTTGATTTCCCTCTCTTTCCCCCGGTGTTTTAAATCTAACACTACACATAGGGCTGGCTTGGAATGTTCTAGGCATCTGTGAAATTTATTAGCTGCATATATTTGTAAGTCAGCTACCTTATTGCATAAGTCATTTTAAGTGGACTGGATAAAACATTCTGAGAATGTATTGAAGAGAGCAATTCTGTATTGTCCGGTGAATGAGCAAGGTGACTTAACAGGTCTCTTCCATATCTAATTTCTGAGTACAAGTAATAGATTCTTATGCCTACATGCATTTAGGTAGCTTGAGCCCCATTAGTACTTTAAAATGCCCGTGCACATTTTCATTGTGGCTACTCTGGCTTGCTTGTTATCCCCTGATATCTCATTAGATTCGAGAGGCACAATCTTAGCGGGTCAAGGTTTCCTTCTCTTTTATATTTTCAGTGTGGTTTCAGCTTTTATCAGGATGCTTGTTCTTGCTGTGATCAGCTGTAAAATTTAAAAGTAGGTTGGAGTGGGGAGAGAGAACTTTAGGCTTTGTGCACACGCAGGTACCCTAGCGTAAACAGGCTGCGGCTGCTATTTGAAGCCCTATGTCCGCTGGCGCGGAGGTAGATGATGGGGCCATTAATATGCTGGTGGCCTGTCTACCCCAGGGCTGTCAACATTGCTAAGGACAGTGGAGCTGAACTGGTATTAGCCATGGTGGGAAGTCTTTGAAAGGAGCTTTGGGTCAAGTAGGTGTGGCCTGAAGTTACACTTGAGGAGTACTATAGATGTATACTGAACCCACTTTTGAGACACAGCTGTGATCGTGGCTCTTATTCGGTTACTGAACTATCATTGTTTTTTGGTGGTCTTTTTGGTGTCACTAGTTTAGCATTATCAATTAGAATACTATACTGTGCTTTTAAGTGTACATTTCAAAGTTTTTCTATTTTGTGGTGCTGATTGAATGTAAGTTTTTAAAAAAATAATCTTAAAATATTCATGAGCATATAAATGCTTTCCAAAAAAAAGCACCAAACCCACAACCTTGATAGCTTGTCATGGCTTTGTCACTTGTCATTCTGTGAAGTTATTAGCAGCTTGTAATTCGGAATAAAATGCTGCATTACAAAAATAGCAACATTCTTGTTTCTCTGGCAAACGTTAAATAAAATTAAAATGCCATGAAGTCAAATACCAGTTGAGCTGACTGCATTGTGGTACGATTTGAACAGGCTGTGGCTTTTACCTTTCTTGTGGGAAGGGATGCCTGCTTTGTGTTATGAGTCTTGGAATCCCTATTGTGTTAAGTTACAAAGGATAAATGAGGCCGAAACTGAGAAACTGGTCCTTTGTATGGAGATTCCAGTATCTGCTTCTGTCCTTCTTAACAAGGGCAACATGCCAACCATTTCAGATGGTGGGATGGGACACAGTTTCTGATACAGTACCCAAGCTCTGCCTGCAGTTCCCAGACCATTTGATGACTAGTCTCTTGTAATGTCTTTTAGACCAGGGAATCCTGGTTATTTGGTGAGACAATAAGGTTGTGGCTAATTTTTTTCTGAAGCCAGAATGAGTTAATTTTGGTAGGCAAGTTGTGAGAAGTGCATGAACGAGAACTGAAGGAGGAATTCATAAGGAAGCAGGCTGGGCAAATACTCCATTACTTCTGCTGCTTGGTGATATTTACAAGGAAACTGAAGCAGGTCCTCACTTTTCCTTCTCACTTAGGTTAGATGTTCTGGATGGCTGAAATACAGGCAGAATTAAGTACAGGTCAACAGTTTAACCAGAGCGGCATTGTAATCTAGTAGGGTAAATGCAAGACTGAGAGCTCATGAATCTTAATACTATCTCTGAAGCCATGTGCATTTCAGGTAAAGGCGTCATCTTTTGAAGTGTTGTAACTGATATGGTATAGAGCACCGCTTTGCCCTGAGTTTGGACAGGATCGCTTCTTTCTAAGAACATGTTGGGATCAACCATGAGCTGCTAATGGCATGGACTAGCAGCTTGGTCTAGCTCTCACTACAGTCATTGAGAGACTCCTATTGACTTCAATGGCAGTTGGATCAAGCTCTTAAGATGTGTGAGGGTGAGTTAGTCACAATTTCTGTGCCCCTTGCCACATCTTTAAATGGGGACAGTGTTTATCTACGGCACAGTATTCGTGCAAAGATAATTGTTTATAAAGTACTATATGGTCATGCTGGTAGTATTATACATTTCAGGCTACCGGACGGTGGTTTTACGAACCTGATATTTACCCCGGATATGTTCGTATTATTATTGTACTTACTCCAGTTTACTCATGGAATTTTATACGTTTAAAAAATTTAACACACGCAGGTGGAGGCACGTATTTTGTTTTTTACAAGTCTTTTGACGTTTGTGTGTTGTTGTGGAACCAGTCACAAAAGTCTTGGGCTATTTATTTGATCTAGCTATCCCAATTTGCATTTTTTTAAAATCAAGAGCCGGAAAACTTGTAGGGTAATGAAGACCTTGACTTGGTGTAGCCTAGTACCTAGCAAAATGGGGTCCTAGTTCATGATTAGAGCTCCTAGATGCTCAGTAGTAATCTTCTCACAGCTGTGTCGGCTGACTTTGATCGCAAATCCTTGGATGAAAGGCAATATAGAAGCAACATACTAGTGTTCCTCTGCAAAACCTGGGTCATGGTATTTCCAACATACTGGCATATTTCCATGGTCTTGTTTGTAAAATCCATCCCAGTTTTGGTGGTATAGATCACTAAGGGAGGAGATGGGGGAGAGTCAGCATGATCTCTTGAGTTGGTAGCTGATAGTCTTGACAGAGAATATTTCTCTATGAGGCCTCTTCTGCTCCAGGAAACACTCCAGTCACTGGCAACAGGTTTCGGCAGTGGGTCCCTCTGGGTATGTCTGCACTGCAATTAGACATCTGTGGCTGGCTCGGACGAAGACGCTGTTAATTGCTGTTTAGACCTTTGAGCTGGGGCCTGGGCTCTAGGACCATCCCACCTCGCAGGGTCCAGCTGCAGCCCATATGTCGACACCACAATTAAACAGCCCGTTAGCCCAAGTCTCGTGAATCGGAGTCTGCTGGCCCGGGCCAGCCGTGGATTTTTTTAATAGCAGGGTAGTCATACCCTCTGAATCTATTCTGACAATCGTTTAGTTGGAAAGGACAAAGCATGGTAGGACAAAACAATTTTCAGCACCATTACCAAAAGCATTATTGAGGCCGTATCTCCGTTACAGAGCTCATGTCAGTGTGGTTATGTCAGCCTAGCTACACTGACGTAGCCCCTTCATGTCGATGCCGCATAGGCAGATAAAAGTAAATACCACTTCTCCGAACCATATTTACCTATTCCTAGATTCCAAGGCCAGAACTGACCATTGTGACCATTTAGTCTGACCTAATATAACACAGGTGAGAGGACTTCCCCAAAATAATTCCTAGAGTATATCTTTTGGAAAAACATCCAATCTTGATTTAAAAATTGCCAGAGATGGAGAATCCACCATGACCTTGGAAAATTGTTCCAGTGGTTAATTACCCTCTGTTCAAAATTGACACCTTATTTCCAGTCAGAATTTGTCTAGCTTCAGCTTCCAGCCATTAGCTCATACTTCTAGCAGATGTAAAACAATGCCAATGTAAATGTTAAGCGTTGACCAAGCCTGGGACTCAGTTAAACCAAGCAATACTAGCAATTAAACAATTTTAAACATACTTTCAGAGGAACTTATTGATGATCATCAGCAGTGGGTTTGTTTCCTAGCATTAGATGAGCTTAAGACCATGGAATTGTCTGAATCCTTGGACCTTTGCTATTTTTAGCAAGATCTTTTGGACATATGTTAGCTCAACTTCTACACACCAGTTAATGAATGCTTTCATAGTCCATTCAGTACTTTCTGAATATGCTCAGTCTTTGTCCTTAGAACAATGCATCCGGTATATTAAGTATAAAAGTATAATTACCACTTTTATTCTGTAAGCTGTTGTGACAGCCAATGCCTTGTTGAATGGCAGGTAATAGATTGGTTGTGGAGACATCACTGTGTGTGGGTATCTTTAAAAAGTGGATATCTACATTGATCTCGTCTTGCCTTAATTATTCAAATAGGAAATTGTGTCTGTTGAAGGGAGAATATATAAGAAAGGGGTATTACTCGAAATAGTAAATAACAGTGAAAGAGTTAGTGCTTTTAAGAAAAGGTTCAAGGCATACGGACATTAAGTAATGCCAATTAAGTGAGGTTAACACTTAACTCTAGTTACTAAAACGTGCCAAACCAAATTTATGTACAGAAACATCATAAAAGCCTTTTAACTTTAATACATGGTAAAAGAATAAATTGCTAGCCTGTCAAAAGGTTAAAAAAGACAGAAAATGTATTAATTTAACCAATTTAAATACATGGCCTAAAATAAGGTAGTCTTAAAAGGCTAGTCTTGTTGTAAGAATAAACTTTGTTTCAGGGTTTTCCTGCAGATGGTAAAAATATCCTTGTAGCTGTTTGAACCACTGTTGAACTATTCTAATTTTCCTTTGTGACATTCCTTAATGACCAGCATAGAAATGGAAATATTTCATTTCTATTACCTTCTCATTTACATCGGTTGGAGAAGAATTGATAAAAAGTTGTTTAAATATAAATTCTCGGTACATGTTGGACTTAAATGTGTTGTAAATCTTTTCTTTCTTAAAGACTTCTCTACTGAGGAAAAATTTCAAACCCATTGTGGTAAATCACACCTTGCTGTACCCATGTTAATCATTTTAGTTGCCGCATAGACTAAATATCAGTTGTGTTTAAGCAAGGTCTCGTTATTGCCCATCTCCTCTTCCTGTTTGTTCCTCCAGTGAAGTAGCAATGCTAAATTTGAAACGTCGTGTTAATTTCCAAGGCCGCAAACTGGCTTCACAAGCATAGAATGGTGAGGAGGTGAAGCTGGATGATTGAATAATATCTTTTATCTAAACATATCTGAAACGATAGCAAGGGGAATAATGAGCAGGACTGGTTGAACGTGTGCCAGTCTGTGTAAACAATCTTTTCAAACTTGTTCTGTTGTGAAAGTGATAAACTATTAGATAGTTGCCATAATATGACGAAATAAAGTGCAAGATTACATAAATCCTTCCGTGTATGGGGAAGAGAGTGAGGAGTGCTCAGATAATTTAGAAAGCATGAATGATAGGAGTTAATGTTTTGTTCTGGAATGAGAAACCATCTGGGGCTAGACCTATAAAGGGATTTAGATGCCTAACTGCCATTTTAGCCACCTTAATCCCTCAGTCAGCTGCCATCTATCTCTGTAGGTTCCTAAAGTCCCACGGTGCCTAAATCTGAAGCTGGGCCAGCACACAGCTGCCTCTGTCTAGGTATCTGGGCACCTAGCTCACCGCTAAGATCCTCAAACTAGGCATTGCCTTGCCTATCTCACCTGCGGGGCTCGATCTACTAGGTGGCGTCAGAAACTGCCTACCAGAATGGGTGCTGCACAAAACAACATGAGGAAAAGATGGTGTTGCGTTCCCCCAACCCCCCAGTAACCTTTAGCCCAGTGGTTAGCACGCTCACGGAGGAGAAGGGAGATCCAGGTTCCAGTCCCTGTGCGCCAGTGCATATTTAATTATTTATACATGGAGGAACAGTTTCAACAGGAGAGCCTGAGATCGGCCCAGCACGCACCCATTGCCCAGTGGTTACAGCATTTCTTGAGAGTGGGGAGATCCAAGTTCAAAAGTCCCTGCTTCACAATGGGGCAGAGAATGGAACTAAACATGGGTTTTCCACATCCTGGTTGAGTACCCTAAACACTGGGCTAAAGGTTATAAAGATAGTACCAACTCTTTTGTGAGAAAGGGCTTAGACATCTAACTTCAGGAGAGGGTTCATGGCTCTGACTTCCAAACGTAGGCATCTAAGTCCTTTTGAGGGGCAGGTCTTAGGGCATTTCCTACTGTCTACGTCAGGAAACTTCCTGTTCAGCCCGGTGGTATTTGTGGCTCCATTCTTAGGTGCCGGACTTCCCCTATGCATTGTATAGGGAGCCTGGGCACTTAACTCAGGGTTATAAATCTCACTAGGCAGTAGGGCACCTAAAAGTTAGGTGTTAAAATGCTCTAAGTCTCCTTTGCAGATCTAGCCCCTAAAAAATAGTTAAGAAACTCCATGTCCAATTATTGATCGTAAATCACTGGGTTTGTCCTCCTGATTCGTCACCAGTAGGAAAACTAACACAACTTGGGTAAATCATGTTTCTTGTTCTGTTCTATTAATGTTTTTTTGAGACTTTCCTTGTCGTATAACTGCTTTTCTTGTGGTTGCAAACATTTGCATTTAAAAAGTCATCTTCCGACATAACCATCCTCCTTTCTCTGCAACTGAGACAGTTTGAAATTAGCATGTTAATTTTAGCTTTTTAATACTGTTTGTTTTCAGAGTCTAATCTTGCTTTCAGAAACTCCACGCAAGAACTGTCGCTGGAGTAAAACGCACAAACAGACAAACAGTTTGGTGGGTTTTTTGCAAGTCATCGGCTAGCGCTGGACGGCAAACTGTTTCCACTTGGACATCTTTTTTAAAACAGGCCTGTGTGATCATTTGAAAAACATGCCAGTGCAATTTATGGTTGTTGTCACCACCTCTTGGAAAAGAGGGGTTAGATTTTAAAAGCCCTTAATAAACATGTGGCATTTCCAGTGTTAGTATGCATTCTGGTAGAACTCTCTGAGATCTTCAGTGTTCCTGTGGGCAGCTGTGAGACTTGCCTCGGCTCTGTCACTGGCCCAGTACATCAATTTGTTTTGGTAGATTGCTGGTAGGTGCTGTCTGTAATGCGTGCTCATTCTTGCAGACAGAACAGCGAGTATTGAATGGATAGCATTAGGGGAATGGAATTTATGCCACTAATTTCACTGGACTTGCCATGTGCTCTTAAAATCTAAGCCCTTTTGAAATAGAAACTCTTATCCTCAGTACTGCTGATGGCTGTTAAATCTTTGTGAATTGATTCCCTCTCAGAATTTTTTCAGATCCTGGTCCTTCCCCGTAATTGCTTGTAGTAGATGTCACAGTTGAAGGCAACTGGGCCTGTATACCCCTTCCATGACTCAGCAAGACCACCCACTGTAGGTTCCCAGCTCCCGAACTGCCACCTCTGTTGCACGGAGACCCTCCCGACTTGGGTTTTTCCAGGCTGCACAGTTCCCTGTCTACACTGAGTTCCCCAGCAAGGCAGGCCTCCTCTGCACTTTTTCCTCTTCAGAGCCTATTGTTACCCTTAGCTACAAGCTACTCCACAGCTCTTTCTAAGTGAGCGCGTGCTTATAACCTTACCAGCAAAACTTAAATGTTCTTATGTACTTTTGTTAACCCATGGATGCCTGTGTTGATTCCATCAGCACTTTCTCGTCTTGAAGTCAGTGGCAACACCAAACAGGAGATAAGCAATGCAACCTTGTTTACACCAGTATCTGTGAATAAAATGTTTATAAACCGAGGAGAGTAAATATTTCTCAGAGTTGTGCAAGCATAAAAAACATAAGCAAACGCTGATGCACAAAAAATGCAGTAATTTATACTAAGCTTACGAAGAGATCCCAGTAGATTGTTTGGGGCAATTGCTCTTCAGCCTGAAGGGTCCTCTCACATTGGGATCTGCAGTGTTCAGTCTTGTCCCTTCTGTAGTTTGTGCCAGAGCAAGTTGCCTTTATCCTTTTAAATGTCAAACGAAGAAAAAAAGAACTAGGCTGGAAAACATGTTGCTTTTAGCTGTTGAAGGAGAGGAAAATTCAATTCAGGTCTATTTAAAAAAACAACCCGAGTTAAAGGATATGTCCAAAAGTTGCTGCCTCCTTGAGGTGGCTATGGACAAACTCCTTTATCAAAGGCACTTGTATGGGAGCTGGGGTACCTACGTTCTCACTAGCCCATTCATCCCCTAGCACACCCTTCCTCCTCCTCCGCTATCACTCCTCTTCACCACTGGACTAGTCTGGTAAGCCCCTTTGTTTTCGGTTTAAACCAATTTTTTACCAAAAAACCTCTGGTTTTACAAAATATCTTTTTTTTTCTTTCTGATTTTCTCCCTATGTTTGTATGGTTCAAATACATAAAAATAACTTATTTTATGAGGAAAATACAACACATTGCATGTGATATGTATTAGAATAATACATTAGTCTGCATGTATATGCAAAGAGGCCTTTGGAACTAAGGCTGTGTGTTAGTCTACAAGATACACACAACAAACAAACAGGCACGCATGCAAGCTCTGAAGTGCCGGCGCATCTGAATGTACTGATGAATCTCATGCCCACCATGTACCCATTCAGGCCATTAGCAGAGAACAGTTTAAAGATTTAGTGCATTAAAATGGGAAGAAAATGAAAATCTGTATCATAATATGTTTCCGAACACAAGGAATTATTTGAAAGCTTTAAAAAAAAGAGGAGAAAAGGATGAAGTTGAGTGTGTGCTGCAAATGGTGTGGCCCAATTATTAAATGTAAATATTTATAGGCTAATAGTACCAAGGCTACAACAGTAAACTGCTTATTCAAATGAAAAGTTTTATTTGGGGTTTAGAGAGAGATTGTTTTCCTAAACTCCTAGGAGAAACTGTGTTTTGAGTTCTGTTTTAGTTCTACAGCAAACCACATTGAATTCTCAAAAAGAAAAGGAGTACTTGTGGCACCTTAGAGACTAACCAATTTATTTGAGCATGAGCTGTTCATCAAAGCATTAATATACTGAAGATTAATATAAACCTTTTTCTCCTGGGCTTCCGTCCGCCAGAGAAAACCCCGATATTTATCCAGAAAAATGATTAATATGTTTTGCACTGATTTTCACCTGTTTTTGTTGTTGTGATAAATACTGATAATTTCCTGGGTAATTTTAAATAAAATAAAAACCAAAAATGAGGGGCCCTACAATAGGCAATAGTGCATTCTGCTAACTTCAGGATATTGTGACTCTCCAAATCCATTAGAATGACACTGCGTATTGCCTTATAGTGAAAGAAACGTATTGATGACTTTTATTTATAAAAATCGTAATTTGCCCCACTAGTGATGAAACATAGGTATTAGATCTTTAAAGGCTCTTTATGCTTTTTTCTTTTCTGCAGGTCATCTGAGTCAGCCGTCCCTTATCACCTCTGACTCTTCCTGATTCCAGAATAAAGTTTTCTAGATGTACTTAATCTCTAACGAAGGATTTTCTCTTGATGGAATAATTTTGTTTTTCTCCCCTTTCATCTCCCTCCACCACACACTTTTTGTCTCCTCGTTGTCTCCGAGGTTTGTGGTGGTTTCTCCACCGCTGGAAATGGTAAAATCAAGATTGGATTCCCGCCCCTAAAATATGGGCTGTAGTTCAAACAGGAATTAATTCAGGGAAATACTATGGCCTGTATTATGCAGTAAGTCATGCTAGATGATCACAGTGGTCCTTTTTGGCCTTATAATCTATGAAAATGTGTCTCACCCTTTGCTCTGCTGCTACTCTTTTCCCAATGGCAACTACCACTCTCAGTAGTAGATGGCAAACATGGTTGCATTAACATGTAGCACTCCCAGTTGCCCACTGTGAGATGTTGAGCCATGTAGTCCAGGGGGGCGACACTCTGCAGCATCCACTGTACTGGGTGTGCAGTTAGCTAGAAACTTCTACAGTGAGGTAAGAGCTGGATTGAGGAAAATGGGTAACTGAAAGACTTGAGTACCCCGCACTTGAAACCTAACAGTTCCTTCACAGAAAAATGAGCATACGTTTGCTGACTATTCCTAGAAGAGCGTCCTTGAAATAATCCAAAAGGAATGTATAGTCACCAAATCAGAAGGGGCGTTACTCTACCAACTGAATTATTGTAAAGAAAGTGAGAAAATATGGTAAATTTGAAATGGACTTGTGGCCATGCTTTGAAGATTGGTGGGAATATTTAATTTCAGATGAAAGTAGGTGTGTTAGGGTTACTGCAGCAGCTAGGGAGTACTTGAATAACTTTGTACGTATCACTCGCTTACTGAGTCCTGAATGAGATAACAGGATTTGAAGCGAAGATTGAGCAGAGGCAGGCCTGCACACCTATCTCCTTCCCCTAGTTCCAACGCTGCTTCACCTTTGTGGCTAGATCAGGGATTGGCAACCTTTAGCACACGAGCCCACCCGCCAGGGTAAGCCCCCTGGTGAGCCAGGCCGGTTTGTTTACTTGCCATGTCAGTAGGTTTGGTTGATCGCAGCTCCCACTAGCTGAGGTTCACTGCTCTGGGCCAATGGGAGCTGCGGGAAGCGGCGCGTGCTGACGGAGGGCCAGTGGGAGCTGCGATCGGCCGAACCTGCGGACGCGGCAGGTAAACAAACCGTCCCGGCCCACCAGGGGGGCTTATGCTGGCGGGCCGCGTGCCAGAGGTTGCCGATCCCTGGGCTTGATTGTTCTGCTTGATCAGTTAGCATTTAGTGCAGGAGTTTTTCCTAAGCACCTGTGCAAACAGCATGTTGAGTTCAAGAATGTATGCATTTTGGAGTTGCTTTTGTTTGTATAAAAATAGAGAATAACTTCCCCTAAAAAATGGAATTCTTTCTAGTTTTGTGCACAGCCTGTAATCATCTCAGTGTGGAAGTCTAGTATAAATGTGGTTTATACTGGCAAAAGCGTGCTTTTGCTGATTTGCTTATACAGATTCTCTGAACAAAATAAGCTACATCAGCAAAAGCAGTTGTTTGCTGGTATAACTGCCTCTAAACTATGGCTTTTGCTGGTATAGAAAGTGTCCTTAAAAATCGCACCCTTAACCAATGTTACTATACTGGCAAATGTTTTAAGTGTAGACCTGGCCTAGGTTTCCTAAAGTGTGTCAGTAGCATCCTGTGATTTGTGGCATTGGGTTCTGCAAAGCGATCCCATAGAACGAGTGTGGATTTTTGCCTCTGTGGCTAGCAGATCACCCCCTGAGCGGAGTTAGCATCATTTGTGTGCTGTATCCTGATATGAAGCCTGACTGTGAAGGGTGCAAGATATTGGCAGACATCAGGTATAGTTGGAGAGTACTTGGTCACCTTGCTTAATAGCAGATTAGATACTCAGCAGTAGGTAGGCTGTCTGTTGCAATGAAAGTTGTTTCTTTGAGTTGTGGCTGTACTATTGCGTGTGTGTGAGTACTTCTTTCTGACACAGTCTTTGGAAGCAAGAAACCCGGGTTCTCCCTGAAACTTGAAAGTAATAGTTAAAGCTGATGTCAGCATTGAAATGAACAACGTCAAGTTAACGCTTATTGAACATTGAACCATTTATTGACTGTTGTGCCAATCCAAGTTTAGTTGTAAAGATAATCTCTGGCAGTTGATCCACCATTAAGAATGATTTGTGAATGTAAATGGAGGTCCAGTAAAGAAGAATGTGATCAATGTCAAAGATTGCTAACCTAATAAAAAGAACAGTAGATCACTGGCTGCCATCTTGCCTTATTTTGTGGGGGACAGTTACCTCTGTGCTTACGAAGCTCATGGCCCTGTATATGGAAGGGAATTTTTTTTCAGATATTTGAAAGTGATCTCTGACGCTTGGTCCTGAAAACCACAATGTATTGGATGTGCTTTCTTCTTGAGTAATGAGCATATATTTAAAAATGTAACTCCCTCTTGACTATTTTTTTTTAACTGAGTATTTTATCCTTTGATTTTAATATGTAAAAACATACAGATGCTGGAAAAGTTCTAAGAAATGTTCCAAAGTAATGTGCCCTGTAATCAGATTTAGGATAAAAATAAAAAATTTGGCAAACCAGAAAATGAAATTCCAGTTACATCACTGATAGAATAGCAGTGGACATTCTTTCTGTTACAGCAGAAAGACCTAGATTTTCACAAGTCAGGTTTTGTAAGGAGCAAACATGTAACAGTGCCGAGTATCAAGGATCGTGCCTTGAAGTCAAATGGCAGGATTTCAGAACAATTTCACAAATCAGATGTAGCCCTCCGTATGTAATTTACAAAGCATTAAATGTAGGAGCCCTAAGTGCTTTCATATTAAAGGGCTGCATCTTAAATGCTTTTGTAAGGAAGATGATACTGGTATTCAAGGACTTGTAGTAATTTCTCTGAATTTAGAGTACATTTTACCACCGAAGGCTGTGCTTTACTGTACCTGCAGTTAAAATCTGAAATCTCTAAATACTTATAAATATGTCTGCAAGATAAAACTTGTTTGTTTTTTGGCTCTTTAAATAGTAGTGAGATTTAGGTCTATTTATTCTGTTAATATGTAATGCTACTTTCCTGTACAATTGCTTTGCTTGTCCTCTGGTTATTTTAGGAGTACTTCAAAGGGAAGATGTTCATATATGGATATGCTATTGTCAAGGTTCCTTCCCCACTCTTAACTCTAGGGTACAGATGTGGGGACCTGCCTGAAAGACCCCCTAAACTTATTCTTACCATCTTAGGTTAAAAACTTCCACAAGGTACAAACTTCGCCTTGTACTTGAACAGTATGCTGCCACCACCAAGCGTGTTAAACGAAGAACAGGGAGAGAGCCCACTTGGAGGCGTCTTCCCCCCAAGCCCTACCCCCCCTTTCCTGGGGAAGCCTTGATAAAAATCCTCACCTATTTGTACAGGTGAACACAGACCCAAACCCTTGGATCTTAAGAACAAGGAAAAATCAATCGGGTTCTTAGAAGAAGAATTTTAATTAAAGAAAAGGTAAAAGAATCACCTCTGTAAAATCAGGATGGTAAATACCTTACAGGGTAATCAGATTCAAAACATAGAGAATCCCTCTAGGCAAAACCTTGAGTTACAAAAGGACACAAAAACAGGAATATACATTCCATTCAGCACAGCTTATTTTACTAGCCGTTAAACAAAAGGAAATCTAACGCATTTCTAGCTAGATTACTTATTAACTAACAGAAGTTCTGAGACTGCATTCCTGATCTGTTCCTGGCAAAAGCATCACACAGACAGACCCTTTGTTTTCCCCTCCCTCCCTCCCTCCCTCCCTCCCGATTCGAAAGTATCTTGTCTCTTCATTGGTCATTTTGGTCAGGTGCCAGCGAGGTTATCTTAGCTTCTAAACCCTTTACAGGTGAAAGGGCTTTTATAGCACTGTATACAGAAAGGTGGTTCCCTTTATTTTTATGACAGCTATGTAATTTGATGGTTGGAAGAAACTTCAAGCCTTCCATTTTTGAGGGAGAACACAGTTAAATTAGATGATAACCCTGCACAATAATTGATACACGTGAGAGAGACTCATCTAGCCTTGATTAATCAGATGTGTCCCCTATATGATTTCCTTGCCAAGGGACCGACTACTACGTTGAAAAATCCTGCTCCAACAAGGGCAGCCTCAAGTATTTGAACATTAGCTATCAAATGTGACACTTCTTTTCTTTTTAAAACAGATTTTAAAGATAAGTTTTGTAATAGCACTGGAATCATTTTCTTATTCAGTCTTGTGTTACAAGATAACAGATGTATGAAAGATCAAAAAGAGTGATTTGATTAGGAAGAGTTGGCATGCATTGGGCCATGTTATCCTGCTTTCTTGGCATTCATGATCATGCAATTAATTGGCATTTCACACCTAAATAAAAGGAACATGCAAATTTATTGTCATAGAATCACAGAATATTTGGGTTGGAAGAGACCTCAGGAGGTCATCTAGTCCAATCCCCTGCTCAAAACAGGACCAACACGAACTAAATCATCCCAGCCAGGGCTTTGTCAAGCCAGGCCTTACAAACCTCTAAGGATGGAGATTCCACCACCTCCCTAGGGAACCCATTCCAGTGCTTCACCACCCTCCTAGTGAAATACTGTTTCCTAATATCCAACCTAGACCTCCCCCACTGCAACTTGAGACTATTGCTTCTTCTGTCAACTGCCACCACAGAGAACAGCCTAGCTCCATCCTCTTTGGAACCCCCCTTCAGGTAGTTGAAAGCTGCGATCAAATCCCCCCTCACTCTTCTCTTCTGCAGACTAAATAAGCCCAGTTCCCTCAGCCTCTCCTCGTAAGTGATGTGTCACAGCCCCGTAATAATTTTCGTTGCCCTCCACTGGACTCTCTATAATCCCTCCTTCTGTGGGGGGGGGCCCAAAACTGGACGCAATACTCCAGGTGTGGCCTCACCAGTGCCAAAGAGAGGGGAATAATCACTTCCCTCGATCTGCTGGCAATGCTCCTACTAATGCAGCCCAATATGCCGTTGGCCTTCTTGGCAACAAGGGCCCACTGCTGACTCATATCGAGCTTCTCGTCCACTGTAATCCCCAGATCCTTTTCTGCAGAACTGCTGCTTAGCCAGTCAGTCCCCACCCTGTAGCAGTGCATGGGATTGTCATGCCACACCTAAATAAAAAGTAACAATTTTTCTGGGGAATGTGATAGATTGGGGTGGGGAGGGAAAGGATATTTGTGGTTTGTCCTTCCTCTTGAAGGAGGGGAATTGCCAGCAGATTGGGGGACATGATTGTTCCCCTCGATTCGACATTGGTGAGGCCTCATCTGGAGGACTGTGTCCAGTTTTGGGCCCCACACCACAAGAAGGATGTGGAAAAATTGGAAAGCATCCAGCGGAGGGCAACAAAAATTATTTGGGGACTGGAACACATGACTTATGAGGAGAGGCTGAGGGAACTGAGATTGTTTAGTCTGCAAAAGAGAAAAATGAGGCGGGATTTGATAGCTGCTTTCAGCTACCTGAAGGGGGGTTCCAGAGAGGATGGATCTAGACTGTTCTCAGTGGTAGCAGATGACAGAACAAGGAGTAATGGCCTCAAGTTGCAGTGGGGAAGGTTTAGATTGGATATGCGGAAAAACTTTTTCTCTAGGCGGGTGGTGAAGCACTGGAATGCGTAACCTAGGGAGGTGGTGGAATCTCCTTCCTTTGAAGTTTTTTAAGGTCAGGCTTGACAAAGGCCTGGCTGGGATGATTTAGTTGGGGATTGGTCCTGCTTTGAGCAGGGGGTTGGACTAGATGACCTCCTGAGGTCCCTTCCAACCCTGATCTTCTATGATTCTGTGAAGTGTAGTGTTTGCAGGAACTATTATTGAGCAGTAGGACTGCATTTCTCATTGAACATGTGAAATGCAGCATATATAAACAGGATTAAGTGAAATCCAAATGAGCAAACCTCTGTTTTTGAGCATGTAACGTGGAGGCGTGTCAGTTAAGGGCATGTTGCCATAAGGCAAGGCAAAACTGGGGGAAAAGGTACCCAGGATTTGGAGCTATTCTGTTTTACTTGTAAATGAGGCAGGGTGGCTGTTGTGTTTTTTAAAAAATTTTTTACTTTAAGGAAGAGTTTGGTCAGAACTGTGAATACAGTGATCAGGTAAGAGGGTCCTGGTATATCTATTTTAAGTTAGGGTGGGTGCTCAGTAAATTTCTAGGTTTCAGAGTAGCGGCCGTGTGAGTCTGTTTTCGCAAAAAGAAAAGGAGTACTTGTGGCACCTTAGAGACTGTCCAATTTATTTGAGCATGAGCTTTCGTGAGCTACAGCTCACTTCCACGGATGCAACTTATGCTCAGATAAATTGGTTAGTCTCTAAGGTGCCACAAGTCCTCCTTTTCTTTTTTAGTAAATTTCCAGATATTTTGACCTGTATATGTCTAATAGCAGATACTGGTATCTGAATAGAATATTTTGCAATATTTGTTTATCCTTTGACTGAATGTCTCTGCTTTGTAAGTGGACAAAGTAATGACACACACGTCAATTGTATATTTGGAGGGGAAAAGTAACAAAGTTGTACCTGAAGTGAACCAACTCTGAGGGCATTTCTTCCCTAGCAACGTTAAAACGCTGCCGCAGCAGTGCTTTAACGTGGCCGTGTAGTCACGGCACCAGCAAACAAACAAACAAAAAAAACCCGCCTCCAAGAGCGGACTAGCTCCCAGCGCTGGTGCACTGTCTACACTGGCACTTCACGGTGCTGAAACTTGCTGCGCTCGGGGGTGGTTTTTTCACACCCCTGCGGGAGAAAGTTGCAGCTCTGTTAAGTGCCAGTGTAGACCAGCCTTTGGAAAACACCATCTCTCCTTGTTGCAATTGTAACTCCTCTTGGTTTATTTTAGGTATTGAAAATTAATCAAGCAAATAAACTTCATAAACAAAAATGATCAACTGTTGAGGGTCACTGTGATCGTTTGCGTTGCTTTGCAAAATTGTTGCACGTGACTTAACCAGCATGATTTCACTCTTCCCTTTAAATCAGAATCCTAGGGGCAATCTCCCAAAGGTAAATGGAATAAATAAATCAGCGTCTGGTTCTCCTGTACGCTTTTCTCACTATGCAACGTGGCATATAAACCCAGAAAAGACCAGGCCACGGACGTGTGCTGATTCATCCAATTCTAGGCAGTGCGGTCCAGTGGCTAGAGTATTAGACTGGAAATCAGGAAATCTGGTTTCTGTTTCCAGCTCTGCCTCTGGGTGGCTGACCTTCACCATTCTGTGCCTCAGTTTCCTCTTTTGTAAAAGGGGGATAAATGATACTGCACTCGTTCGTAAAACATGTGGAGATGTATGGATGATCACTATATAAAAGCTGTGAGTATTATTTTTGTTTCATCATACACGATGTTATGTACATCAGACTAATGTCAACTACGTCATGTGGTGTGGGAGCAATATGCAGAACACAACTTTGGAGCTAGTAGAAAACCTTGAAAAGTAAGATACGAGGGGTGTAGAAGCAGACCGGTAGAAGTATTACTGTGATTATTTTATGTCTGAGTTCCATAAAGTTCAGCTTTCATTCCAGGCTATAGAAATCTGAAAATAGGGTTTGTGCAGCCTCAGGTGAACTTCCATTCCACAAAGAGCAGAGGTGTGTTTTTGTGCATGTGGAAATAATTCACCAGCTAATTGATACTTCAGTGGTCTTATTACAGTTCCTAGTGCACAAATGTACGCATCAGTCACTTCTAGGCTTACAAGTCTATGAAAAGATGAGCCTAGGAGTTTAAATTCATAACTTTCCTAGACACAAAATCATGGACTGAATAAAGACACTGGCTTTATGGCTCCTTACAACAATCTGCAACCCAGGAATTGTCCTTTGTCCTACAACTGCAGAGGTGTTAAATGCCCACTTCACCTTGAATGGTCTCTTAAAACATGTTGACTCCTTATGGTAACTGTCCCACCTTGTATTTAGCTGTAACGCTCTGAGTACCTTTCCCACACCTGAAGAAGAGCTCCAAAGCTTGTCTCTTTCACCAATAGAAGTTGACCAATGCAAGTTATTACCTCACCCACATTGTCTCAAGGCTATGTCTACACTACAGACCTTACAGCGGCACAGCTGTACCGATGCAGCTATGCCGCTGTAAGTTCTCCCACGTAGCCGCTCTATGCTGACAGGAGAGAGCACTCCCTTTTCCATAATTAAACCACCCCCAATGAGCCGGGGTAGCTGTGTCAGCGGGAGAGCGTCTCCTGCTGATGGAGCACTCTCCACACCTTTTGTCATTCAGGGATGGGTTTTTCCCTCCACTCGTCTGATGGACAAAAGTTCTATCAGCAAAAGTGCTGGTGTAGATATCCCAATATCCTGGGACCAACCCGGCTACAACACTGCAGACACAGCTCAAGGCAGATTTACAGTGTTCCCACCATTCTGGTGCTGGTGAGAGACTGACTAAGCTGGAAAAATACGCCCCCATGGCTGACACTCTGAGAGCGAAGGGCTACGAGGTGCAGATGGATGCCCTGATCGTCGGAGCCCTGGGTGCCTGGGACCCCTGCAAAGAGCATGTGCTGCGGACCTGTGGGATGGGTCGACGCTATGCACGGCTCATGCGGCGCCTCATGGTCTCGGACACCATCTGATGATCCAGGGACATCTACATCGAACACATCACTGGCCACCGACAGTACCAGGGGGTGTGAGCCGGAACGATGAGAAAGGGGCCGAGAGACTTTTCCCATTGGACCATATAAACTGGAGCCATAAACTCACTGAACATTAAATCTCACCAAAGGAGGGTAAATCCATCCTCATCATCGTATCCACTCATTATACTCCACACCTAAAGGTAGCCATTACATGAACAACATACCCTCATTGCTCAATGTCTGTACTTAGACCCATGAACATTTTACCCCCAAACGGGGATATTGCAGATTATGTATTCCTTACGCCATCCGATCCTAAACCGAATTTTGCACCACTTCATAATCTGTACCTTATTCCCTGATAATCAGAAACTTCTACGCTTAAAACTGTGTACCATTTTTTTATTTTAACATCATCTTACTAAAATTATTAAATCTGTTGATTGCTGCTTGCGATTTAAAGAAGTTTTTGAACTCGGATTTTTAAGAGCTGAAAAACAAAGCAATAGTGCCATCTAACTCCCTTCAATTTGTGAGCAGTGCAAATGTTTGGCAATTTTAAAGCTGTTTTTAACAGAAAGCCAACAAAATTTATTTTCTGGAGGTGTGGAGTGCCAGTTGCTCCAGTTGACCACAGTTAAAGCTGTGGATGCTCAGCACCTGAGCGAAGGCTAATAGTTCTTAATTCACCTTTCTTAAAAAACGAACAAACACACACTGAGCTAGAGGTTACACAGTTCCTGTTCACACTGAAATCGTGTTAAAGAGAAGGTTTTACTTCTTGTTTACTAAGAAGGAATCGGAGGAAGCCAGTGTATAGCCACCAAGAGCTTTAGCAAAGGTAAGCATTCAGTAAGTCATTTAGTAAGTCATATTGTGTTGCAATACTTTGCCTTCATTTGTTGTAATGTTTGTTCATGATATTTTTGGTTAAACTGGTTAAGAAACTAAGGTTCAGAACTTACATAATGTGGCTGCCTAGTTTTCAGTGTAGTTTCAGATGGAAATTAGAAGGTAGTATTTCAGGGTTCTATACTTGACATACTTTGTGTCTTTTGGCAAGCCATTTACTTGGCCTTCATCTGTTAAAACGTATAATGCATACCTACCTGTCTTTGGAAAGAACTTAAGTCTTCGGATTACATTTTCTGTACAAATGCAAAGTGTTAATATACATAGGACATTTAGTAAACTGCAATAGAGAAACAATTTTAAAAGAATCTTTTAAAATTAGGACCTAATTTTATTTTCTGCTCCAATTCTCCTGTTTTCAATTTCCCCCCCATCATAGGTACTCAAACATCAAACTTCACTGAGCCTATCTGTAAGAATAATGAACCGCAATATATACTTGCCTTATAGGTCTTGGATGAATTTTCACTGACTAAATTTTGTGCTGTCAGACAAGATTTGAGTTCATTAGTTTTTTATTGATTTAAGGTAATAGCTATAAAAATATTTTCATTGCAGTTACGCAACACGTGTTTGTCTCCCCCTTCCTTTGTATGCTGTATGAGTGTGTTCTCCAGTGTTTTGTCCTACAAACATGTACCTAACCGTATAATAACATCAATATTAACAGTAGTTAATACTGGAAACGGGTGGGGTGGGTCGGGAGTGCACACTGGCATGATTATAGCTTTTACAAAATCAGGCATTTAAGTAGTTGTCATCCTCAGTTTGAGGATTTTCACTGTGTTCCACTGGATTTTCTGCCTATAATATTTCAGCATATATACAACAGTTTATCATGTCTAAACCACCTCCAGGCCGTTGGTTTAATTTGATTTGTATGCATTATGCTATTACTCATAAAACGACTTACTGTGCATTTACTTAAATTTTCTAGTTATGTCATAGGCATGTAGTAACAGCTTGTGACCATGTGCTGTCTTCCTGTATTTTTAGCTGTTGTGTAATAGTGATTCTGATTGGATAAAATAGTTATACAATATAATGAGCCCATCCAGATTATAAAAAACCTTCAGTATGTCTGCATTTTAGTAGAATGCTACTACAGCCTTCAGTTTCTCTATGTAGAAAACGCAAGAAACTTTGGAGTGGTCAGTTGGTTGAGAGGCTCTGTAGAGATTAGGACAGATTTCTGGAGGTAAGATATTTTCTTGGAATTGAAGTAGTAAAAGGAAGAACTCAGCTGCTTAAGTTCAGATACCAAATGTCCAGTTTATATTTAAGTAGACCTAAAGAATATAAGATGCAAATGATTATAAACCATATGAAAAATTCTTCTGATTATTCAAACTAACATTCAAAACATGTCACTTGGATGTGAGAACTTGAACCACTTTTATTTGCTTACTGTAGAAAACAGATTTGTGACTGCTGAAAAGAGATCTAGGAAGAAATGCTTAAGCATTAACTTAATTTGTAAAGTCATCTGTAGCAATACATTTGCTTACAGACTTAATTTAAAAAAATCCTTGCAATAAGAGAAAAATCATTCCGTTAAGAATGGAGTTCTACAGTGTTTGAAAACACTGGAGTGTGTTTAGAGCAGGAGATTTGGGGAGGAAAAAAATTGTTGCTGTTTGGGTTTTCTTCCAACAAGGTTGGATATTTAAGAACAATAAATGGAAGCTTCACATTTCTCAAATGCTTTACAAAGCCAGTTTTTCCAACTAGAAAGGAAGCTGTTAATTATGTAGATCGTTATCAGTCATGAGTTTTTTGTGTAAAGTACCTAACTAAAAGTAGATACTCAGGATAAAAGAAAAGGAGTACTTGAAGCACCTTAGAGACTAACCAATTTATTTGAGCATAAGCTTTCGTCAGCTACAGCTCACTTCATCAGTGCATCGGATGAAGTGAGCTGTAGCTGACGAAAGCTTATGCTCAAATAAATTGGTTAGTCTCTAAGGTGCCACAAGTACTCCTTTTCTTTTTGCGAATACAGACGAACACGGCTGTTACTCTGATACTCAGGATACTCACTCACTCGCTCTTGGGTTAATTAGTCTCATGTTGACTTTAAAGTACTGTAGTTTTAGAAGGGGACAGAGAGCTCTAGCTTTTGGAAGTCTGGAGGAGTGTTTAAATATGCTCTTCCAACAAGGGGATTCTCTCTGATCAAAGACTTGATTTAAGCTGGAAATGACGGTGAGACTGGGCTTCTGGATAAAGATAGTTTACCCTCTACTTCTGCATGGCAGTTTAATATAAGGTTAAACAAATAATGGTTGCTCTGCATGCTCTCAGGAGTCTTCATGAGCGTGTGAACAGTATTTCATAAACTGTGTAGTGTGTCCATGAGGATATCAAAATTTTTCAATTCACAAAAAATTACTCATGAGGGCCAAAAAGACCCCTTGGTGTCAATTACATGAATTTTTCTGAAGGAAAAATAGTGTATCCAGATTAAAACTGCCTTGAAATTTTACAGGTTATTACTAATTCTCTGCACCAGAACAAAATAAATGAATGTAATCATTCCTGGGCAAGGTATACACTGCCATGTAATACACATTTAAAAATGTTGTTTAGGTTCTGACATGAAGAACTAAACACTGATTGACAGTAGATAACATTTAAAAGCGCAGTCATTTCAGTAATGACACATGCAACATAGAGGAGAAATAATATAATGTTTTAAAATTGACGTGATTTCTGCCAGAAATGGACGTGGATTGCATTCATTTTAACATGTCTGGCTACGTGGTACAGAGGAAGAACTCAAAATGGTGCTCTGTTTCATAATGAAAACTGCAAATGTAATGTGTTTTTCAAATTGCTTTGGATATTATTCCCAGAATTAACTTGAAATTTTTTAATGCTGTTAAGCTAAAAAGCACAAAATCTGAAACACCGAACTCCTAATTTTTGATTACATTCCTTTTCAAATCTGTTGTTGCAGCCTATATTGGAAGCATCCTACTTGTTAATTTTTTATTAGAGTTCACTATTTGTATATGAACTTGTATGTATGGTGTTCCACAGGAGATTAAACCAATCAAGGATGATATAGCAAGAAGAATGATCACCAATCGGAAAAAAATACAAGATCAGAGAAAAATCTAGGAAAATATAGTGGCAAGTGTGTCCAGAAAATACTGGTTATCTTTGTTCTCAGTGTAAACAGCGTTATATACCTGAATGGCATGTCTATACAGCAGCATTAGGAAAGTTAAGCCAAGTTAATTGATGGTGTGAATTTAAAGTACATTAAAGCCATGTGGGCTCTCAGGCTGAGTTTAAAGCGAACTGAATCCATATTACTTCTCACCATGAGAGTCCATGGAGTGTTTCAATATGCTTTGAATTCACACCTTCTTAAGTTAATTCAGCTTAATTTTCCTGAGCATCCCTGTGTAGATATGCCCCCAAATAGCAGGTGAATTACGAGGAAAGACCAGTTGCTGAAAGCCCATGCAGTCATGGGGGTGTAATCAGTGAAGTTATATTGGTTTTTAAAAAAAAAAAAAGGTGGGGGCTGAAAATAGTTGAGAACTTAAAAATTGGTCAGTAACAGACTATGAATCGCAGTGATGTTTGAACCTTGTGATACTCTGAACAAAAAGATCTCTCAATCATATTGGTAGCTGTTTCCATTGCTTCACACTGACTCTCACATTCTAGGGTTCAGAGTGATGTTTCGGGTTGTTCTGTTTGCTGGTTCTATGGGTGATTTTGTTGATTTTATATGTGGGTTGTATTGTGCTGGGAGAGTTGTTTGGATTTCTGCTGGTAGCGAATGAGGGGGTGTGTGCAGTAGTCAAGGCTATACGTATTTGGAATTATTCTGTACGATGGTTGTGGTGTTGCTGTGTGTGGTTGTATCTGGGAAGGCGTAGTTGTGTTGGGAGTTTTATGTTGGGCGTACGAGTGTGGAAGTTGAGCCGGTTAACCCAGCATCTAGGCAAGTCTCCCCTGTACAACTAATAAAATTGTTGCACGTAAATTAGTGGTAGCATAAGGGTAACTATCCACAGTGACTCCAAAAGCTTTTTTTCATGAGTGACAACGGCTAATATAGACCTCATCATTTGGTATGTTGCATGACCTCTGATGTCATAGTGGTTTAGGAGTCTTGGTGTGGCATAGGCACACACCTTATGGTGGCTGTACAAGGCACAGGTGTAATTTCATAAAGTCAAAATGGCTGAGAACTTAAAAACTGAACTGTAATAGACCACCAAATCCAGTGATGATTCAACCTGAATCATAGAAGATGAGGATTGGAAGAGACGTCAGGAGATGATCTAGTCCAACCCCCTGCTCAAAGCAGGACCAACCCCAGCTAAATCATTCCAGCCAAGGCTTTGTCAAGCCGGGCCTTAAAAACCTCTAAGGATGGAGATTCCACCACCTCCCTAGGGAACCCATTCCAGTGCTTCACCACCTTCCTAGTGAAATAGTTTTTCCTGATATCCAACCTAGACCTCTCCCAGTGCAACATGAGACCATTGCTCCTTGTTCTGTCATCTGTCACAAATGACAACAGCCGAGCTCCATCCTCTTTGGAACCCCCCTTCAGGTAGTTGAAGGCTGCTATCAAATCCCCCCCCTCTCTTCTCTTCTGCAGACTAAATCACCCCAGTTCCCTCAGCCTCTCCTCATCAGTCACGTGCCCCTGCCCCTTAATAATTTTCGTTGCCCTCTGCTGGACTCTCTCCAGTTTGTCCACATCCTTTCTGCAGCAGGGGCCCCAAAACTGGACACAATGCTCCAGATTATTTAAGCTCAGTACCAGTGTGGACACAAGAACAAATGGATATGAACTGGTCATTGGGAAGTTTAGACTTGAAATTAGATGGCGGTTTCTAACCATCAGAGGAGTGAAGTTTTGGAATAGCCTTCCAAGGGAAGCAGTGGGGGCAAAAGATCTATCTGGCTTTAAGATTAAATTCGATAAGTTTGTGGAGGAGATGGTATGATGGGATAACATGATTTTTGGCAATTAATTAATCTTTAAATATTCATGGTAAATAGTCCTAATGGCCTGTGATGGGATGTTAGATGGGGTGGGATCTGAGTTACTACAGAGAATTCTTTCCTGGGTATCTGGCTGGTGAATCTTGCCCACATGCTCAGGGTTCAGCTGATTGCCATATTTGGGGTCGCGAAGGAATTTTCCTCCAGGGCAGATTGGAAGAGGCCCTGGAGGTTTTTTGCCTTCCTCTGTAGCATGGGGCACGGGTCACGTGCTGGAGGATTCTCTGCTCCTTGAAGTCTTTAAACCACGATTTGAGGACTTCAGTAGCTCAGACACTGGTGAGAGGTTTTTTGCAGGAGTGGGTGGGTGAGATTCTGTGGCCTGCATTGTGCAGGAGGTCAGACTAGATGATCATAAGGGTCCCTTCTGACCGTAGCATTTATGAATCTGTGGCCTCATCAGTGCCAAATAGAGGGGAATAATCACTTCCCTTGATCTGCTGGCAATGCTCCAACTAATGCAGCCCAATATGCCGTTAGCCTGTTCTGTTGTGTGGTATGTGGTTGTTGGTGAGTATTTGCTTCAGGTTGCGGGGCTGTCTGTAGGCAAGGACTGGCCTGTCTCCCAAGACTTGTGAGAGTGTTGGGTCATCCTTTAGGATAGGTTGTAGATCCTTAATAATGCGTTGGAGGGGTTTTAGTTGGGGGCTGAAGGTGACCGCTAGTGGCGTTCTGTTATTGTCTTTGTTATTGTCTTGGGAGACAGGCCAGTCCTTGCCTACAGACAGCCCCGCAACCTGAAGCAAATACTCACCAACAACCACATACCACACAACAGAACCACTAACCCAGGAACTTATCCTTGCAACAAAGCCCGTTGCCAATTGTGCCCACATATCTATTCAGGGGACACCATCACAGGGCCTAATCACATCAGCCACACTATCAGAGGCTCGTTCACCTGCACATCCACCAATGTGATATATGCCATCATGTGCCAGCAATGCCCCTCTGCCATGTACATTGGTCAAACTGGACAGTCTCTACGTAAAAGAATAAATGGACACAAATCAGATGTCAAGAATTATAACATTCATAAACCAGTCGGAGAACACTTCAATCTCTCTGGTCACGCAATCACAGACATGAAGGTCGCTATCTTAAAACAAAAAAACTTCAAATCCAGACTCCAGCGAGAAACTGCTGAATTGGAATTCATTTGCAAATTGGATACTATTAATTTAGGCTTAAATAGAGACTGGGAGTGGCTAAGTCATTATGCAAGGTAGCCTGTTTCCTCTTGTTTTTTCCTACCCCCCCCTCCCCCCAGATATTCTGGTTTAACTTGGATTTAAACTTGGAGAGTGGTCAGTTTAGATGAGCTATTACCAGCAGGAGAGTGAGTTTGTGTGTGTATGGGGGTGGGGGGGAAGTGAGAAAACCTGGATCTATGCAGGAAATAGCCTGACTTGATTATGTAAAGAGTTGTCACTTTGGATGGGCTAGCACCAGCAGGAGAGTGAATTTGTGTGGGGGGGTGCAGGGTGAGAAAACCTGGATTTGTGCTGGAAATGGCCCACCTGTTGATCACTTTAGATAAGCTATTACCAGCAGGACAGTGGGGTGGGAGGAGGTATTGTTTCATATTCTCTGTGTGTATATAAAGTCTGCTGCAGTTTCCACGGTACACATCTGATGAAGTGAGCTGTGGCTCACGAAAGCTCATGCTCAAATAAATCGGTTAGTCTCTAAGGTGCCACAAGTACTCCTTTTCTTTTTGCGAATACAGACTAACACGGCTGTTCCTCTGAAACCTGTCACTAGGTTGCCTCCCCCATTCAGTAAGGGTCCTCCTACACTTTCCCTGACCACCTTCTTGTTGCGAACATACCTGTAGAAACCCTTCTTGTTACCCTTCATATCCCTTGCTAGCTGCAACTCCAATTGTGCTTTGGCCTTCCTGATTGCATCCCGGCATGCTCGAGCAATGTGTTTATATTCCTCCCTAGTCATCTGTCCAGGTTTCCACTTCTTGTAAGCTTCCTGTTTGTGTTGAAGCTCACAGAAGATTTCACTCTTAAGCCAAGCTGGTCGCCTGCCATATTTGCTATTCTTTGTGCACATCGGGATGGTTTGTTCCTGCGCCCTCAATAAGGCTTCTTTAAAATACAGCCAGCTCTCCTCAACTCCTTTCCCTCTCATATTGGCTTCCCAGGGGATCCTGCCCGTCAGTTCCCTGAGGGAGTCAGTCTGCTTTTCTGAAGTCCAGGGTCCATATTCTGCTGCTCTCCTTTCTTGCTTCCTGGTGATATTCTGAACAAGAAGAGCTGTCAGCCATGCTTGTAGCTGCTTCCGTTGCGTCACACCGGCTTTGTCTACGCTAGCGCTCTCCTGCTGACATAGCTACCGCCATTTGTTGGGGGTGGTTTAATTATGCTGGCAGGAGACCTCTCTCCTGCTGGCATAGAGCAGCTATACAGGAGAGCTTAGTGCTGCAATGGTACAGCTGTGTTACTGTAAGAGCCGTCGTATAGACATAGCCGTTGACTCCACAGAAATTCTTAGCTTCAGATGGATGGGATGTTCCTGGAATCGTAATTCTATAGATTATTTTGTATGACAGTTGAAATACCGTACCACTTGAAAATACTCTGTTCTCTTTTGAAGACTAGTTCTAAAGCACCCTCATCTCAAAACCCAGGTAAGAAACTAACTCAGTACCCAAGAGTCACCTAAATGTCCTTTGAATCTATTTTTAAAAGGCCAAATTTTTTATTAGTTTTTTGGGGTACTTGCCAAGCCCTTTATCCACTTCTCTGTACAGTCCCAACATTTCTGTTGAGCAAAGACACCTATTTCATAAAGGATTTTTAGCGATGATACTCAAAAGTATTGCATCAGGGATTTGAAACATACTTGCCTTGTAAGCATCTGAGTGCTGCTGTTTGTTGAGTGCTAAGCCTTTTTTCCGAGATATTGCAGACCTTTGTTACGTTTTAGTCCCTGTCATGGAAAACTTGTTGTAAAGGACTTGTGTACAGTAAAAAGAAAACAAATTGTAAGCTGCCTTTTAACTGAAGGAGGCTCCAGTTTGGGATACCCTGTGGAAAATCTGTTCTCCCAGACTGAACTAGAAAAATAGTTTAAAAAATAAAATAAGTACAGTGTTTAAGGACCTGATCTTGCAAGCGTGGATCCTCACACCGTGCAGAGCAAAGCTGTCCCCCCTTCATGTGGGCTCAGGGTTTTGCCCACCTGGAACAGTTTGCAGAATAGGGACCTAAACTGTTAATTTACAAATTTATAAGGCTCCTATCTAAGCACCAATTTTAAGATTAATTACTTGGGCAAATCCTGTGAGCCAATCGGAGTTGAGGGGAACTGGCATCTTGTAGGATTGTTCCCCAATCAGTATTTTGCTCAAGTTATATAAATTAATTTCAGTACATATTGGGCTTTATTAACCTTGAGTTATGTCAGCTAGACAGGTTTTGGGGCACCACCATATAATTATTGTGACACTTGTCAGCATAACTGCAAGGATAATCCTTCAACTAGAAGTTAGGTTTCTTTGAGCTTTGTTTTTTTCAGTCTTTCATAACTTGGTCATGAACTTTCATGTTGGGATTAAATTTTTACCCTCCAGCAGAGAAATACTTCATTTTAAAAACCAGAATGTTGCAGGCTAGATTAGGCTGATAGATAACACAACTTTATTATTTATGGTAGTGCCTAGAGGCCTCAATCACACGTGACAGCCCCATTTTGTTAGTCACTCTACCAAGAAAATGAGTTTCTGCTCCAAACAGTTTATAATCTAAATATAAAAAACTAGTTTCTTGCTTTTTAATACGTGAACATAAACTGCAGCTTTGTTTAATCAGGAAAAACTAGTGTTCATGCTGAACAGTTAAAAGTGTGTCCATTTTGTGGACTTGATACAATTGTGCCCAGAGTCTGATATCTGTGGGACTTGAAATATTAATTATTGTGACAGCATATGTCAGAATGTCTGTAAAAGAGCAGTTGTGTTGTAAAAAGAAAAGGAGTACTTGTGGCACCTTAGAGATAAACAAATTTATTTGAGCATAAGCTTTCGTGAGCTACAGCTCATTTCATCGGATGCAGTTGTGTTGTGTTCATGTGTATTAAGTCAAATATGCAAAAGGTGACTCACATTTACTCAGTCGAAGATCCACGAGGATCTTGATATCATGGAAATGTCTCCTTAAAAATCTGTACTTCAGCTAGAGAAATTTAAACACTGAAATTTGTCATTACTGACTTGACAATTGACCAAAGCCAGTAACAATCAGGATAAAGCTACCATTCCGTAATTAATTGGGAATTGCCTTGCTTTTGTCTTTAATTGGTTATCTGGCAAGTGACAGCTATACCCAGTAAGTGAACTTGGTTAATTAGAGCCTCAACAACATTCCATAATTACCTGTTTCAGTAGTTAAGAATGTTGAAAACCAGTCTTGTTTCTCTAATCAGGTCAATTCAGTGTTTGTTGAAGGCAGAATTTCTTTTACAATGGGGGTGGGGGGTGTCCCCACTATCTTGTGTGGCATGAGTCTCCCTTGATACTCTCTGGCAGCCATAGTCTTGAGTCCTCCCCTCCTTCTCACCTCTTTAAATGTAAATGTCTGCTGGCAGCCAAATTGTATGGGATCCTGTTCTTCTGAATGCAATCTCCTCCCTCTTTAATATGCCTTCACAAAGGATCTGCTGCAGAACAATGTAGACTACTTGGCTTAGGTGCAGTTCTTTTCGAGATGATAACAAAGTAAATCCAGTGATTTGGTTACAGGCCTAAAGTTTTCATGGCTTTCTGCCTGGTACAGCAGGACTTGAAAGCTGTCCTTAATTGCAGTCTGTTGGTTTTAATGATGCAGTATTGCTAAAATTGTATATTGGCAAGCTAAAGAAGGATGACCTCGAATATTAATCTTTTCCACTTTCCAGTTGGTTTCCAAACGATATTTTCTGTCTTATCAGTACATATACTGAAATGTTAAGAGTCAGTTTTCCAGGCCACAACTCTGTCTCAAGCCCATAGGGAAATGAAATATTTTCAAACTCAGAACCTGAGGTTAGAGATGTCTACATCACAGGGTCCCTAAATATAGTATGTCTTGATTTTCTGAGGTGCTAAGCACTCTCAACTACCATTGAAGCCAATGGAAGTTTCAGAGGCTTGGTACCTCTGAAAATCAGACAACTGTTATATAGATGTTCTGGCCTTATTTTACATTGCAGCAAAGCTAAGTGTTGCTAAATGTTGTTGATCTTAGTTCAAATATCTGCTAGTAGAGCAGGCATGACCTGTATCAAGTTGTGGAAGAGGCCAGTTAGTGGCGTACATCAACATTAGGGCTAAATTAAAGAAAAAAAATAATAAATTTCTTAAGCCTATAATTAAGATGATTCACTCCTCTCTGAATGTGTCATCTTACAGGATTCTGGGCTTCTTAGCGTGAGGTTGATGGAACTCACTTAGCTCTTGAGGTTTCTTTGGACGTTAAGGGCAGCTGTCTCCCACTCCACCTCCCTTCTCAGGGCATGTGGCACATCCCATAAGAGCTTTGCAGCCCACGTCTCCCTTCCTTTTCCCTCCCCTCCCACCCCAGGAACAAAAACGCATTGCTCAGTGCTCCAGCGCAGGGCAGTACCTTAGGGCTAGTCTGCACTAGAAGTGCTACAGGTGTGGATTATTCACACCCCTGAGTGACATAAATTATACCAAAGTAAGTGGTGGTGTATACAAGCAGTTAGTGTCCCACCCTAAGGCTGGGCACCTTAAGGGTTACCACAGTGGCTGTATTCTAGTACCTTAGATCACTCTCCCTCTTCGCTCGTAGGTGTGGCAGGGGACGTTCAATTTGTCCTTTGAGTCCTCTGTTGCCCCACCCAAACAAACCAAATGTAAATCATAGTCAAAAAGGAAAACTCCTAGAGGCCAAGAACGTCCACTTGACATGAAGTGGAATCCACCTACTTCTTAGAGAAGCTGGATATTACTTGTTCACAACATCAGAAATGTAAATTACTAGGGACCTAGATGTTAGTCAGCCTCTGTCAAGTTTTACAGTACTTGTGGGGAATCAAACTTCATTAAAATGTAGTAATTTTCCATAGCCTCTTGCCGTGATCCTTCTGGGTAGTTTGTTCTGGTAGTTCAGCAGAATTGTAAAACTTTTCAAATCCCACAAAGATCTGCATCCGACCCCTCTCTTTATTGTCTTGTAAATTTTGCTGTCCGAATTTAATTATTACATAAATACCATAAAGCTGCTTCTTGTGTCAAAGTTCTGAAAAAATTCCATCAGCTGAATGTCTTCAGATTTTTACCATGGCGATAGAGGATTGTCAAACCAGAATTTTAGGCTTGAAGTCAGCATTTCAGCGATGAGATGAATTTAGGATTTCAAAATCCTACAGGATTGAAAGTGCTCTTAGTGTTCAAATAAAGCAGTTTAAACAAGGCTGTGGACCTGGGGTTCCTAGCTAGGCATCTGCCAAATGGATTAATGTTTAAGTATGATTTTGGAAAAGAAGTGAACAGATCAAAAACACCCAAGCATTTACAATACATCCTGAATGCAGTGCAGTCTTCATTTCAGAATAAACTGCTCATTTTTGTGATTTCTGTTGTTGCCAAGCCCTTGGTAGTTTTCAGCTTGTGAAATCTAACAGCTTATTTATTGAGAGCTGGCATCTTAAGTTTTCAGTAGCTCGAAAGAAAGACATTGTAATTGCTGAAAGCAGCTCGCAGTCTAGAGGACAGAGATTACTTTTTTAATATCTGTGCTTTAATTAACACTGTACTTAAAAGGTGATGGTCCTTCTCTCCTCTCCATGTCTTTCCTAAAAGAAACTCTAATACTGTAATATGTGTTGTAGAAATGAATGTAAATATGTTTTTACTTATTTTTTTTGTTCTCTGGTTCATAAGGGAGTTCTTTGAGTCAAGTGGGAAGAAGCAAGGATGACGATAAAGATCTTTCATCCATTTCAAGTAAACTCTTTCAACCTCTGTAAGGGATAAACCGCAGACATGTGTCTTGGGTATAAAAGCCAATTTAAGCAGCCTAAAAGATTGAAAAAAGAAAAGGAGTACTTGTGGCACCTTAGAGACGAACCAATTTATTTGAGCATAAGCTTTCGTGAGCTACGGCTCACTTCATTGGATGCAACTGCAAAAGATTGAAGTTTTTCACAAGACCCCACAACTCTGAATCTGAACAAATACTCTTCCAGCGCAATTTTCTGTTTGTATGTTAATGACCTTTTCACTCTAAGGTTCCCATTTCCCAACTTCATAAAGTTGGGAAAGTTTTTGCAGTTGAAATATTCACAAGAAGATAACTTAATGCTGTCATGACAAACTGGGAGAATGTTGGTATTTTAAAAAGAATACGATATGTGGCTTACCTTGTTCAGCTGGGTATTATCTGCCTGAATGCAGATAGTTAAATCTGAGGGGGTAAAAGAACCCAGGAAAGATAAAACCCAGCACCCAGGAAAAGTAAAACAAACCCAGTTTCAAAGGAGTTAAGATAATGGCTGGGCCATCAATTGGTGGGAGAATTTACCTTCCAGATGCTATCCAAGGTAGGGTGCTTTATGCTGCCAAAGGCTGAACCTAAAGGGTTCATGTGGAGAAAATGAAAAGGAGCACTGCATCACCTAACTTGGAATTGCTGACTCGGGCTTGGGGTGCTTGCCAAATTTGAAGCGTCGGCGTTAGGGCTCGGGCAAGAGCCTGAGCCCTGAGACCCTGCAAAGCGGGAGGATCTCAGAGCCTGAGCTTCAGCCCATCCGTAATGTCTACACTGCTGTTTTTAGCCCCACAGGCAAAGCCTCATGGATCCTTATCAGCTGACTGAGACTTGGTGCAATGAGTTTTTTATCACAGCGCAGAGACACCCTATTAGATCAAAAGATCCTAACTGGTTAAAGGCTAACCCTGGCAGGAAGGGAGAGGGCAAGTGATCAGAGAGGCTGACCAGGATATGGCAGCACAAAAAACTCTCTGACAGATGCAGTTTGGGTAGACATATCTCCTGTGTCAATCTACCTACCTATCTATCGATCTACCTACCTATCTACACACAATATGACATACCCATGCTAGCATTGCTAAATAAAACAATATAGTGGAGATGTGGTGACATGGGCTTCAGTGCGGACGGTATAAGCCTGCCCAGAAATCTGGGCACCTATTAAGGCATTGCTTAAGCCAGCGCTGCTTCATCTACACTTCTATTTTTAGCAATGCTGCAGTGGGTAAAAGGACAGTATGGCCTTTATAAATGCTTATGTTGCTTTCGTGATTAGAACTAGTCTAACTTTTCGGTCTGAAAAAATTTCCTATCAAAATGTGCTCCGTGAACTGTTTGCTACCTTCTTTTCTGGAGATGGTCAGTAGCCAATATAAATTGTGAGTTTGATTCGCCAGTCCTCATTTGCTCTTCAGTTGCCTATAATCTAACACTGAGCATATGGCTGCATATATTGGTTGACTAATAACTGGAAATAAAGGAAATTTAAAAACTCTGGAAATTTCCACTACATGCACCCGACCAAGTGGGTATTCACCCACAAAAGCTTTTGCTCCAATACGTCTGTTAGTCTGTAAGGTGCCACAGGACTCTTTGCTGCTTTTAGAAATAGAGGGTGAAACCTGTTTACATTACTATTAGGCAAGGGGGTTTGGGTATTCCTGCCGGTGCTCCCCACTCCCATTCTCCATCCATTGTATTGTAGTTCAAAGAAATTACCAAAATAATTGAAACCAGAGTGATTATATTGCATTATTTTGACAAATAAAATATGCAGAATGTTGCAGAATTTTAAAATACCGTGCGCCAAATTTTTAATTTTTGGTTCTGAATCTTCATTTTTTGGTGCTGAAACTTTAATGTTTTGGCACAGAATTCCCCCAGGAGTAACAGTTTAGACTGGTATAATTTATTACTCTTTCTCTTCCTGTACAGGAATAAACTATACTGGTCTTCAGTTAAAGTGGCACACTGTGCGTGTAGTCCAAAACTTAGTCACTCTCACTGTTTTTCCTTGTAAGTAACTTTTTTGCACAAAGAACAGCAATCTCTATCCCATTTTTGTTTTCCTTTTTGTTTCTTTTGTAATTCTGTGGGTTTAAAAAAAAATATCCATAACCACACCATGTCTCTCTCTCTCATTTTTGTGTTCTCTTCTATTTTTGTGCCATCCAGACACGGTGAACATCTCCAGTAGGTTTTTCACAAACATTTACCACATTATTTTTCAGAGTAACAGCCGTGTTAGTCTGTATTCGCAAAAAGAAAAGGAGTACTTGTGGCACCTTAGAGACTAACCAATTTATTTGAGCATGAGCTTTCGTGAGCTACAGCTCACTTCATCGGATGCATACCGTGGAAACTGCAGCAGACTTTATATACACACAGAGAATATGAAACAATACAAAAAGTATTGTTTCATATTCTCTGTGTGTATATAAAGTCTGCTGCAGTTTCCACGGTATGCATCCGTATGAAACAATACAAAAAGTATTGTTTCATATTCTCTGTGTGTATATAAAGTTTGCTGCAGTTTCCACGGTATGCATCCGATGAAGTGAGCTGTAGCTCACGAAAGCTCATGCTCAAATAAATTGGTTAGTCTCTAAGGTGCAACAAGTACTCCTTTTCTTTTCACATTATTTTTGGAGCTGTCAACAGTGATAAAGGTATACAAATTAGAAGCAAACTAGTTACTCTCCATCTCTGGAAGGTCATATGTTTCGAGTGGAAATGTGTGCATCTGGTGGGGATTGAAACATTTAGTTTATAAAAGGGTGTTCCAAACACTCAGCACTTGGGCTGGCTCTTTTTTTGTTTTTTTAATTTAAAGTTCCAACTACAAGAACGAGTTGCCTGTATCCCCTTAATGTTTTGTTTTAATTTAATTTAATTACTGGCTCTTATTAGCTAAGCCTTTGAGTTAAGAAAACACTGTACTACTTTTGAGCCCATTTCACTTTTCTAGTAGGAGCGCTTCACTTTCATTTCAATGCTCAAATAGCACTTTTTTTATATCTGTGTTTATTTTTTGGCTGTCTAAATGTCAAATTATTTTTAAAACTAAATTGTTTGCCAACCAGAGTAACCAGAATCGACTAGCAAATGGACAGTTCTTAAACTGGAACTAGCTCTTAAATATTGAGAGGTATTGTATAATTATTCCGGACACAGCCCCAGCTCTGCCATGTGCAGAACAGATCACACTTCAAGTGTCATTATTACTGCAGTTGCATCAGACATTAAACTCCTGGCATTTTGCTAGACAACCTTTAGGAAAGAGAATAAACAGTCAATACTTGGTTGGGATTAGTTATGTGGCTGTTTTGAGATTTGTTCCTCTTGACTTGTTTTTGAATATTCATTCACTGCCTTTCCACCTCAGGAATTTAATTGAAAATGTCATTGGCAGTGTACCATAGGTTTTTCTTCTGTTTCAATTTTGTGGCTGCTTTCACAGAAATTTCCCTTGATAGTGCTTTTTTTTTTTTTTTGGTGGGGAGTATTTTTCTCATTCCTCTTTGTGATCTGTCATATTCTTTCTCTGTGGTTTAGTCTTTTTGCATTTTGCCTGTAACTGATTTTTATTTTCAGGTGTCTGATGATAGAATATCACCAAATACATGAAATAATGTCAAAACAGGGCTTATCTGGCCCGGGAACTTAGTGGAGATGTTCTGCATTGCCAGTTGGGGAATTGGGGTTGAATATTCAGGCTGTGTTTTCACTCTTGGGGATGGCAGGTTTTGGATTGTTGCAGAGCTGGGATGTTTATCTAAGTAGGGAACGTGGGGTGGGGGGGGGTACATTGCAGTGGTCGGTTTGGCAAATTAAAAGGAGACGAATTACAGAAGATTTTTCTTTTAATGTCCCCATCCCAAAGGGAGTACGGGAACAAATATGTTACACAGTGTTATGTAAAATGCATATTCAGTTCTGTAGAGGCCCTAAAACAATCACTTTTGCATCCTCGAACAGCTGTCTTCTCCAACAAACTTTTTGAACTAAGTTTCTATAACCAGCAATGGGCTCTAATATCTTCAATCTTAGGTTAAAACGAAGTTTCTATAGCAGAGGAATGTGCTTAACATGAGGCTCAGTAAACTAAATGTGTGTTTTTCCTATTTTAAAATGGCAGCAGGGGGTTACCTTGAAAGATCAGGTTTACCTGTGTCTAGGTCTGTAGGATTTACTTCTTGAAGAAGCGTAACTGGCAGGAACAAATAATGGCTAACTGCATCATCATACTTCCACACCCGAAAGGATGGGATTTTTCTGGTTGCAGAAAGTTTTTTACAAATGGTCCTAATCCATCTAAATTAGTGGAATTAAAAAAAACCCTAAAAATACAAGTCTCCAGTACTTTGAAGGTGGTGAAAATAACTTTTTCAAGATACGAGGTACATCCCTCCCTCTCAGGAAACGACTGTTCAGCATGAGAGAATAATCAAAGAAACCCTTCCCAAGGGAAACCTCTCTCGCTTAAACACTCAAGATAAAGTACATGGGTATTATAGTAAATTACAGATGTGTGTCTATGTAGGCTAGTGTAACATGTAAAACATTGTTCACATTGGGATTTCAGACAGTAATAGTGTACAGAATGCTGCAAATGGTGTTTGTAAGTCAATGACGCTCCAGATTTTGGGGAAAGGGTGAGCAAACCAGTAAGTGGCCTTGATTTGTATCCAAAATTGGGCGAAATTAAAGATCTCTATTTTTTTTGGCAGAGCCTAAACTTTTAGCAGGCTGTATGTTGGAGAGCTAAAATTGGGGTTGCTTTCTTTCAGGTTTTTATGGGAAACGTGGATCATCGTAATGTTCCATATGGGATGTTCGATAAAGTGGTACTGCACTTAGAACGGTTGTGGCTGTTACTGAATTTTATAAAACAATGACTCTTTTTTTTTTTTTTTTTTTGGTTTCATAAAGTATTACAAATATGCTTCGTCATCGTGAAAAAAAATTTCATTAGTTTCACTTCTTTGGTTCTAGGTGCCATCGAAGCTAAAGGTACTTCCAGGACCTAATGCTTGAACTTGACTACTAGGTGCCGTTCTAACTTCCGGGGGTGCTGCTGTCTGTAAACTGCCCTGTTCTTCTCCACCTTCCCGTCTCATAAAATTCAATTGAGCTACTGTGTGACGGTCCTCGGCATTCTGGAAACCATGGGGATTGGCAAGAACACTGCTTCTAAATCAGTGGAGACAGGAAGCTCAACAGAGGGCAAATATGAAGATGAATCTAAGCATCCTGCCTTCTTCACTCTACCTGTAAGTAAAATATTCAAGAATGTTCTTCCTTAAATAATATGTAAAAAGTTTTTGTATTGTTCAGTTATCAGGGTTTATGTTGGCTTAAGCATAGTGTCCAGATACGCAGTTAAGCTTTTTTAGATATAGAAATTCTGAGTGGCATTGCATTATGAAGAGGCTTTTACTAGATCAGTGAGCTAAATTCTTGAATCCTCAATGTCCATTGTGATATAGCTCTCTGACACGTCTAAGAGATGTCTCTTGGTAAGTATACACCTACTCATCCTTTTTTGGGGAAGAATCTTGTCTTAAAATTGTCTGGCTAAATTGCGTCTATTGAGAGGAAATTGAGGCTGTAATTTGTCTGGAAATAGAATTTTATTGAAGTAGGGAAAGTAGTTCCATATTATGAATAGTTGCAATGAATATGTTTTTGTTCAGAAAAACAAACACTAACAATGTGTGCAGTGAAGGCATTACTTAGATGAAAAGAAATTTTATTTTAACTGAGGTGAAAAGTAAATGACACTGAATTATTCCAGACAGTGCCATGGTTCCTTTCATGCTGAAGGATTGTGCCGTAGGTACAAAACCATTTTGAGGTAATTTATTTTAGTAGCTTTTCCAGAAGCATAGTTATGCTAACTGCAACCCTGTTTAAATGTTTTTAATAGGTGAGTTTTAGCACCAAACCTCCATAACTGTGCTGTATCTGCTTAATGTCTGCATCTTATAGACTTAACACAATTGTAGATAACACAGTTTTGCCACATTGTGGATGGGATCATAGTGGTTTTTGTTGGTGTTAGCTCTCTCTTGACTGTCTAGACCAGTGTTTTTTCCAACTTTTTATTTTGGTGACCTCTTTCACCCAGCAAGCCTCTGAAATTGCCCCAGCACATATAAAATGAGGGGGTGGTGGTTAATGGGGGCTCAGGGCTGTCAGCCCCATGGATCTGATGGCTCATGACCCCCACGTAACCACCTGGTGACCCCGTAAGGGGTCATGACCCCCAATTTGAGAACCCCTGGTCTGGAACGTCTTGATCAGTTCCTCAACTCCACTGGATGTCAGTATTTTAAGATAATGAGCTTGAAATAAAGAAAGCTTTGCCACTTGACTAATGCTGCTGCACTAGCATTTGGTTCTCTTGCCCCATCAAGAGAACTGGGGTTTCCAGTAGAAACATGAGTGAATTTAAGGTGTCTTCCCCAATCAGATCTATAATTTTGCTCTTCTGCGTTTCACATTAAAAATATTTCTGGTTGCTTTTCCACAGATTTGTTCCTTTTCTAGTTATTTCTATTAAGAAGTGACAGAAATGTGGTGGGTAAACTTTGAATTATTTATCTAATCTCCATACAGTTTATCAGATTTTTGGTTTCAGGAGGAAGGGAGAGAGATCTTATTGATATTATCCTCCGGGAGCTAATGTTTAGCCACTGTTTGCTCCTGATATAGCTGTCCACACGGTCATCAGTCTCACATGTCTAAAAATTCTGATTAGATTAACTCTACCGTGTCCTAGTATCTCTCCACAGTCAACAAAATAGAGAACCAGCATGCTGAGCTTGGTGACATTAAGAGTAGAAGGTTGACGCTTGGGTAGGACGTTCCCTCTAATTAGTCTTCATTTTGAATCCTGCAATATTGGCCTGCTTCTGCAAATGTTTGACCTCTGAAATATTAGTGCTAGGGGCTATTTATTTATAAAGACATCGATTGTTGGGAGCAGCATGAACAGAGCTCTTTTGAGTCAGCTATTTGATGGTCCTAGTGACCTATACAAAGATTGTGCAAATATGAAAGGTGCAAATATTATTTTCATGAAGATGCAGGTTAGACATGAATCCCTGTTTGTGGACCAACCAAATATTGTTTTCCTCCTGACCATTCCCATATTGTGTGTGTCTGTGTAAATATATATGTGGGTGAGTGTATAATATATATAAAAAATGTGTGTGGGGAAGCAGCCTATCAGTGATAACCTCACAAAGTATAAATTTGGGGTGAATAGAAGTGGGATGGGGGGGCGGAGTGAAAGAATATGTCCCCCCCCCCCCCCACCTCCATGGGCTGTAGGTTTGTTCAGAGGGTTGAGAGAAAAATAAAAACGCTGCAGCAGTAGGCTCCATTGATGCTTGTGTAACGCTGACGATCTGTCATTGGCTGGGATCAAACCTGGGATCCCTGAAGCTAAGTGTGTGAGCCTCTACTGCATGAGCCAAAAGCCGCGTGCCTCTTAACCAAGGCTATAGCAGACGCGTTAATCTCTAAATGGTCTACGTGCACTAGAGGGGGACAGAGTACCACACCATGCAGGCATGGGTTACACTTGTTTGATTCTTTCATGACCCTGTTAAGTTTTTGCATCTCCCCCGCCTTTCCTTGTCCTTTCCTTGCTTTGGCCAAATTCTACTCCCACTGAAGTCATAACTCTCTTGCTTAATTGGTAACAGGATTGGGTCTTCCCTTAGCAGATTTCATAAGTCAACTGATACAAGTTTACCTGGCCAAAGAGCTCCATCTGATTCACTTCAGTTTATTGTATACTATTTATATCAGTAGACAGTGCTATATAATTTCTCTCTTACTGGTTTGTTGTCTTCTCACTTCTTTTAAAGTGAGCTTCTTCAAAGAACATTTGTAGCAAAGTAAAATGTCAGAAATCAGATTTGTTAAATATGTGCTTTGCACTTAATGGATTATAGTAGGAAAAAGTAATCAAATGTAACTGCAAATGGACAATTGAGGAGTTTTCCTCACAGAGGTTTCGGAAGCAATAATTTTTCAGAGTTCCTGAAGTAGAGACTTTGGGGATTTGATGTTGCGTGCAGTTTCCTCACTATTCAGTATGCACCTGTTCAAAGTAAATCACCCCTGCTAATGTCACTGTTCTACTTCCAAACCTGGATATCCAAATATGATTTTAGCAGCACTTACATCTCCACTAAACTTCGATCTAAGTGGTTCTTTTATTGATTTGCCTTTTCTGAAGGGGAAAAACAAACCAAAGACAGTGAAGTGACACCTCCTAAAGGAATAAGCTTCTCAGAAGGATAAACCATCATCAGATAGGTGTGGCTCCTGACTTTTGTCTGGGTCCTGGGTTTTAAATATATTTGAAATCCAGTTATAATTTGAATAAATTCTGTAAGTAAAAATATGAAACCAAATTTAAACAAATCCATCCCCATGACAGTTCAGAAAAAAAGAAAATTTAGCCTGAAGATGTAGGTGCCCAAAGAATACTGTTAGAATTCTAACTGAAAATTTAATACCAATAAATTGATGTGTAAGAGGCAGTAGCTAGTTACGCTCATGAACGCACTACAGATTAGCTTTGAACCTGGATATCTTTCTTATTGTAACCGTGTAATGACAGTCAGACACACGCACAACTCAAGCAGTTAAAAACAAAAAAAACCCACCCTGCAAATATTTCAGTTAAAGTATATGCATATGTTTGGGATGAAAGGGGTCATGCTATCAGCGTTAGAACATGTACACAGGAAGAAGAGAGGTATTCACAGATTACAAAGCCAGAAAGGTGGGACCATTGTGATCATCTAGTCTGGCCTCCTGTATAACGCAGGCCAGGGAACTTGCACAAAATAATTCCTAGAGCAGATTTTTTAGAACATGCAGTCTTGATTTAAAAATGGTCAGTGATGGAGAATCTCCCGTTACTGTGGTAAATTGTTCCAGTGGTTAATTACTCTAATTTGCAGTCTGAATTTGTCCATCTTCAACTTTCAGCCATTGAATCATGTTATACTGTTCTCTGCTAGATTGAAGAGCCCATTATTAAGTATTTGTTCCCCATGTCGGCTGTGTAATCAAGTCACTCCTTAATCTTCTCTTTGTTAAGCTAAATAGATTGCTCCTTGAGTCGATCACTATAAGGCATGATTTTTGATCCTTTCATCATTCTCATGGGTATTCTCTGTACGCGCTACAGTTCATCAACATCCTTCTTGAACTGCAGGCACTGGAAGTGGACACTGTATTTCAGCAGTTGTCGCACCAGTGCCAAACAGTCACCGCAAGATTCAGTGCAAATAGTTTGGTTGGTGTAGGAAGTATATGAATGAACTAAGGCCGCAGTGATAAGAATGTTTTATTTTATCAAGGCTTGTCTGTTTACCTTTCTGCTTTGAGAATCCTTTAAAATATCACTTCTGTTTCTCATGAGGAAGGGAGGAGCAGTGTCCAGGAACAGCTGTAGTTTGAATCTATGAAATTTTGAAAGGAGAATATTTGATACGTTACGTTTTGTTGGGCACAATTCTTTTCCCCTTTGGTAAAAGATCACTGTAGTAACCCAATACTAGAAAAAAAACTATTACTATGTAGCTCTTTGTTTTCCTGTTGCTTATTCACATATACATCACTACTAAATTGTGATCACACGTATGTCAATACATCCAGCATTGTGAAACTCATTTAAAATAGGCCAAAAGTAAAAGAAGTAGAGGGTAAGTGATGGGAAAATAAGAGCCCTTTGAATATAAACTTGTGTACCATAAGTTCTGTTGTAAATACCACTATGTGGAAAACATAAGATGGTCTGTGTTGTGTGTGCTTCAAGCAAACAAACAGAAAAACCCCATCAATGGTCCTGAGTTGTTTATCACTTGTTTTGTACAGTTTTTGTGAAATCCTATCACAAGACTTGGTGGAAAAATCATATTGCAACATACAGGCAGACAATTATGCCAACAAAAAGGAATCATAAAAGCATCCCTGTTTTGGGAGCACCACGTGCTTTTGCTGTTGAAATACTCAGTTGGATTTTTTTTTTTCCAGCTGCCATTAATGTTTGTAGTTGTGTGCTCATGCTTATTCTTCTTCAGCGCTCTTGTGTGGCTCGAAAGCTTCTCTCACAAAGAAATTGGTCCAATAAAAAGATATCACCCACCTTGTGTCTCTAATATCCTGGGGCTGACAGCTACAACAATGATTTTGAGTGTCAGTGTGCTGGAGGAAGAGATTATCTGGGTTCCTAGGATACTTTATTCTAAAAGCGCTGGTGTTTTAGCCAGAGCAGTCTTAGGTTGAGGAAAGGAGACTTGTACATCACGTTATTAATGGTGAGCCTTGGAATAAAGGACTGCTTATAATTATTTATTAGCGTCGTGTCCAGAGCCATATACATACCTAAGTTAGATTAGCCCCCAGTCAGGATTGTTGTACTAAGTGCTGGGCAATTGCAAAGGAAGGCATGCTTCCTGCTTTCAACAGCTTAGTCCTAAAAAAAGTAAAATACAAAGGAGGGGTGAAAATAGGGTGCAATCAAATATATATACAATTTGTTTTTATTATTCTAAAATGCCATCTTCCTCCTGTGCCTGACAACCTGGCCTTCCTTAATTGGGTGATTTTCTTATGGGTATTTTACTGAGCTAGTTTCACTTTCGGGAGGACTACTTAAAATTTGAGGTGTCACGTAAATTTTGATGGGAGTAGCATTTCACCCTATCCTTTACGGATCCCTGATGAGCATCTTCCCCGTATGAACGTTGCAGACAACGTCCTCCCAGCTGAAGAGTAGTGGATGAAGTTGCCTTTAATAAGGTGAGATGGTACTCCTTAATTAGCGGTATTGTTTAGCCTCTGCCAGTCGTCTTCAAATGTGCTGAATGCAATGCCTGCACAGTTCTTCTCACGTTCGTTGTCCCATGGAACAACTGGAAACTGGCATTGGAAATTGAATCCTCATCTGTCTTCTACTGCAACGCACCAGCCGTACTCCATGAGCAGACTGACTGGCGGGTAGAAATTACACTGAAGTTTTAGGGTGAAAAGTGTTTTGGTTCTGACTACACTGTAGAAGCGACCAAATTTTGTGTACTTGGTTAGAGTATGACAATCATCCGGCACTCTACCCTCCCTCCCCGGCACCCAAAAATAAAACTGTTAGAATTTCCATGGGTTTTGCAGTGTAGACAGGCCTGAACTGGACTCGGGTATTGTGCTACAGTCCTGTAGAAGTACAAGCCTGTAGTGTGGCTACAGTTTACAGTTAAGTCCAGGCTACCCTACAAGACGATTCCATGTTCTGGGTTGCTGTCATCTGTTTGGCAACTTCGTTTCAGTACGATGATCCCCTGATGAGATGTCAAGTTGGAGGAAGGAGGCTGTATTACTTGTTTTTTGTCAATCTCATGCCGTACCTTAAAAGTTTAAAACAAAATGTTTCAGTTTGATGCATGGCTCAAAACTATGGCAGACACGGCACCCAGTCGCTTCTAAATAAGTAACTCAGTGACAGAAAGGGAAAAGTGACTGTCTGTGTGGGACATGGTTTCTTTCGTATGGTCCAATTTCATTTCTTGCTGGTGAACAGTTACATCTCAGTTGCCCTGTTAATAATAAAAGGATGTCTTTTCCTGATGGGTTTGTGTTGGAACTAGTTTTGTTTTGTTTGTTTTTTTTTACAGCACCATAATATCTAATGGCTCAAATACGAGAGTGCAGTTCATAAGTAATTTGAATTGTGCAAAATACTATTGTGAAAAACTTCTCCTTGCTGCTATAACAGCTGCTTATGAATTTCCTACACGGAAATTGAATATGGGAGGATTTGGGAGGGCGGGGGAGGGCATTGTTTTTAAGGTTTTATTTTCGCGTGTGTGTGTGTGTGTGTGTCCGGGGTGGGGGAAGAGGGGTTTATTGGCTAGAAGTGGATGTCAGTGTTGAATGCCTGTCTTGTGGTGAAAAGGCTTTTTTGAAGAGGAAAATTTTGCAGTCTTTTTGAAAGGTCAGGTTCTGAAGTTGCCTAATCTTCTCTGGAAGCTAGCTGGATCCCCTCAGCTGAGAATGTTTTATCTCCAGATGATGTGCACTTTGTCCTGGGCTTTGTGAGCTTCATTGTCCCAGAGAAGCGTTGCTGCCATGGTGGCTCATAGATGAAAATTCTGTCTCTGATAAACCTGGGATTTGATCAGTTAATACCGCTTAGCACCGAAGCTGTACACTATCATTGTAACCTGACTGGAAGCCAGTGAAGGAATGTGAGGATAGGCGTGACGTACATGTTCTAATTCATTGAGGTGGTGAAATCAGAGAAAGTTTTGAGAAATGGTTAGATCAATAATGTATTGGGAAACATGCACTGCTTAAAAGAATGCATATGGAAATTCATTCAGTTTTTTTACCGTTTAAGATCTTCAGTGACTTGTGAGATGTTTTGACTGTTACCCAGAATGCATGTTTTTTTCCTCCTGAATGTGTGTGGGTTTGTGGAAGGACACATAGGGAGAAGACTATAACTAATTGAAAGCAGGAAGAGGGATTTCCTTTTTGTTTCTTGATGGTTCTGAGCCTAATCCTGCAATCTTTACACAGGCAAGATTCTCATTATTTTTATTTGCCTTATACAATGTTCCTAAAATATGGAAGGGCCTGAAATGTATCAGCCTGTTGAAGTACTGCAAGCAAGAATGCAGACATGGCCCGCTTCGTTGTTTACCATTTATAAATTTTTATAAGACATCTGCTCTCATTGACTTCTGTGGAGTTGTGTGTCTGTCTCTCTGTTTTGAGGACAGACACGAGGGTTGTGTTCTGTGTATCTAAAAGAGTGTTCACCGGACCACAAATATCTGTTGCTGCATTCTTTTAGTGGAAATGCTTTATTTTCAAGTGTGTACGCTTTTCTAAGATAAACTTCATATCTTAAAAATTAGGTCATTTCCAGGCCTGGGAAAGAATTGTTCTTTTTATTTCTGTAAGTGTTCTATAAAAAAGGATTCTAACCCAGAATTGGTACAGAAATGAGCTTCCAAATCATTGTTGGTAACAGTGTAGTTATCTGCCAGATAGCCTCTTAACTCTGTGTGAAAGCTCTTTTTTCGTCATCCCTGATTGAATTATGCCTGCTATTTCTAGCTAGAGGAAAGGTTAGATTTTTCAGTACTCAGTAATATTTGCTCATCCGTGGAAAATGTTAACGTGAATGTTAAGATCTCTGTGACTTCTAACCTAGTTAATTTTCAACTAAAACATCAAGTTCTAATAGTTCAAAGTAGCTATAAAATGGTATTGGATCACTTCTGTTTTACCAGTGCACAAGCTGTTGTTAATAATTTGCTGATGCAGTTTTTAGGTGAACAAGCAAACTGAATGTACTAGACAGGTTTCAGAGGAACAGCCGTGTTAGTCTGTATTCGCAAAAAGAAAAGGAGTACTTGTGGCACCTTAGAGACTAACCAATTTATTTGAGCATGAGCTTTCGTGAGCTACAGCTCACATCTGATGAAGTGAGCTGTAGCTCACGAAAGCTCATGCTCAAATAAATTGGTTAGTCTCTAAGGTGCCACAAGTACTCCTTTTCTTTTTGTGAATGTACTAGGTTATTGACATCTTGTTTGATTTTGCCTTTGATCTGTCCCAGAAGGTTTACAACTAGTAGAAAATGGAGGTAAAATTTATACCATGCAAACTAATGTCTTCTCAATTTTGATAGAGGAAAAAGAGAATAATGTATTAAATCACTGTCCGCATTTGAACTTGTGTTGTATTTTTAAGGATGGGTTTTTGCTTTCAGGATGAGTCTTGTATCCAAGGCATGATGGATAAGAAGAACCCCAAAATCTGTCTTTCCTAATTTTGACCTGAGAACTTTGTTACTCCATATTAAATGCAGTCTAAAAGCATAGAGCAGCAGATGATTAGCTTTTACTCTCTGGAGGAAAGAACAAATATAAAATGAATCAACTGATAAATGAAGGTCTTTCAGAAATGAGAAGAAAGTGGGGAGAGAGGCATGGTCAATCAAAGGGAGCCCTTCTCTGCAAAATATGTACATAGATAAGCAAATTATGGGGCTATAATTCCTCGAGTTGTTATCGTGCTGACACAGATGGCAAGAGTGACTCAGAGAGCAATTTATGCTTGTTCTAGAAGTATTGCTGTTACCTTTCTCCCACTTCCTTGTGTTACTCAGTTCCTCTCTCCTCCTCCTCCTGTAGTCGTTGTTCACTGCCTGAATGGCTGTAACTTACTGCTCTTGTGGCCTTAACAGGTTTATTTTCTAAATTGCGGATGTGACTTCACGCCCATGCACTGGGTCAATCTTTGCGGGGGGGGGGTGTTTTTATGGGGGGCTGATTGTGAAACTGAAAACCGCAATTCATGTTGTGTATAGTGTATTCCAGGATATAAAGGAAGATGGTGGTAAGGATCAGAACCTCAATTGATTATAATACACAATTAAGCATATTCTTTTGTTAAATGCCTGTTAAAAAGACCAGTGATCCACATTATTTAGATAATTGGTATTTATCTCATGGTCCAAAGTCAGAAATTATAATAATAGACTGGAATACTTTGCATCACAAGTGATTTATTACAGGCACTTAGGAGGGGAGTACTCTGGGAGAAAAGGCAAATTAAAAAATGCTTAGCATTTGCTTTGACACTGTCAAATATGCAATCAAATAAGATGTGTGGAGTTAAGAAAAACTCATGACATGGATTTCATGGTGTTGTATTAAAATACTTGAGTAATGAAAGTGTATCTAATTTCCAGAGAATTACTATGCTCATGCTGAAAGAATTTGAGAACTTGACAGAATCTTCCCCTTTCCCTTACTTGGGAAACAAGGTGAAGATTAAAGCCAGCAATTCCCCATTTTCAGCTAAGTGCCATTAAAGACACAAGCAAAAGACACAGTTGTTGATTCATTATTGCAAACCATTCTCTTCTTTAGTAAAGAAAAGACTTGAACACTGTGGTGCGTTTAATCGATGATACATACATAGTTTTAAAGTACCTTCTCAGCAAGATGTCTGGAAATGTGACCTTTACTTTATAAACTGCTATAGACTATGGCAGTGGCTCTCAATCTTTCCAGGGTACTGTACCTCTTTCAGGACTCGGAGTCTGATTTGTCTTGCGTACCCCCAAGTTTCACCTCACTTAAAAACTACTTGCTTACAAAATCAGACATAAAAATTACAAAAAATAGTGTCACGGCACACTATTACTGAAAAATTGTTTGCTTTCTCATTTTTACCATATAATTCTAAAATAAATCAATTTGAATAAATCAATCAGAGCATAATATATAGAGCAATATAAACAAGTCATTGTCTGTATGAAATTTTAGTTTGTATTGAGTTTGCGAGTGCTTTTTTATGTAGCCTGTTGTAAAACTAGGCAACTATCTAGATGAGTTGATGTACTCCCTGGAAGACCTCTGTGTACCCCTGGTTGAGAACAACTGGAATATGGCCACAAGAACAACTTGAATATATTCTTAAGGAGCTACAGTGAGAAATTTTCTTGTGACATACTTTTTATTCAGAAAGTTTGTTAGTGATAGTTGACCTCAAATAGGGTCACATAAGCTGTACAGTTACGTAAGTTACAATACTGTATGTGGATTTTTTGTAGGTTGTCATAAGTGGTGGAGCGACATCGAGTGGTGATCAGGACACAGAGGACACCGAGCTGATGGCAATCTATACCACAGAAAATGGCATAGCAGAAAAGGTATAACGTTTTGTTAAATGTTTTGTAAAACTCATGTTAATATAAAATAACTTACTCTTGCTTCATCCTAGGGCCTGGACATTCTTTCTAATTAATTTCAGTTCACTGTCTACCTTCTGTACTTCCACAAAATACACTGATTTACAGCCCCAATTCTTGGTTCACTGGGGTATTTGCCTTCCTTATGACTGCAGGGTCAGGTCCGGGATTATGGAGCTCAAGGAGCGACACAGCAATTAGGTTAGGGGGTTAAAGCACATAATTTCTTTAATTCTTAATATGCTGCTTTTTTGCCTTTCTGAACTCCATCCGGCCTTTTACACATCCCCATATGCTGCCAGACTCTGTCGAAATTGCTTCCGTTGAAGACGTCTAGAAGGATTAAAATGTATCAATTTAAGGCTAGTCTACGCTGGCAATGCTAAAGCGCTGCTGCAGTGATGCTTTAATGTGGATTGTGTGGTTGTGGCAGAGCGCTGGGGGAGAGCTCTCCCGGTGCTCTGAAAAAGCCACCTCCATGAGGGGCGTAGCTACGCCCCCAGTGCTGGGTCACTGTCGACACTGACATGTTACAAGGCTGAAATCTGCAGCACTCGGGCGTGTTTTTTCACACCCCTGAGCAAGAAAGTTGCAGCGCTGTAAAGTGCCAGTGTAGACAAGCCCTTAAAGGAAAGAACAAAGGACCACGGGCTCAACCCCTCTGTCAATCCCAATTCAGTGAGTTCCTATGTGTCAGGAGATGGCAAGATGTCCTCCTCCCACCATTAGTCTACACAGCAGCCTCATAACTATTCTGTGGTTGCTACCAAAGCCTCGGGACTGTTTCCGTGTCCCATATGCTCCTCCTCTCCGATGTTCATTTTGGCTAGTGAACTGCTACGGTTAGTCTCTTCCCAAAGTGGTTCTCTGCAGCAACATAGATTTCTATCTCCTTTTAGATCTCTCTCTAAAGCCAACTTTCTGCAAACAAAACCCGGCCAATTCCAATGCATTTAGATCCCCCCAGTAGCCCTCTATAATTTTGTTCAGATGGGTAGTTTTAATCTTAGTGTCCATAATAACAATTTCTAAATATTGATTCAATCACTCTGACATTGAAGTTTTCAACAAGAACTTTCTCACTTCCCTTTTAGAAGGCAGAATTAATGAGAATTGCAGAAAACCTGCCAGCAGGTGTTCCAACATTAAGACTTTGGTGATTTGTGACCTTTTGTCTTGTTTCTCACATACTCAAGTTTCTAATCCTTCTGAATATGAGGGCCTTTTTTTTGTTCTTTACTGAAAGCATTGTGAACAAAGTTCATGTCATTAATAAACCCATAAGTATTCTCCTTGGATATTGCTAGTGGCTTAATAACTATTCAAAGAAAGTCTTAAGGCAATTGGGCCTAAAATTGAACCAGTCAGCTTGGTTTTGATTTTGTAGCATTTATCATAGAATCATACAACTGGAGGAGACCTCGATCGGTCATCTAATTCAGTTGCCTGCACTCAAGGCAGGACGAAGTATTATCATTCTAGACCATCCCTGACAGGTGTTTGTCCACCCCGCTCTTAAAAATCCCCAATGATGGAGATTCCACAACCTCCCAAGGCAATTTACTCCAGTGCTGAATCACCCTGACAGTTAGGTTTTTCCTGATGTCCAACCTAAACCGCCTTTGCTGCAATTTAAGCCAATTGCTTCTTGTCCTATTCTCAGAGGTTAAGAAAAACAGTTTTTCCCACAGCTTTTCTCCCTCCTCCTTGTAACAACCTTTTATGTACTTGAAAACTGTGATCATGTTGTGATGGGATGGATCACAGAAACCCCCTTGGGAGCTGCCACCTGATGTGCCAGGACTACTTCTGCTCCTACTTTCCTGCTTTGTCAGCTTAGGACTTCAGTGCCCTGCCTGGTTTGAGCCAGACCCGCTTGCCTGCTGCAAACCCAGACCCAGGTCTGAACCATGTCCCCTAACAGCTGTAGGCTTAACTGAAAGCAGCTTACGGAAGTGTGCCTGTCTTTAACACTCAGATGCCCAACTCCCAATGGGGTCCAAACCCTAAATAAATCCATTTTACCCTGTATAAAGCTGATACAAGGTAAACTCATAAATTGTTCGCCCTCTGTAATACTGATAGAGAGATATGCACAGCTGTTTTCCCCTCCCCCCCAAATTTAATACATACTCTGGGTTAATTAATAAGTAAAAAGTGATTTTATTAAATACAGAAAGTAGGATTTAAGTGGTTCCAAGTAGTAACAGACAGAACAAAGTGAATTACCAAGCAAAACAAAATAAAACATGCAAATCTATGCTAATACCGTAAGAAGCTGAATACAGATAAAATCTCACCCTTAGAGATGTTTCAGTAAATTTCTTTCACAGACTGGAAGCCTTTCTAGTCTGGGCACAATTCGTTCCCCTGGTACAGCTCTTGTTCCAGCTCAGGTGATAGCTAGGGGATTTCTCATGATGGCTCCCTCCTTGTTCTGTTCCACCCACTTATATATCTTTTCCATAACGCAGGAATCCTTTGTCCCTCTGGGTTCCCACCCCTCCTTCTCAGTGGAAAAGCACCAGGTTAAAGATGGATTCCAGTTCAGGTGACATGATCACATGTCCTGTGAGACCCCGAAGCCTTCATTCCTCCCAGCCTGACTCACAGGAAGGCCTGCCTGCAACCAGAGCCATCCACAGTCAATTGTCTTGGTTGATGGGAGCCATCAAGATTCCAAATCACCATTAATGGCCCACGCTTCGCATAACTACAATAAGCCCTCATTAGAGTTATATTTCATATTTCTAGTTTCAGATACAAGAGTGATACATTTATACAAATAGGATGACCACACTCACTAGATTATAAGCTTTGTAATGATACCTTACAAGAGACCTTTTGCATGAAGCATATTTTAGTTACATGATATTCACACTTATACTTTTATAAAATCATATAGAGTGCGTCACACATGTCGCCTCTGTCTTCTCTTCTCCAGACTAAACAAATCCAATTTTTTCAATCTTCCCTCATAGGTCATGTGTTCTAGACCTTTAATCATTTTTGTTGCTCTTCTCTGAACTTGCTCCAATTTGTCCACATCTTTCCTGAAACGTGGCACCCAGAACTGGATACAATACTTCAGTTGAGGCCTGAGTAGAGCGGAAGAATTACTTCTCGTGTCTTGCTTACGACACTCCTGCTAATACATCCCAGAATGATGTTTGCTTTTTTTGTAACAGCGTCGCTATCTTACAACAAAAAAACTTCAAATCCAGACTCCAGCGAGAAACTGCTGAATTGGAATTCATTTGCAAATTGGATACTATTAATTTAGGCTTAAATAGAGACTGGGAGTGGCTAAGTCATTATGCAAGGTAGCCTATTTCCCCTTGTTCTTTCCTTCCCCCCCCCCCCCCCCCCCCCCCCGATGTTCTGGTTAAACTTGGAGAGTGGTCAGTTTGGATGAGCTATTGCCAGCAGGAGAGTGAGTTTGTGTGTGTGTGTGTTTCCGGGGGGCGGGGTGTGAGAAAGCCTGGACTTGTGCTGGAAATGGCCCACCTTGATTACCATGCATATTGTAGGGAGAGTGGTCACTTTGGATGAGCTATTACCAGCAGGAGAGTGAGTTTGTGTGTGTATGGGGGTGGGGGGGTGAGAGAGCCTGGATTTGTGCTGGAAATGGCCCACCTTGATTATCATGCACATTGTAGGGAGAGTAGTCACTTTGGATAAGCGATTTCCAGCAGGAGAGTGAGTTTGCCGGGGGGGGGGGGGGGGCGGAGGGTGCTGGATTTGTGCTGGAAATGGCCCAACTTGATGATCACTTCAGATAAGCTATTACCAGCAGGACAGTGGGGTGGGAGGAGGTATTGTTTCATGGTCTCTGTGTGTATATAATGTCTTCTGCAGTTTCCACGGTATGCATCCGATGAAGTGAGCTGTAGCTCACGAAAGCTCATGCTCAAATAAATTGGTTAGTCTCTAAGGTGCCACAAGTACTCCTTTTCTTTTTGCGAAGACAGACTAACACGGCTGTTACTCTGAAACCTAGCGTTACACTGTTGACTCACATTTAGCTTGTGATCCACTATAACTCCCAGTCTCTTTCCGCAGTACTCCTTCCAAGGCAGTCATTTCCCATTTTGTATGTGTGCAACTGATTGTTCCTTCCTAAGTGGACTACTTTGCATTTGTCCTTATTGAATTTCATCCTATTGACTTCAGACCATTTCTCCAGTTTGTGCAGATCGTTTTGCATTTTAATCCTGTCCTCCAAAGCACTTGCAACCCCTCCCAGCTTGGTATCGTCCGCAAACTTTATAAGTGTACTCTCTCTGACATTATCTAAATCCTTGATGAAGATATTGAAGAGAACCGGACCCAGAACCGATCCCTGCGGGACCCCGCTCGTTATGCCCTTCCAGCTTGAGTGTGAACCACTGATGATTACTCTCTGGGAGTGATTTTCCAACCAGTTATGCACCCACCTTATAGTAGCTCTATCTAGGTCGTATCGACATTGCAAGAGAACACAGATAAAGAGCTAATAAGGCAGGGCAATGATGCAAACAGGCAGAATATGCAAGAATGTAAAAGAATCTTAGCTTTTCTGGTGTGTCGGCAGTAAGGTTCTTGGATATCGGTCTGCATGGGCAAAAACAAGTGTTTCAGCTGAGTTAGCTCTGTTGAGTTAGGCCTTATCTAAACAAGAATGTTGCCCCAGTTTAACTTAAATGTTAAACCAATTTAAGTTAAAACAGTGGAAGCCCGTGTGGACGCACTTCTGATTAAGAATAGTTTATTTTGGTTAGCTTTAACACCTTTCTAATCAACTTAAATGAAATTGAAATCAACTTGGTTTATCCAATTCACAGTGGCCACACGTGGCTTTTGGTTCCAGTTTAACTAAGGGCCAAGTTACATCTCTCAAGCGTGTGAAAAATCCACCCCCTGAGAGATGTAGCTATAAGAACCTTATCTCTGGTGTAGACAGTGCTACATTGACGGAAGAATTCTTCTGTCAACCTAGCAACTGTCTCCCATGGAAGGGGATTACCTATGCCACAGAAGTGGTGCAGCTGGGTTGCTCTAGTCTTTACAGTGTAAGCATACCCCAAAGCTGGTTAATATCCCACCTTTAATTGAAATGGGTGACGCTTTCTCATCATGAGGAAGCTGTAGGTAACTCAACTGAAAACCCCTCAGTGCTCACATAAGCACAGTTTAATGCCTTTAAGATTGTCAGCACAAGCGCAACACGGCCATCTCAAAGAATCTTAAAGGTGATAAACTATACCTATGTGGGTATTGAGGGGGGATTTAAGTCAAATTAATCTGATTAGATTAGAAAGGCACATCTTTTTTTGCCGTGTAGACAGATCCTCTGACATACCTGCTGGTTCGCAAGAATGGACCAGTCCGAGCAAGAAGAGGTGATACCTTTGGAGTAGTCTAGTGTCACTTACATGCATCCATTCTGGGTTATCAGTGTGTGTTGAGAGTTGGGGTTTCATCTGTTGCGTTAAACTGCTTTTAGATATAGATATATATATATTTATTTTTTTGTAACGGTGGGGACAGATTTTCTTTTTTTACTCTTTTTTAAATGTAATGTGCTCTCATGCTATGTCAAATACATGGCATATGCCTGTCCATGTCATGCCCGAAACCTTTCAAAAACAGGCAGACGTGAACTGATAAGTGTTCATCATTTCTGCCTTCCAATAAGAAGGTGCACACCACACGATGCAATGCCCCTGGGGTCATCACAGAAGAAGACAGTCAGCTGATCATCCTGGACACACTTGGCCTCATCAGCCCCATGAAAGCCAAAAGGCATAATCTGGAAAAATCCCTGAGACATGATCCATGGGACAGCATGAAACATGCAGACTTAGGTGGATCTGCTGAAGAGAGAGGCCCTTCTGCTGGACCTGGTCACTGAGCTCACAGAAGGAGGCGTAAATGGAAAGAAACGGAAAGTGTCTTGTTTCTTCCTCCGTCAGAATTAGCTCTTTACCTTTTACAATGCAATTTTGTTTCATTGCTGATGGTTACATTGAACTCGGGGCTAGGTAAGCTCTGCTAATTGCTCTGTTAGCTTGCCACTATTGTATTGCTAAAATCATGTAGAATTTGGGGCCTGGTTCAAGGTGGGGCTCTTTTTAATCAACTTTTTAAAAAATCTGACAAAATAGCCACTACTAGACACAGCACCTTTGTGATGCAAGAAGTAAATTGTGGGGTTTTTTTTCCCCCTCACACTTGACCTTTATAAGAGTTGCTTTGCTGTTGCAACTCCTTTTGATTTCAGCCCCTCTCTGGATTGGGCCTATGAATTTTGAAGTCAGCTTCAAAGAGACGGTTCTGTGGCACTCCATGCACTGCTTTCGTCCAAGTCTTTGTGCACATTTTACTTATTTGCAGTCTTTGCAGATTTTCTCATCTGTCATCTTTATCGTCCGATTTTCCTTTTGAGAAATCTGTATTTCTAATAGGGATGAAATATTTCTTTTTTGACTGGTGGAAAATATTTCATAAAAAGCCTTGAATCGGATAGCACAGGAAGCTGCTTGCTCTATTACAGTAAAAACATAATAGATTAGGTGGTGGCAAACATGAGTTATGTCCCTTTCCCTTCTTTAATGAGAAGGACGACACAAAGCTGTCTGTAGGCTGTCGTGTCTCATCCCTTGAAACTGGTTCACTGTTTATGGGGGAGATTTTCAAAGGCACAAAGGGGAGTTAGGAACCCAAGTCCCTGTGACTTTCAGTGAGAGTTGGGTGCATAACTGTCGTTTGTGCCTTTGAAAATCTCTCCTTAAACCTGGCTGCAGGGCTATCTGAAAGAATTAAGGATCTCTTAATCCTAGAGGGTGGAGTAGGGGAGGGCTTTAATCTATTCCATTAGCCTTATTCATGCTGGTAGATAGAACTATAAGTGTCAGTAGTCATTATGGGATTACTCTTCAGTCGTGTTGTATACCTGTTAAACAAGTGGGCTTTCTATATTGAAACAAACGTTGACTTTCACAGATTTTTGTGAAACTAAAGAATCTTGATTACTGTATTTCCCCTAGTACTGTTGGTGTTAAGCCATATAAGTGACATCTTTGTGATGAGTGTTAATACACCAAGGACTGGAGAGCTTCTTTAAGGAAAACCTTATTTGGGGCTTGAACCCCAAATGCCATTAGACCTTTGACTGTGAGACGCGGGGACTGGATGATGGGGGATAGATTGCTCGATAATTGCCATGTTCTGATCATTATCTCTGAAGCATCTGGTACTGGATATTGGCCTCATTGGACTATTGGTCTGACCCATTATGGCCTTTCTTATGTTCTTATAACCTTCCCTTTTGTAATCTAGACTCTGTAGCCTGAAATGTTTCAAGTGAAACTGTATGGAATAGTATCAGAGGAGTAGCCACAACAACAAAAAGGAGTCTGGTGGCACCTTACAGAGGAACAGATTTATTTGGGCATAAGCTTTGGTGGGTAAAAAACCACTTCTTCAGATGCATGGGATATGGAATAGTTATTGTTCTGGTGACCAAATTACCAAAACTTTTAAAAATGACTGTTAAAAATATCTGACTTGAAGGTAGCTTTAGTTATAATTATATATTTATATTAGGTTTTTATAGCGACCTTTAGAATCCAGTTCTGCTATTCATCTTTAAAATTTAGACTAAAAATAGGCAATGTTAAAACAGGCATCAGTGTCTTAATTCATTGTCAATGTGTTTTGCTTTGAAATGATCTAAAATCACACACTTTATGGAAAGGTGTTTGTTAAACCAGAGGGACATAAATGAGATTTTGAGAAGAGCTGCGTAGATTCTTTTCTTTATTAATATTTAGTTAGTTCCTTAACTATCTCAAAGTCTTTAGAAAATCTAAGAGGTTTTTAGCCATAACTTTGGAAGGCTAATAATATACCAGCGTAATTTTGGATTATATTGTATTTAACAAGAACGTTAGATAAATATCTGAAACAAAGTCAACAATGTATCGAATTGTCTAGATGCAGAAAACCTTTTATCCTAGAGTCCAGCTGCGAACACTAAGCTTACTCAGAGAGGCATAAATCATGATTATTTCTGTTTCTAATGCCACCTTTGTCATATAATATTTTAGCTGGCAAAACTCCAGTTTTCATTACGGTACTGCAAAGATTAACTTTTTGGCAACTGGTGACTTGTAAATTTTATCTGATGCTAATATTGCACCATGGGGATTGGGTCACATCAAAGCAAAGACACCTTAATATGCAAAATTTATTATGGTAAAACCACCATAGTAGGTTGGTCTTCAGATTTGAAAGCATGCATTAGCTGACTAATTTTTTGGCCTAAATGGTATTTCTATCTGTTCTCCACTGATTTCTTGTTAACTCCCTAACTCCTCATCCAGTTCTAGGACAATTTAGCCATCTACATGCCAGTGTAACTCAGATTACATTACATGGAAGGAAAACATCCATTCATTGCTTCGACTCAGTTCTGGGTACTTCTTTTTCTGTGTCTCTCTTTTTTTAAGCTGTACGTGAACAGGATTGTAAATAGTGCACAATATAATTTTCCCTATATAGATAGTGAACTTTATCAGCTAAACCTGCTTGATTTAGGAACTTGTTAGAGGTGAAAGGAGAGGGCTTTATCTATTAGCCATCTAGTGTGGGAGAGTGAGTTTGTGTGTGTATGGGGGTGGGGGGGATGTGAGAAAACCTTGATCTATGCAGGAAATAGCCCGACTTGATTATGTAAAGAGTTGTCACTTTGGATGGGCTAGCACCAGCAGGAGAGTGAATTTGTGTGGGGGGTGGAGGGTGAGAAAACCTGGATTTGTGCTGGAAATGGCCCACCTGTTGATCACTTTAGATAAGCTATTACCAGCAGGACAGTGGGGTGGGAGGAGGTATTGTTTCATATTCTCTGTGTGTATATAAAGTCTGCTGCAGTTTCCACGGTAAACATCTGATGAAGTGAGCTGTAGCTCACGAAAGCTCATGCTCAAATAAATTGGTTAGTCTCTAAGGTGCCACAAGTACTCCTTTTCTTTTTGCGAATACAGACTAACACGGCTGTTCCTCTGAAACCTGCCAAATGGTTGACACTGTAATTTCCTTTACGTAAACATCTCTCTCTTCTGTTTATCAATCACCCCTAACAGTATCGGTATCAATTATGTTCCTTTTTTTCTTCTCTTACTCATAAAATATCACTCATCAAAGACCACACAAGGCTTAAACCAAAAAGTTCAAAGTGAAGATGACTAAAATTTGTATAATCTGTGGCGAGTAAATATGCACGCTAACATGTATCCATCTGCAGACTATGAATGCTAAATTATCTGACACCTGTTAGTCCCAATATTAGACCTGCTAGCCAGAATGAAAATAGCTGCACTGCCCTATGGCTCCAATTTAGAAAAATAAACACGTGTGCACTACTTATTGCACAATTGATTTAATTGTAAAGTGTTGTCAGTTAGCTCATCATATAACACTTTAAAAAATGTCTCTTGCATTATGTCTCTTGCATTTTTGTCTTCTGGCTTCTCTCCGCTTCTTTATTTTTTTCCCTTTTATTAGGTCACAGAGTAAGTCTGTCAATTTATTTTTGGTGCCTTTCTTTCCTTTTGCTTTGTTCCCTTACTCTGTGTGGTTTCTCTCTCTCTCTCTCTCTCTCAAAATATATATTTCTATATCGGTCCCACTTCCCTAGCCCCACTAAAAAACCGTTCAGTAATCTGCTTGTTTTCCAATCTATTCCATCACGCTAATCCACAAATTTGGTCACACACTCACGCCCATCAAATGGCTCATGACACGTTCCAGGGTGCAATCCAGACCAGTGAGGGGTTGTCACCGCTTGCCCTGCAACTTTGGGTGCCTCACAATGTTTTGATGATGAAGCCCCCAAACTGGGCTGCTCACAAACAGCCTTCTTGCATACAGGTCACACCCAAAGGGCTGGACAGTACAGAACACAATATTTTGGAAAAATACAGACCTGGGAGTGTGGTGGGGTTATCCTGCAAGTATAGTATCTGAGGATGGTGGAAGCCAGAGTGTGGTTGGTGTGTAGCTGACAGACTGCTGGGCTCAGAGTTGCTGGATGTGTGTTTGAATTTTTTCGATTTCTAAATGTATTTTCAGGTTTTTAATCTCTTTCGTTGCAGATGGGTGGGTTGTAAACTTGTGTCTGGGTGGGGAATGGCCAGGTAGGACAGTGGGCCAATAAATAACGCTTTTATCTCCAGGCTGTGACTACACTAAGCTTTCTTTGAAAATTTCCCGCCATCACTGTAGAACTGGTGCAATATCACCAGTCCTGTGAAGAACAGGGGGGAGTGTTTTAGGGTAGTAAGGTGCTAATGCAGCTGTGGACAGTTATTGGAAGCTCTTCAGCATAGCTGCAGACGAAGAGAAGAGGCCAACGGGGGGCAAGGACCAATGAAGGCACATCGGCGTCCCCAAATTATGGCCTGGAGTTTGCATGAAATCTGGTACCCAATGTTGAGGCATTCTGAACATGTGTGAAGGCCAAAATGTCACTCGAGCCCACTGTGTCATAGGCAACTTGTCAAGGTCAGGCCACTCAGTCTTTGGAAGGACTTGACCTTGGAAAGTTACCCATGACTTCGGCGTGTTGAGGTGTTCTGTTGGATAATGGGGCAAGTGAGAATTTCGCCTTCAGGAGTGTAGGGCAACTGTCCATCCTGTTTAATTTGTGCTCCTAGATGGATGGCTTCACCAAAACAACTCTGGCATTGTTCACAAGGAAACGGTTTGTCTCTGTTGGTATTAGGCTTAGCTTGTATTTAACAGGGTGGCGGTGTTTCCCTCTTGACCCTTTTTAGTCAGTATGTTGATGACTTAGGCAAAAAATTAATTAAAATACAAAATCCCCTTTGATAAACAATCCTCAGCAAGTACATATGCTAATCTCAGAGCAAAGGGAAGGGTGAAGAGAAATGTATACAGGCACAGAAACACTCTTAAGAAGTTGAACAGAACTTTATTGCAACGAGACTGAAACCATCACAGAAATTTCTCTTGAAGTATACTTAAATTCCCAGGAGAGGGCTCTTCTTTTCCGACAGACTGTCAGTCTCAATTTGTCTTTAGCTCTCTTTAGACTGGGCTCTTCTGGTTGTCCAGCTGCGTAACCTAATGAAGAGGAAAAGTCCCCATGTCACATAGGTCACAAAGGTGCCATCGGGTCTCCCCACATTTTCACTAACCTCTGCGTCTCCCTCTCTTCCACCCTCCCAGGGCCAGCTTTCCTTTCCCTACTGATGCTCTTCACTCAGCTTTGTCTTCACTGACGCAAAGCAAAATGTGTTGTAGTTATCTTGCTGTATAATCCTGAGTGAAGACAGAGGCACTTAGTGTCTACCATGAGAGTGGCTAGGTGAGGTCAGTGCTATGTACCTCCTCCCCATGGTTAACCTCACCTAATTTACCTCTCATAAAAATAAATTGCTTTTTCTCCACTCTGTTTTTAGCTATCCTTTGGTTAAAGCATACCCTTAGTGCTGCCGCTGGTCTGGCAGACGGGAGCCACGCTGAACAGCTTCCCCTCAGTGATCATTTAGGAGCTATCCCTCCCATTTCAACCATTCCTTCAACAAAACATGGAATTTAACATTTTGAGTAAGCTTCTAGGATACGAATATCGCTGTACTCTGCACAGAAAAATCTCAATGTCCTCATTCTTCCTCAGCCCCCTATGTAACTTATCTGAGTATGGATGTGTAGCCCAGGCAGTTGTATTTGTTTTGCTAACAAAATCAGTGCTGTGTGAAAAGGAAATGTCATGGGTCAGTTGATTTCCATGACGCTTTGGACAATAAACTAAATTTGGGTCATGTAGGAATTCTACTTGGATTTATCTCAATAAAGGGAAGGGGAGTCTGGTAAAGTTATCAGTTTTGCGGTAAGGCTTCTTCATGTGAATTTGTTCAGTGTGGATTAGGCCAGAACAGTAGTTACATAAGTTATGATTCAGGGTTTAAAATGATAAAATCAAATCCTCCCTCCTGCTCAAATGTTCTTGGCACTACAAGACATGTAGGTATTTTGATCTCAGAGTTTTAATTCCCCAGTTTTGAAATGAAGCCATTAAAATTGTATTTAAAATATTTTGCTGTAGAAAATAGGATAATGATTCTGAAATTATTGCAGACTATCTCAGGAGGCTGGAAGGTACTTCCCAACATGTAGCTGCCTTTCCAGTTATCTGCATGCTCTCTCCTAATTAGGATGTATTAATGTGTATAGGCCAAATTCAGATCTCGTTTACACTTGGTAAATCCAGAGTAACTCAGTTGGTCTGTATTAAAGATGCTCTGGATTTACCTCATGTAGCCACATCAACATGTTTTCCTACATGCTTCAGTGTGCAGCAGCAACCCCATAGAGTTTGCTATGTTGCTAAAAATGATTGCGCATGACTAAAATAAGTAAGAGGCCATCTTAGAATGAAATCACAATAGTTGAAACGTTGTTGCCCTCAGTTTAGATCTCTTATGCAAGGATAGCCATTTTACTTTTGAAATATCCATTGTAGAATGTTCTGCTCCTTAACTCTTTTTTCTCATTCTCCTTCTTTGTGTAAACCAATCAGTCATGATAATCCCCGTTTAGTTTGGCATAATCTGCTGCCAAAGTGGTTATATCACAAATGGAGGATTATGCTTTGTTTGTGTGAATAAGCAGGGGATGGTTTATGAAAGAGAATCTTTTTATGCATGCTCAGTAGTTAGAGTTAGAGATAGCGGTTGATCATTTCAAAAGTTAAAGCTTTAATATGCACCGATGTTGCTTTGGAATAATAGAACCCCGTCCTCTTCAAGAGTCCCTTAGAAGTCTAACATTCCAAATTCAGTTATTCTTCCGTAACAATTAAACTGCTGTTGGCTTTTCCTCTTTTAATTTAACAGAGTTCTCTGGCAGAGACACTGGACAGCAGTGGAAGTTTAGATGCGCAGAGAGCTGACATGATTTACACAATTGAGGATGTTCCTCCCTGGTACCTCTGCATATTCTTGGGGTTACAGGTACATTTCAAAACGCATATTTCTGAAGAAATCCATTTTTTTGTTTATAATCTTTAAAAATGCTGAACATTTTCTTATATAGTACAAAATGGTACGTGATACAGATATTCAGCAATGTTAGTGACTTGCCTTCTGCTTTGAGTCCATTTGATTACTTAATGAAGTGGTTTGGAAGGCTGGAAGCCCACTCTGGCAACAGAGTTATGTGTATTGTGAATGAAGCAGAACGGATGGAAAGTACTACTGGGGAGTTATAAAACAGCTGGAAGCTTATAAAAGTCTTATCTATTTGTTATGCTTCCCTACTTTCATATCTGTACTAATTTTTATTGTGGCAAGATAGCCTTCCTGCAAAATGTCTCCTTCCCTTCACCACCACCTCACTAGAATTCACCCATGGACAATGAGCTATAATGTTGCTTGCTAGCTGTTGCATTTCAGGAATTACTGGAGACTTGCGTCACAAATAACCATTTGGGCTGCTGCCTAACAAAGTGTTCCTTAATTCAAGTAAAAATTGAAATTCGGTAACAACTTGTCACTCATGAATTCATGTGGGGATAATACAGGGGGATGGAAGATGGGAGAGATGCTGTGTTAATGTTCAGATCTTTCTCGGAGGTTCTGCTTTTAGGAGAGTTAGTTCTGGGAATGACTAGCACCAATTTGGCAGCATCCACTGTCTGGAAAGCTGGTTAATTATGAAAAAAACCACCACCCCCTGCCTGCTGAGTTTCCTGTTCTTTTCAGGCATTTGTACTTTCTGTTAGTTAGAGAGTTAGACTATGTCTACACTAGGAGTGCTTTACTGGTATAGGAATATCAGTGTACTGTACCGGCAAAGTGCTTTGAGTGTGGGCACAACTAGACCGGCAAGGCTGTGCTTTGTACTGGTATAATAATCCCAGCCCCGGCCAACGAAACAACCTCGAGTGGTAAAAGCACAGTTTTGCTGATATAGCTCTGTCTAAACTACAGACTTCTGCCAGGACAGCTTTGTTGGTCATGCATCTCACTCTGCATCCTTGACCAATGCCAGCAGAAGTCTGTCGCGTAGATGTGGCCAGAGTAGAACTTAACAGACAGCCAAGACAGCTGGATTCTAGTCGCTGTTTCGCTGTGAATGTGGGCAAGTCCGTTCATCTCTCTCCCCCTCTCTGAAAGGGGGAATAAAATTACCCCAAAGGAGTGTTGAGACTTCATTAGTATTTGTAAAAATACTTGGAGATCCTCAAATAAATGACAACTCAGAAATCCAAAGTGGCTTATTTTTCTGCCTGCACTGATTCATCAGCCAGCACTGCAGGAATTTTCTTTTTCTTATGTAGTTGAACATACAGCTTTTTAATATGTTTTTTTAAATCTACTTGAATTGGAGCAGAATAAATCCATGATTGGCTCATCTCTAACATTCCAGAATTTATCTCCCATATAGTTTTCATACTGAAGTACTATTTAAATTCATGTCTAATCAGACAGTCCATCATGTGATCCTCATATGAATTAATTTGGTGGACAGGAGAAATGTGGTGGACATAATATACCTGGACTTCAGCAAGGCTTTTGACACAGTCCCACAGGACATTCTGATAAGTCTGCTGGAGAAATGCTGGCTCAGCAGAACGACCATTCAGTGGATATACAATTGGTTAAAGAACCGCAAACTAAGAGTAACTATTAATGGAATGATGGGGGATTAGAGGGAGGTCTGAAGTGGGGTTGCACAGGGATCTGTTATGGGTCTAGTGATGTTGAACATCTTTATTAATGACCTGGATGTAGGAATAGAGAGCATAATGATCAGATTTGCAGATAACACACAGCTGGGGGGGAGAGGGGGGATAGCTGTTTTCAAATACTCAAAAGCACAGCTGCCAACTTTCACATGGTAAATATGCACCCCGACTTCCATAATAAGCCAAATATCAAGCTAATCCCATTTCAAAACAAGGCCCAAACCAGCCAATCCCTAAGAATCCCAACACTCTATCTGACAAGATCCCCCGGTGTGCAGTGTGGGACTTTGGTGGACCTGCTGTGCACCCCTGACTCTCTCCCTCCTTGCCCCTACTTGCCGGGTGCTGATAAAAAAAAAAAAAAAGCAACAAGCTGCTACAAGCCAAACAAGCAAAAAGCTACAAACCAAAAACTAGCCAAAAAGCAACTCACAAGCCAATTAAGCCCAAAACAAGCCCGATTTCTGCTTTTTTTCCGCGGGTTTGGCATGTCTGCTTAAAAGGCTGCCATAAAAAAGAGAAGAATTGTTCTGTTTTGCCACAGAGTTCAGGACAAGAGGCAACGGGTTCAAACTACAGCATAGCAGATTTAGATTAAGTCACAGGAAAAACTTCCTAACTGTAAGAATCGTAGGACAATGGAACAGACTGCCTCTGGAGATTGTGGAAACTTCTTCACTAGAGGCTTTCGAAAGAAGGCTGGATAGTCATCCGTCTTGGATGGTGTAGACACAACAAATCCTGCATCTTGGCAGGGGTTTAGACTAGATGACGCTTGTGGTCCCTTCAAACCCTGTGATTTTGTGTGTTTCAAAATGGAGGGAGCTGTTTTTCCGCTTCTGTAAGTTGGAAGCTGCTTCAGCCTGGTTACCTAGATACCTACTCATCAAGAATAAGAACAGGAACCACTGAGCTATGTAAATAGCCTAATTTATCATCTATAAGTAGAAGTCATTAGTAGTTGGCTGAAAGTAGCTAAACATGGAAAGTAAAAAACACTAGGAATTAAAATATTTGGAATCGGAATTGAAAGCAATGAGAGTTGGTGGTTAATTTAAAACAATAAATAAACTGAGTGCAGAGGAAAAATAGTGCATCTTGGGGCTTCTCGTATGTGTGATTAGCAGTGTTAACACGCTGTTCATTGTTTGTGTTCGCAGCACTACCTGACATGTTTTAGTGGAACTATAGCTGTACCTTTTTTGCTAGCTGACGCCATGTGTGTTGGATTTGACCAGTGGGCAACCAGCCAACTGATTGGGACCATTTTCTTCTGTGTGGGAATCACTACTTTGTTACAAACCACTTTTGGATGCAGGTGAGATCCAAACTCCTACGTCATTCTTTATTGTTGAGATGCTGATGGTGGGGTACACATCTCTTTAATTGTACAGGATACCTTGTGTGATCCAAGAAGTGCATAGGATATTTCAGAAGGATGAATGTGAAACACAGAATAACAGTTCAAACTCAAGCTTGCTCGGCAATAGGGTTGTCCCTTCCTAATTTTGGAAGGTTTAACGCGCACAAAATGGATACGAAGTGTAAAAATAAGGCTGTCTCTACGCTTAAAACATTACAGCGGCATAGCTGCAGCTACACCACTGTAGCGCTTCAGTGTACGCTTACTGTACTCACGTATTAGTGTGACTGGAGGGGTTCTCCTGTCGCTGTAGTAAATCCACCTCCCCAAGAGGCCATAGCTAGTGTGATGGGTTGGATCACAGAAACCCCCTTGGGACTGCCAACTGATGTTCTGAGACTACCCCTGAGCCCATTTTCCCTCTGGAAGCTTGGGACTTCAGAACCTTGCTTGTTTGAGCTAGACACGCTAGCTTGCTACAAACCCAGACCCAGGTCTGAACCACGTCCCCCAACAGCTGCAGGCTTACCTGAAAACAGCTTAAGAAGCGTTCCTGTCTCTAACACTGATGCCCAGCTCCCAATGGGGTCCAAACCCCAAATAAATCCGTTTTACCCTGTGTAAAGCTTTTACAAGGTAAACGCATAAAATTGTTCGCCCTCTATAACACTGAGAGAGAGAGAGAGGCACAGCTGTTTGTCCCCCCAGGCATTAATACGTACTCTGAGTTAGAATCACTTTTTACTTAGTAATTATTAAATACAAAAAGTAGGATTTAAGTGGTTCCAAGTAATAACAGACAGAACAAAGTGAATTACCAAGCAAAATAAAATAAAACACGCAAGTCTAAGTCTAGTACAGTAAGAAAACTGAGTACAGATAAAATCTCACCGTCAGATGTTTCAGAAAGCTTCTGTCACAGACTGGACGCCTTCCTAGTCTGGGCACAATCCTTTCTCCTGGTACAAAGCCTTTGTTCCAGCTCAGGTGGTAGCTAGGGGATTTCTCATGATTGCTGCCCCCTTTGTTTTGTTCCACTCCCTTATATATCTTTTGTACCAGGTGGGAATCCTTTGTCTCTCTCTGGGTTCCCACTCCTAGTTCTCAGTGGAAAAGCACCAGGTTAAAGATGGATTTCAGTTCAGGTGACATGATCACATGTCACTGTAAAACTCCAAGCCCTCATTCCTCCCAGTCTGACTCACAGGAAGGCCTGCGAGGGAACAGAGCTATCCACAATTAATTGTCCTGGTTGATGGGCGCCATTAAGATTCCAAACTACCATTAATGGCCCACATTTTGCATAACTACAAAGCTATATTTCATATTGCTAGTTTCAGATACAAGAGGGATACATTTATACAAATAGGATGACCACACTCACTAAGTTATAAGCTTTGTAATGATACCTTACAAGAGACCTTTTGCATGAAGCATATTCCAGTTACATGATATTCACTCATTAGCATACTTTGATAAAATCATATTGAGTGCAACGTCACAGCGAGATCAATGGAAGAATTATTCCATCGATGTAGCACTGTAATAAACTTGCCTGAGGGTTAAGTCATTTTGCTACGTCACTCAGAGATGTGGATTTTTTGCACCCTTGAGCAATATAGCTGGGTTGATCTAATTTTCTGATGTAGACCAGCACTACATTTTGGATAACTGGGAAGCTGTTTTGAATGAAAGAAGGCATGAGCAGAATAAAAAGAGTAGAGGAGCGGGGAAATAGTGAGGAGAAACAAGATGATTGAACACTTGGAAAAAAAATGATTTAGCCTACTTTAAAGAGTGACTGCTTAGAATACTGTCCTTGTACTAACTTCCAAAAGGTAACCAGTTGAAGTTTTGGTGTATGGACACAGTAACATCTACTGTTCCTTCTGTCATATTGTGCTGTGACAGTTTCCGCAAGGTGATTGTCAAAGTATGTTGAAATACTATGATCTCTGGAGCCATATACTTGAAGAAGCTAATGTACGACTCTGATGCTTCAGGTTGCAGGTGTATATCAGTGAAAGCAAGTGACCTGTGTAGTTAATCATGCTTACAGCTGAGGATAAAATGCTCATCTAGAAGAGTCTCTCTGTTCTGTCGAAACCCTTGCACTTCGGAATCACTTTTACATAATTAAGGTAGATCATATAATAGACCTTAAGAAAAAGGAAGGGCAACTTCTTATCCCTGACCTTACTGTCTCTGCCAATAACATACCCTTTGCATATGTTCCCTTGTAAATTCCTTCTGTGGGAATGGGTGGGAAATAAAGGTCGTCTTTCTTAACTGCACAGAGGTGCCAGTATCACTTTACCACAAGCTGTCAAGGAACATAAGTGTTTGCTTTGGGGTTCCTGTGAGTATCTTTTACGCCACTGTTTCTGGAAGTGCTATTTTAATACGGTGACATATCTGAGACTAGTCCAAATACTGCCAGATTTTTAAAATAATACGTTATTGCCAAAACTGAGTACGTTCTAACAACAGTGAAGTTAAAATAAAAATAAAAAAGCACTTATCACTGTACTTGGAATACTGCAGAGAGAGTTTAACTAAACATTTACTTAAACCCTTGTTCGTGCATTATTTGAGTCAAGGGATGGATAAAACCCACAAGGTTGTTTCTGCATCTTGAATAGAATCAAGAAAGAAAAATAAGACCAGAAGAAAGATACTCATTGTATTAGCATGTCCAAGCACTATTGTTTAAGTGTCACTTAATTCATCATAAAAATGATATAAGATGAAGTCTTAGACTTTCAGTGAAAAATGGACAACGTAGTTTAAATTAAAAACACTTACTCAAGAAACAGACTCTTTGGGTGGAGGAGATCACTCAGTAGGGAGAAAAGGGCAAACCCGTTAAACAAATCATTTAGGATTGTTAATGCAGGTCAGCCAAAGGGAAAAAATCCAAAACCTCTTCGGGCAATTCAGGCGTCCTGAGTCAGTCCTTGTGTTTGTTTTGTTTTCAATAGCCTGGAGAAAGTACTCAGCTGATCTGCCATCTCACCTTCCTTCTACCTCTTCAGAAAAGGTTCTTTGTCCTTTTCTTACCCTCAGCTTTTCTAAGAATTGTAAAGCTGCTTTGATATTTCTTTCATCAAATGCTTACTTCAGAAATAGGAAGGGATATTTTGTCTAGGTGAAATTGTCAGAAAGGAGGAAAAAGAATTTGCTTTTTCCTAAGACCAGGTTTTCCTTGAGACAAAATGCTCTGTCCCTCACATGTATTCGCAAAAAGAAAACGAGTACTTGTGGCACCTTAGAGACTAACCAATTTATTTGAGCATAAGCTTTCGTGAGCTATAGCTCACTTCATCGGATGCAACCGATGAAGTGAGCTGTAGCTCACGAAAGCTTATGCTCAAATAAATTGGTTAGTCTCTAAGGTGCCACAAGTACTCGTTTTCTTTTTGCGAATACAGACTAACACGGCTGTTACTCTGAAACCTGTCACGTATGAGACAGTTTTCTTTCCTATTCGGTTTGTTCCTTCCTGTTAACTTCAAATGAGGACAAAGAGAGTTAGCTCAAACACACTTATTCCTAGATTTTAGCTAAACATTTATAAAAGGGGGGGGGGGAGAGGGTAGCAGAGAAGAATGGGCCAGGCCCCTCATTGTCTTCAAGATAATCACATTTAAATTGAGCAGCTATATCTGATTATGTTGCTGCTTGCTTCAAATGCTTTTACCTTTAACACATTACTTTTTACCTCCTTATCTTGCATCTTATACTGGCCTTCACGTATAGGGTCAAGGGATAGTCACGGAAATCGGAAGATATGGTCAGTATAAGTCTTTTTTTAGATGAAAAAGTCATCTTCATTTTTTTAGACCACTGAAGACTTACTCCATCATCTCTCAGGCCTATTCCACTAACTTTGTTTTTGGAGAATTAGCGGCTGAACATTTTGTAACTGTTAGCATGTGATACAGTTTTATATTTGCTTGGGACCTGCAGACATGAACTACACTTGAAATGAGATTCTTACAAGGTTTATTGGCAAGCCTGTGAACTGAGAAATGTTTAAACAAATAAAGCCATTACGGTTTCAGAAAGGTCAATTTTCACTAGTTAAAAGCCCTTAGAGATGGACGTAGCCAGTTATCTGGAGCCATTGTAGTTCGTCTGGTATCCATACTAATTTTAGGAATTCAGGCTATTTACCAAAGCATAGCTCTTTGCCAGCCTTTTGGATTAATACAAAGGAACTATTATGATCTGAGAGATAAATATGTACCTAGAGCTATATTTTAGGTTTGGTGAATTGTGTGTCTGTAGTATCTAAGCATTGTTACATATATGCAATGTATTTGTTAGCTAGGATGTTTCAAAAACAACATTTTAATTACTCAGAAGCTGTCTTCAATAGTGCGAGTGTCAAAACCGCAACCATTAGGAAATTCAGAGTTGCCCTGAAAAAGAAAAGGAGTACTTGTGGCACCTTAGAGACTAACCAATTTATTAGAACATAAGCTTTCGTGAGCTACAGCTCACTTCATCGGATGCATTCGGTGGAAAATACAGTGGGGAGGTTTATATACATAGAGAACATGAAACAATGGGTGTTATCATGCACACTTGCCCTTGAAATTGCATCCTGACCATGTGTTTATATGGGCTTGGGTAATGTATCCACTTTGTACATTTGTGTGATCTTAGGCATGTGATGTATTACTGTTTCACAATAGTGTACTTTTAGGGCATAGTTTCAGTTTATCAAGATTGTGGTAGAATTCCACTAAGAGATTTAATGGTTACTTAACCTAGTAACATCTCACCTTTTGTTTTTTCTTCTGATTTTTGTTGACTGGTGTTTCCATGTATCGCCACTTCATTGTATATTGCTGACAAATTACTATGTATTTATCTGAGAAGAGTGAATTGGTCTTCTCTTGAGAAGAAGGAAATGCAATAACCACTGGAGTCCCTTGATCATGTCCTCATAAAAGACCAGCCAATTTAGCCTTGGCAAAAAGTCCATTGTGACTGGGCTGAAAAAAGTAGTTCAGAAACAGTGTTCAACTCAGAGTGAGTTTTTTAGCAAAGCTCAGGGAGGCCTTATGCGTGCATCACAATCGCTTTTGAATGCTGCACCTGACCAATTTCAAAATTTCACCGTGTGATCTAAGGATCAGTGGCCAGAATGTCATGGAGGGGAATGGATGACGTGGGGGAAGTGGGAAAGGAAGGTGGTGCACACAACGCTGCTGGTGTGGGAGGAATAGGGGGGGCACAGACCCCATGGCAGAGAGCAGATTGGGGGAGGTTGCAGGGAGTCCCTGCAATAGAGGGGGAGGGAAGAATGGCACATAGGGAGCTGGGGACAGGGAGAAGGGAAGGATGCCTGGAGCCCCTTGTGGGTGCAATGAGCTCAGCCTACGCAAGCTACAAAGCGTGCGACCCCTCGTTCAGGGATTCTCAAACTGGGGTCACAAGGTGGTTACGTTGGGGTCAGAGGCTTGCTGTGTGAAAGGGGTCACCAATACAAAACGTTTGAAAACCACTGCCCTAGTCAAACAAATTTTAAACTACTGAAAAATGTAGCTTTGTATGGGAAGTCACTACATTAACAAAAAGAATATTACTGATTCTGCAGCCATAAACACAACTTCCTAGGTCTTAGATGAAAGGAGAGTGGCTGGAGAGAGAAGAAAAATGCAGGGGCACGAATCAAACAACTTTACAGTCAGTGTCTTCTGTATTCTATGCTTAAAAAAAAAAGTCAGTTTTCATTTGGAATAACTCCTCACCATTAAGATAATCACCATCTCCGTGGATATGACGTGAAAAGGGAATCTAATAGAGACCTCCTAATGCGTTTTTTCCCAAACTCGTCCAGGCTTAAACACAGAGATAAAGCCACTGTGGAAATAGCATTGCTAAAGTCGAGCTGTTCGCTTTGTTTTAGATCCTTTCCAGTTTTACTTTTATTGCAAGCTGAATTGGAGTTTATTCTAGCAATTGGACTGAGGGGAATTCAGCCAGAAGCTCTTTGGAGCATTCATTGCTTAATTATGTAGCAGAATTCTTGTGCCTTTTTATGGTGGGTAGTAAAACCATATACTATGGAGTCTGCTGATTTACCCAACTTAATACTCTTTGCAGGCTGGCATGCTGCTTTCTCGGCCCCACTGCGGCATGAGAGACTCCAGTTTGGGAGTGGACTTTTCTCCTATCAGACTGTTGGCGTTTTAGTCATTGTTTATATGCTGGGACAAGAAAGGGTGCTTGCATCAGAGTGCTTGCAGGCGAGCGACGGACAGGGCCTGTGATTACAGGGTGAGCTCTCCCTCCAGGTCAATATCAAGGAGCTAAGGGCGGTGCGACTAGCATGCCAAGCCTTCCAGGTCTGACTGAAAGGTCAGTGTGTAGCAGTTCTGACGGACAGCAGTGTTTTACATCAACAAGCAGGGTGGAGCCCGCTCCTCTCTCCTATTGTCGGAAAGCCCTCCGGCTGTGGGAGTTGTGCGTAGCCTACTCCATTCACCTGGAAGCATCCCATCTACCAGGAGTTCAGAACACACTGGCGGGCCACCTCAGCAGTCCATCCGCAATCACGAGTGGTCCCTCTGGCCGGATGTCATACACTCCATCTTCCAAAGGTGGAGGTTTCCCCAGATCAATCTGTTGGCCACCTGGAGCAACAGAAAGTGCCCAGTGTTCTGCTCCTTCCAGAAACACAGCCTAGGCTCAATCACGGACACATTCCTGCTACCCTGGGGAGGCCGCTTGCTCTCTGCCTTTCACCTGTTCCCTCTTGTGCACAAGGTCCTCCTCAAAGTCCGCAGGGACGGGGCAGAGAGAACTCTCGCGGCACCAGCATGGCCTCGACAACATTGGTACGCTACGCTCCTGGAACTGTCAGTGGACGCCCCGGTCACGTTGCCACTCCTCCCCGACCTGATCACTCAGGACCACAGTTGCATCCATCACCCCGACCTGCAGTCCTTCCACTTCACAGCTTGGAAGCTTCCTGGCTGAACCCCATGGAGCTTCTGTGCTAAGAACAAGTCCTCCTTAGCAGCAGGAAGCGCTCCACTAGAGCCATGTATCTGGCAAAGTGGAAGAGATTTTTGTGTTGGTGTGACCAGAGTCATACACCCCCTCTTCAGGCACCTGTACCTCTCATCTTCGAGTACCTTCTGCACCTGAAACAGCACGGCCTGGCAATGTCCTCCAGAAAGGTACACCTCGCTGCTATCTCAGCTTTCCACCCAGGAGCGTCTGGACTCTCCGTCTTTGCCAACCCTATGGTTGGTCAGATCCTCAAGGGTCTGGAAAAGCTACATTCCCAGATCAGACAGCCTGTCCGCGTGGGGGACCTTAATCTGGTCCTCTCCAGACTGATGGGGCCCCCATTCGAATCGCTGACGACTTGTTCCCTTTTCTATCTGTCGTGGAAGATACCCTTTTGGGTTGCCATTATATCTGCAAGGAGTGTGTCTGAGTTAGGCCCTTGCCTCTGACCCACCTTATACGGTTTTCCACAGGGATAAGGTGCAACTCAGACCCCACCCGGCCTTTCTTCCTAAGGTTGTGTCACACTTCCACAATAGTCAGGACATTTTCTTGCCTGTTTTTTTTTTTTTTATCCTAAGCCTCATGCCTGTAGTCGTGAGCAGAGGCTGCACTCCCTTGATGTTCGGCGAGCGCTGGCCTTCTACATGGAGCGCACCGAGCTGTTCGGGAAGTCGAACCAGTTGTTCGTAGTGGTAGCAGACGGGATGAAAGGACTCCTGGTCTCATCTCAAAGAATATCTTCCTGGATCACGTCCTGCATCCGCACATACTACAAGCTGGCCAAAACACCGGCCCCGGCTCATACGGCACACTCCACGAGGGCCCAGTCCTCATCAGTGACGTTCCTGGCCCAGGGCCTGATGCAAGAAATCTGCAGGGCAGCAACTTGGTCCTCGATACATACGTTCACCTCTCATTACGCCATCATCCGGCATGCCAGAGATGATGCAGTTTTTGGCAGAGCGGTGCTCCAATCAGCGATTCCATAACTCCGACCCCATTGCCTAGCTAAGGCTTGGGAGTCACGTAATTGGAATAGATATGAGCAATCACTTGAAGAAAAAACGGTTACTCACCTTATCGTAGCTGTTCTTGGAGACGTGTTGCTGATATCCATTCCAAACCCTTGCCCTCTGTCGCAGTAACTGGCAAGAAGGAACTGAGGAGGCACCGGGTTGCCAGGGTCATAGATGGAGCACCATGAAGGCACCGCTCTAGAGCCAACCCGACGTGTGCTGCGAGGGGGGAAAACTTTCGGATGACTGTGCACAGGGCGTGCACACATCTAATTGGAATCCATATGAGCAACATACCTTGAAGAACAACAGTTCCGAGAAGGTGAGTAATTGGTTTTCGTCGAGTAACCTTACCTTTTACAAACCTGCTTCAGGCTTGCTGTTACGCTTAAACTCTAAATTAGCGTCTTACTTTTTGCAAGTTAGTTGTGAATTGCTATTCTTCGAGTAACCTTATCTTTTACGAAAGAGCTTCAGCGTTTGTACTGTGGTTTATGCGTCTGCAGCAATGGTGTTGGCCTTGGTGTGGCATTAGAATTTACTCTCTGTGAATTGACTGCAGTGTAAACGTTAGAAATGGGACTAAGGACTACGTACTGCACTATCGCCCAAATAGAAATCACACATTAAAGATTAGCTTTGGTTTAAATATGGCTGTAGGTAAATATAAAGGGAAGGGTAACCACCTTTGTGTATACAGTGCTATAAAATCCCTCCTGGCCAGAGGCAACATCCTGTTACCTGTAAAGGGTGAAGAAGCTCAGCTAACCTGGCTGGCACCTGACCCAAAGGACCAATAAGGGAACAAGATAATTTCAAATCTTGGGGTGGGGGGACGCTTTTGTTTGTGCTCTTAGTTTACATGTTTGCTCTCTCTTGGGACTGAGAGAGGCCAGACAGTAATCCATCTTCTCCAACCCATCCTAATCCAAGTCTCCAATATTGCAACTGGTATAAGTAAGCCAGGCAAGGCGGATTAGTTTATCTTTGGTTTTATGTAAATTTTCCCTGTGTTGAGAGGGAGGTTTATTCCTGTTTTCTGTAACTTTAAGGTTTTGCCCAGAAGGGGATCCTCTGTGTTTTGAATCTGAATACCCTGTAAAGTATTTTCCATCCTGATTTTACAGAGGTGATTCTTTTACCTTTCCTTTAATTCAAATTCTTCTTTTAAGAACCGGATTGATTTTTTCATTGTTCTTAAGATCCCAGGGTTTGAGTCTGTGTTCATCTGTACAAAATTGGTGAGGATTCTTATCAAGCCTTCCCCAGGAACGGGGGGGGAGGCTTGGGGGGATATTTTGGGGGAAGACGTTTCCAAGTGGTCTCTTTCTCTGTTCCTTGTTTAAAACGCTTGGTGGTGGCAGCATACGGTTCAAGGACAAGGGAAAGTTTGTACCTTGGGGAAGTTTTTAACCTAAGCTGGTAGAAATAAGCTTAGGGGGTCTTTCGGGGTCTTTCATGCGGGTCCCCACATCTGTACCCTAGAGTTCAGAGTGGGGGAAGGAACCCTGACAGTAGCATAATTCTTATCCAGTATGTGTGGAACTTAAAAATTGGAAAGGCATTTTACGGAATATGTTTGGCATTGTATGGAATACGTTGGGTGGTGAACCACTGGAATGGGTTCCCTAGGGAGGTGGTGGAATGTCCATCCTTAGAGGTTTTGAAGGCCTGGCTTGACAAAGCCCTGGCTGGGATGATTTAGTTGGGGATTGGCCCTGCTTTGAGCAGGGGGTTGGACGAGATGACCTCCTGAGGTCTTCCAACCCTGATATTCTATTAACCCAGGCCAGTGCTAATGCTAGCTTTCTTGAAAGATAACTGGTCATGGTTGTTCTTTACTCGCTTACTACTGTAACAAAGTAAGATAGGTTATGTTAATTTCTGGTTAGGAAAAAACAAAGCTGGTATCTTGTCTGCTGCAGAAACTCTCATGATCAATATAGCAGGTCAGCTTTGACTTACAAGGCCTGAGGGGTCAGTCATGCAAAACCGCATTAGACAATGTACAAAGAATTTATCAAAGGAGAATATCCAAAAGCTTAACCTGAGCACATATGTTCATACTTCCCTAAATCAGGGCATCAGTGTTTTACTTGAAAATTCAAACATCATGAATTAATTAAAAATCTCCACAGCCTGGAGCATCTCTGAACACTTCACATAACAGTTCCTTATCGAATATAGTTAAAAAGCTCAACTCCTGAATTCTTTTGCACTGATCTCTTCCAAGACAGTGCAGTTTTGCAATTCTATGATGTTTTAAAAAAAATAAATAATCTAAATTTATCTGTCAAGAAGTTTTGTGTCAAATGGAGGCAAGTTGACAAGCAGAAGTCCAGGCTTCTGTGACTATTTAATATTCATAGAATGTGCTGATAACTAATCATTTGAAAGGAACAAATATTAAGCTTTGAATGCTCACAACATGTGCATCTTACAGATGAAGTTAAATTTACACAAGGTTTGAAAAGCTTTTTCTGCATGGACTAAATTGCCGGAATCAAGTTGAAACACTAAACTGACTTCATTATTGAAGAATGTTTTTGAGAGGTATATTAAAGGATTTGTAAAAGGAGAAGGGGAGTAGTGGGTAAGTAGAGGTGAGGAGTAGCAGCTTGTTTCAGGTATTCCGTATTTTGCCCTGGGTGCCAGTTTGTCTAGTGAAGATCAAAGGTATGAGATGAATCATTTGCTCACAGCAAACACCATTTCTCTTCACTCAGGATATGGTTTAGATTTTTGCCACGAGTAGCCGATATAGGGACTCATACCCGAGCATAAGCCTCACAATCCAAGCAAAGTCATGGCCATTCACATGTGGTCTGTGTGCTGCCCGTACTTAGAATTTTTAAAAAGCAGAGGTTTCTAAATTCTCTGTGTGGGCCAATTCTTGTAAAAGAATCTCATAGCCACCTCCCCTGCCAATCATATACCAACTCTTGATCCCTTTTCCTGCCTGTGAACGTATGACATTAACTCATGCACGTTCCTATTGCCTCTGTTTTCTATCTCCTCGCCACCTCCTCTGTTCATCATCCTCTCTGAAGTACCTCACTGAGGAAGGTCCTCCCTCCAGTTGTTCTGGCATTTCGCATTTCTAGTCCTACTTTTTTTGGCTACTTGTTACCCCGAGCTGAGCCTGCTGGTTTTGCTCCTTTTCCTGTGCTGCTGATTCTGCCGGCATCAGGGCTCTCTTTTGTGGCGGTACAAGCAGCAGAAAAGCAGGAGTGTAGCCAGTGCTCCATGAGCAGGAAGTGCTCGATGTGCCAGAGTTTGATCTGTTTTTAAAGAGAACGATGTGACCATCTCTCAAACACAGTCTGTAGAGAACAGTTCAAAGTGTTATTCTTAAATAGTTAAGCAATGTCTATTACTGTTTTAACATGCCGTGCAAGCTATAGCTTACTGAATACACAGAAAGATACAGATGGATGTCCTTTTTAAAACCGTTTGGGGAATTGATATAAACAATATTAAACATGTCTTTTCTCTTAATATCCTTTCAGCTTCCAGATTCATTGCTCTTGCTTTCCTGGAACTTATCAGTTTTTACCTGCTTTATAGCTATTTACACATCAACTCAGTGATCAAACTATATATGCTTTTAATCCCAGCTGTGCAATTCAGGTGTGTCCCTTAAGGCTTGTCTACACTGGCACTTAACAGGGCTGCAACTTTCTCGCTCATGGTGTCTGCAAAAACACCCCACTGAGCGCAGCAAGTTTCAGTGCTGTAAAGCGCCAGTGTGAACAGTGTACCAACGCCGGGAGCCGTGCCTCTCATGGAGGTGGTTTTTTTAGAGCGCTGGGAGAGCTCTCCCCCAGCACTCTGCTGTGACTACACCAACAAGGCTAAAGCCAGTGTAGACTAGCCCTTATTCAAACTATGTGAAGAATAACTTGCCTTTCACAAGCTAACTTAACACTTCATATACTGTACTTCTGCACATTCAGCACCTCACACTTGTATTGTTTTAGTATATACCTGTTATGCACGGCCTTTCCCCCGTTGAATAAAGGTCTTGTTGTACCAATACCTGGTATCTGCATACAAGTGTTCAGTAACATTTGTTACTGATAATAGCTGCTATTGCATTTAATGTCTTTCTGGTGGTTGGATTTTTTTATTTCTTTTTATTCCTTTAAATAAAAAATTGTTTACTTCAAAATTTCTAATAGTGGAAAAAAAGAGTAGTAAGTTGAAGAGGGTTAACCTCGTGAAAACCACACGTAGAAAAGTACATAGAAACAGTGTTATGATGTTGCAAACTATAAAGGTCTGTATTTTCTCTTTCCATTTCCTTCAGGTTACCTTTGTTTCAAGCCAGTGCTTTTGCATTCTTAGCACCTGCCAGAGCGATCCTCTCCTTGGAGAAGTGGAAGTGTAATAACACAGGTAAATGCAAGTCATGTATGCTTATGGAATTTTAACCACGTGATAAGTCACCCAGGTAACTCAAAATGGGACATCTAACTTGCAACTCACCTATGTGGAGAGATTAGGAGAATTGTTTGACTTTTTGCTTTTGAAAACATGATTTTGTAAAAATGCTGTTGTGGAGTTCTGACTTTCTTTTAGTGATTTCCATGTCTAATACACTCTTCTTGTAAATGAAGTATTTTTTTTAAAAAAAAGCGAGAAGCTAATTATATCAGGGCAAAATCTCTGGCTTGTAGCGCTAAGGAAAATAAGGTGGGTTTTTTTGTTCAGTAAGTGGGGTCTAGCAGTGGTACAGGCCCATTACTAGATAGATATAGCAGAATTGTTGTTAACAATGCAGAAAAGGCAGACGTGTTCAATAAATATTTCTGTTGTGCATTTGGAATGAAGCAGGATGATGTACTCTTGTCACATGAGCATTCTGAAGTACTTTGCATGCTACTATTAATTAAGAAGGATTTGAAACAACATCTACCGGGGATAAACTTCTGTAAATCAGCAGGATAACTTGCATCCATGAGTTATAAAAGATCTGCCTAAGGAGAAAACAGAAAATTGAGAAAACTGGAAAAGTGCTAATGTTACATCAGTATTCAAAAATTAAAATAGTACGATACAATATCAAAACTTGTGTGAAGTGGAATCAGAACTGTCTAGCTGAGAGATCTTTGAACATAGTTGTCATTGAGGAATCACCATTGAATGGGGTTATTTCTAGCGGGGTTCCACAGGGATTACTATTAGGTCCAATGCTATTCAGCATTTTTTGTCAACCGTCTGGAAGCGAGTATAAAATTGCTGCTGATAAAATTTGCGGATGACTCAAAAGACCAACTGAATAGTAAATAATGACGATAGGGCAGTCATCTGGATTGATTGGTAATCTGGACCCATATAACAAAACACATCTGACTGTATTAAAATACAAAGCTGTACTTCTAAGAATAAGGTATGAAGGCCATACCTGCAGAATAGGGGACTGTGTCCTGGCAACTGAAAAGGAGTTAGAGGTTATAGTAGACCAGCAACTCAGCATGAATTCCCAGTGCAATGCTGTGGTGCACAGGTCTGATGCAATCCTGGGATGTATCAAAGGGATTAATGAGTAGGAGTAGGGAGATGATGGTTACTGCTGTACATAGCGTTGGTGAGACCAGTGTTGAAATAGCATGTAGTTCTGCATACAGTCCTGATACCCACATTTTAAAAAGTATGTTGAAAATTTGAGGTTGAAGAAAACATGATTTGAAGGCTGGAGAAAATACCTTGGAGTGAGAGACTTCAAGAGCTCAATCTGTTTTGTTTATCAAAAAAAAATTTTTTTTTTGAGTGGTCTGATTACAGTGTATAAGTACCTTCATAGGAAGAAAATACCAGGTACTAAAGGGCTTTAGTGAAGACAGACAGAACAAGAACCAAGGGTTGGAAGCTTAAGCTGGAAGAATTAAAATTAGAAATTAGGCACACATTTTTAACAGTGCAGGTGATTAAACATTGAAACAAACTTCCAAGGGAAGTGGTAGATTCTTCATCTCTTGGTGTCTGCAAATCGAGACTGGATGCCTGTCTGGAAAATATGCCTTAGTTAAATACAAGTTATTGGGCTCAATACAAGCGTAAATGGACAAAATTCTATGGCCTGCGATATACAAGAGATCAGACTAGAAGAGCTAGTCTTTTAGCCATAAACTGTATGCAAGAGATGTTTCACTGTTACCTCTGCATAATGAGCCTGAATTTTGAGAGCCAGGTTTTGGTGGTTTCCACCTCAATGTCACCAATTAAACAAGCAAACCAAACTGTAGGCCAAATTAGGCCTTCAATGTCTCTTTTGCCCACCCCAGTGTCTTGAGAAGTTTTCCACAGATGTATAGTTACCTTTTTAAATGAAACCTGACCACCTGGTCTCTCTTAAAGTTAAAAAACTGAAGTCGGAACTATGTCATTGCTCTCAGTTCAGTTTTCTATGGTAGATTTTAAGATCTTACCTGTGCAGAATGAGGCAGCTTGACTTGGGGAAGGGAACAGCAGATGAAAAGGTGAAAAAAGAGTTTCCGGCTTCCTCTCATAGGCCCCAGATCCCTTTAATTAATTGTGACCCTCTTACATTCAGTTCTTCTTTTTGATATTTGCAACAGCTCACGTTAGGTTTTATATCTTAGAAGGTAGATATCCAAGTCTGTAGTTCAGAAAATCAGGCCCTGGACATGATGAAATTACACACAAATTTTCAGTGTCCATGGCAGTAAGCCATGCTAAGGAGCGTGATCTGCTTTCAACTGGATGCATCACAGTGCCCTGAAGCGTGTATTAACAGCCTAGAAGTACACACCCTGTTGTGGCTTATTCCTGTATTAGAGATCAAATGAGATACTGGTTTCAGTTTATCGTTGAAAAGGACCCTTGCTTTGTGTTGCTCTTGACCATTTCTAACCTTCTAAAGGGGTCAGACACGAGCTGTTATTACACTCTAATGAAGTAGTTAAATTAGTAAATGACAAATGTTTGACTGTTTTAGACGTATAAAATCAAGTAATTCTCGTGATGAAAACATTCCCACTCAGCTTACTGGGGTGAAAAGAATCCATAAGTGACCCTTACATTTGGCAAATTAGGATTTTCCACTCTGGTGGCTAGCCCTTAGGAAATGCTGCCTTCATCCTCTGAGGATGTGTCTACGCTGCAAAGAAAAACCTGTGGCTGGCCTGTGCCACTCGACCTGGGCTCCCGGGCCTTGGGCTGCAGGGCTGTTGGATTGCCATGTAGACTTCTGGGCTCAGGCCGGAACCTGGTCTCTGGGATGCTCCCACTGTGCAGGGTCTCAGAGCCTGAGCCCAGAAGCATAGACTGCAATGAAACAGTCACATAGCCTGAGTCGCTGGCACAGGCCAGCCATTGGTGTCCAGTTGCTGTGTAGCCAGACTCTGAGAGCTGATTGCTGGGACTGGAGTGTTTAGTTTCTCAAACATTGGTCAGTCTAAAAAATAAACTAGTGCTGAAGTATTAGGTGAATCTTTCACTTACTAAAAATAAAAACACTCTGAATGGGACACAGAAATGAAAACGTGTTTGTTTTTTATTCCTCCAAGATGTAACAGTTACTAATGGCACAACAGAGCTGCTGCACACTGAGCATATCTGGTACCCCAGGATACGAGAGGTAACATAAGTAGTCTTTCTCTGTTGATCATCCCATTTCAGTTAAGGTTTCTCATCCATACCTCTGCATGTTCTTGTATTTTAAGTTTGTAATTTTGTCCTTCACTACCATTAAGTGTGAATATATCCCGTTATCTGCTTTGTGCAAATTTTAACCATTCCAACTTCTTTATGCATTACTGAAAATGGAATGCAATGAGTCATCTACCACGTTCAAAAAGACATACAGTACACAAGGGAGACTAATATTCTGCTACTTAGAATGCGCAGTTTGTGTTCACCAATAGCAGTTAAACACTTTAGCTGCTATTAAGCTGCTTGCCTACCATTGCTCAGTAATTCAATAGGCTGTTCCCCAAGGATAATGATCTGCAGTGAGCAAATCACTTGATATCAAGGTTTCTAAAGCTGGATACAGTTCTGATGGAGATGCTGATGCTCCCCAGAGACGTGCTGAGTCTGCCCAATTCCTTCCCCACCTCCAGCATTTCAGTATGAACTTTCTCTTGTCCTGCAGAGCCCAGGATGGGGGTTGTGCCCAGACATCACACTACAGAAGGATAGGTAGCATAGTCCAATTGAGGCATGTGTCATGGAACTTATCTCCCATCCCGTCGCTTGGGGCTGCAAATTTTTCCTCAATTTAAAACAACCCCTCTCTCTTCCCCATGTTCAAACCATAGCTACATCCTGCCAAGAGCCCTGCAGCCAAGAAGGCTGGCAGTCTCCTGAGACCACAACGCTGCTCTATGCCAGCTTCTAAGGAGCACTTGTGAACAATGCAGCATATACTCTGCCCCTAGGAGCTAAGAGCATCTCACCTCCGTGGCGCCACCAGCCCTTGCCGGTTCGATCTGAGAGCTTAAAGGTTAGCCTGGAACCCAGGTCTCCTGTATGACAGTGTGATGTGCTATCCACACAACTACCAAACTGGCCCATTGGTCCGTTGGGTAATAGTTTTGTGGAGAAAAACATGAGTGTTATACGTAAGCAATAAGTCACTTAAACTCATAATTAGCTGTTGTATGACGAAAAACAGTTTGCTGAGGCCTGCTTTGTCACTGAATTCTTTAATTGCAGTTTATAACCCAGAGCCGAAAAAGAATGTTTCGTTTCAAACTTAATTGAACTGTATTTTTTCCCATTCTTTGTGTATTCAGATCCAAGGGGCTATTATCATGTCCTCCTTAATAGAAGTGGTGATTGGCTTCCTTGGCCTTCCTGGAGTTCTCCTGAGATACATTGGACCTCTGACGATTACACCAACTGTGGCTCTGATTGGCCTGTCGGGTTTCCAGGCTGCAGGGGAGAGAGCAGGCAAACACTGGGGTATTGCTATGTTGTAAGTACCCTTGGATGTGGTTAACTGGAGCTGCATTATGAAGAAAGGATGCATACAGTTGTCACTCCACAGTGGTTCTCCTGCTCATGTCAGGGAGCGGTTTGCACAAAGGATAGGACATAGCCTTTAGTAGTAATTAATGTTTTGGTAGTTTTTTTTGTTATATAGGTTTCCTGCGTTCACACTGAACAACTGTTAGTGAGGAAATATGCACAGCTTTAGCATGTATGTGACTTTCGCCCTTTATTTTTACTTTCTGTGTGTATTCCCTTACTTCCTTCTGCATTTAAATCCCTGCAGCAACTCTCAAGTTTCCCACTGTGGGCGGACATCTCACCTCCTCTCCCATTCCATTTGTTGTTAGCGAACAGCAATTAAATAGTTGAGCATCGGCCAATAAATAAATCCTGTCCGACTGCTGCAATGCAGAACTTTGTACAAGACTGGAAAGTGTCTCCTCAGTCAGCTAAACTCAGTATATTTAAAAAAAAAAAAAGTCTCTGAAAATACCTTCTCTGTTATGACATGCGACAGAGACTTAGGTTGCTAACTTGGGAGGCAGAAAAATGCCTGTGAATGAACTACACTAAACAGGCAGTTAGTCCTATTTCACAGGATTTTTAATTTCCCAAACAGTTTTCTGACGTCACATGTTGCACAAATCAGAGTCCAAGGCTGAAATAACTCACTCTTAGGATGCATCATAGTGTGTTGACTATGTGAAGACTGGGAAACATGAGTTCCTAGACTGTGCTTCAGTTGTGCATCTGGGACGCTGGTCTGTTTGGTGAATAAGGCCTGTCACAGTTCAGGACAGCTCCACCTGAATTCCCCCTGCATTGGCCAGTAAGGGCACCCCCTGTGGGCTCCCGGCTCTTCAGCTGTTACCTCTTGAGTGAGACCTGTCTCTGTCTCCCTCCAGACTGGGGATTTTCCAGTCTGCATAGTTCCCTACTTCCGCTGTGACTTCGCAGCAAGCCAGACTGCCTAAACAGGCCTGCATCTGCACTTTGCTTTCTCCTCAGAGGCTATAAAGAGCTGTAATTGCCCAGTTCTAAGTTACCCGGCAGTTCTTTGTAAGCAAAAACCTTTGTTCTTAAGATGAAAGCATTACAGAGAGAACCTATTAAAAACAATAAAACTCTGCATGAATGCTAATAAGCTTACCAGAAATCACCCCCCAATCCAGCTAGGGCTCTAGTAAGTTGATCAGGCCTTCAGGCCTCACAAAGGGCTTTGTCTGTGGTTTACAAGTTCATCATTGCTTTAGCTGAGAAGAAGCACACCCATGAATAAGTCAGTCTCTCCTGTATACAGCTTGGATCTTCAGATTCTGAGAAAAGATAATCAGCAGATGGCGTTTCTCTCCTTGGGGTTTAATTTCAAAAGGTTGGGTCTGAAGGTGGGAATTTGCATTCACTTTCCCCCAGGTATTTCCTAGTAAATTCACTTGTTTGTCCCAGAAGATCCTTCTTGTCTTGTTTAAAATAGTCCTTTGAAGCTCATCACACTTCCCAGGGCTTTCATTGGCCACGTCTCTCTTCCCCTCTCTTGCCCCCCTGAGAATTTACATCCAATCTCACAATACATAAACTTTGCACTCCAAAGATGCTGAAACTTAATTCAATCATGTTTTCCAAGAATACTGCAGGCAAATTGCCTTGTCACAGGGCCTGAGGGCAAAATATTCAAATTTAGTAATAATACTTCTGAGTTTACTTAATGTCTTTCATCCAAGGATTGCAAAATACTATACAGAGACTGCCAGTAAGCCTCAATATTTCCCCCTGAAGCAGGCCTAATATTACAGCCATTTAGTAGATCAGCAGGTTGAGACGCAAAGGTTTACTTGTGTATGGTCCCAAGGAGGCAATGGCAGAGCTGGAATTACATTTTGAGTTGACTCCCACTTCTGTGCTTTAACCACTGCCAGCTCTATCTCTGAATTAGGAAGCTCGGAACATCTGTCATGTTTGGGTAATCCAGTTTTAGTTCTTACCATTACTTTTATTTAATACTATAGGCAACCAGTTGAACTCTGGTTTAGGGTGAGCTAGTTACACTTACAAAGGTAGTCCATCTTTCAGTAATGTCTTTCTTTGAACTGTGCAAGATGTACCTCATATGCAAGGAAAGGTACCTCTTATCATTCATACTTTTGCAAGTATGAATGACACTACTCCTGCGCAGAACACGCTGTACCTGGAGTTTGAGAGAACAAAACTTTTTTCTACTGAATTAAAGGTGATTTGGAACAGGAAAAGATGGAAAGAAAGAAAGAAAAGCTTAAAATCTTTGAATTGGGGATGGAACCTACTCCTTTAGAATTTCAAAAAGGGTTTATATTTAGAACAGCTTAACTCAAGTTTTTATGTAGTTTGCATTCTGATTTGACTCACTAGAGCGAGATTGGCTCTCAAGATAAGGACTAGTATCTTGTTCAAGGTCAGCAGAGAATACCATAAGAGACTAGAGAAGCCTATGAGGTCACTACTTTGGGTAGGACCTGGAATAGGCTTTCATTCAGGTCGTTTGTTAGTAATTTTTAGGCATTAAGACCGTTCTCCGCGATATTGAGCTTGAGTAAAATATTAAATACCGTGCCTTGTTGACCCGCTTCACAGTATGAGCAGCAGTGACTTAAAATCTTACAACAGTGCTAAATTAATATTTTTTTAAAATCCTTCTAAATTAGAAGTTTGCACTTGTGACCCTGAGGCAAGTCCAAAACTCGAGTCAGATGCATTGGCCCAAGAAAAATGGTTGCTTAATACCAGGGCTTATAGGCATTATTATAGTACAAGTAATAAACAGTATTGTTATTGACAGGTTTCAGAGGAACAGCCGTGTTAGTCTGTATTCGCAAAAAGAACAGGAGGACTTGTGGCACCTTAGGGACTAACCAATTTATTTGAGCATGAGCTTTCGTGAGCTACAGCTCACTTCATCGGATCTTCATCTTGCATCTGATGAAGTGAGCTGTAGCTCACGAAAGCTCATGCTCAAATAAATTGGTTCGTCTCTAAGGTGCCACAAGGTCCTCCTTTTCTTAGTATTGTTGTTATTATTATTAACTCTAAAGTTTGAATGGAACTGGGAATATTGGTCTGCCTGGGAGAGAGATCTTGATTTTTGTTTATTTGTCATTGTAAGTATCCTACTCAACAGAATGGTGTGGGTGGTTTTAGCAGTTCATGTTGCCCTACAACTCTGCATGACACATGCTGCATCTTCCCCTTCTTTGTGCTCTCTCTAGATGGATCTGCATTTCTTTCACTTTTGAACACTTTCTCCTTCTTTCTGTTGTTGGATTCTCAGAAGTCATGACTTGTTTTCAGAGAAAAAAATGTGTTTTCTGTAAAAACTTCGCAGTGGGATGGGAATTAGAGTATGGCTTCACCAGAACTTACTTTCCATAAATCAGTAGTGCAGTTTTTATGTATTAACCTAAAGGATAAGTGAATTATACCTCTGTGCTAGAGAGCCAGCACAGGTTCTGTATATCACTTAAACCCTATTTTGAGAACTTAAGTGGTGTGTAAGCCTTGAGCTGTCCTCCTGCACAGGATGAAATTTCACCCTGTGCTAACGTGTAACTCATTAATCTTTGACTGTTGCGCTTGGATGTTGGAGGGTGAATACACCACAAAATTTGAGCCTTTAAGAGCTGATGCTAGAACTGACTTTTGGTAACTTACTTAATGAATGTTTGTAAAGTGCTTTGGAGATGGTAGGCTTTATGTAAGTACCGAGTATTAAGATCTCACCATGTACTTGCCTCCAGCCTGTCTCTGACCTCCCCTTCTGCGTATTTAGCAGTGAGATTTCATAGAGTCCTAGACATCTGTGCTTTCACACACAGGCTATGGATAGTGGCAACGCCCTAAAGACAGGAGTTATAGAGAACAATCTCTCTCCATCTCAGTGGCTTTCCCATCTCTGAATATGTATCGCTCAGTGGCCTAGATCTCTTAATCTCGCTCCCTCTGTTCTGACCTATTTACCTCTAACTGTATTTTGACAGGTTTCAGAGTAGCAGCCGCGTTAGTCTGTATTCACAAAAAGAAAAGGAGTACTTGTGGCACCTTAGAGACGAACCAATTTATTTGAGCATAAGCTTTCGTGAGCTGCAGCGTTCAGTGAATGCATCCAGTGAACTGAGCTGAGATCACGAAAGCTTATGCTCAATAAATTTGTTCGTCTCTAAGGCGCCGCAAGTACTCCTTTTCTTTTAACTGTATTATGACACTCTAAAGCATGTATACATATTTTATAGTATTGGATTTCTCATTACAATGGCTTCATACTTAAAGTATTCATTTTCTCTGTAAAAATGTTTTGTCTTGGTTAAGCACCAAAATATGCTGCTATACCTTGGCTGTAGAATGTCTGCAAGAGATTACAATATTATATTCGTAATGGGAAGGATTTTGAACATGCTGATGTGAATGATTTATGGCCCTTTTTTCTCTCCCTCAGGACTATTTTCCTAGTGTTGTTGTTTTCCCAATATGCAAGGAATGTCAAATTCCCCTTACCCATTTACAAATCCAAAAAAGGATGGACAGCCTACAGGTTGCAGCTTTTTAAAATGTTTCCTGTAAGTAATTCCATTTGTCTTTGATTTTTCCATACCACAGGTTATGGTGAAATAGTCTGAATGGACTCTTCCCTCCCCCCACCACCCCTGAACTGGTGAAGACTATTTTGATTTTTCTAGAACCAGCTGAGCAGATCACAAAAAATAATAATGGGGATAACGCCACAAATGCACTTTTAAGAAACTCCACAAAATTTCTCATTTAGTACAGGAAATGGTGACAAACCTCTAGTATTCATAGTCCCCATTCTTGCAGCTGGCTCCGTGTGGGCTCACCCCTGTGCCTGTGCAGAGCCAGTTACAGGTACAGGGTGGGAAAAGGGGGAGTGAAGGAGTCTGGAGGGGGAAGGAGGGGTTCACAACTTAAATTTAGCCTTCCAAAGTAGGGGGTGGTAAAGTTCACTATCTTCAGGCTTTCTGTAATATGCACTTGAGTTATGCGAAAAGCTTCCTTTTACGTTTTTGTTAAAATAAAAACTAGTGCAGTCATTCCTGAAGTACTCATTTGGAAGCATTCACTGATTTAAGAAGGGGGAAAAGTCGACTTGAAAGCTTTTCTAGATGCAGTTTAATGAAAGGAAAATCTACCCAAGAAGTTCATTATAGGATTTATTATTCTGGTTTTAAGTATGTCTGATATGTAGGTAATAGAGGTTTGCATGAACAATTCACTATTGATGGCCATTTCCTTGTTGATAAATGGAAATGTGCGTTCACTTTAAATACTTTTTTCCCCCCCCTCCCCCTCATCCGCAGATTATTCTGGCTATCCTGGTGTCATGGTTGCTTTGCTTCATCTTTACTGTGACAGACGTCTTTCCCCCCGACAGCACAAAGTATGGGTTCTATGCTCGCACGGATGCTAGACAAGGAGTGCTGTTGGTAGCACCCTGGTTTAAGGTTCCTTATCCTTGTGAGTATGTTACAAAATGTGTACAAGTGCTGGGAGTTAGAAGTATGCTCACGAGCATCCTTTCAATGTTCCTTGCTAACATTACCGACTATGTCATACCATTGGGTTCTGATGTGTTTAGACAGTAAGAGGGATGGGATTTTAAACTGACCTATAGAAACCAGGAGTTTTAAACCTGGTTATGGCTTTCCCTTTACATACAAAAACAGCACAAGCCACAGGGTCTCATTCAGAGAGGTGCTGAGCACCCTCAATTCGCCTTTTCTGGAGTAGGAGTTGAGGACCCTCAGTACCTCACAGGATAGAACAAGATAACTATTGCCGTTTAATGACTAACGTCTGTTTTTACGTGTTCTCCCACAAAATAGTAACCTTTTATCAATGGATACGGCAAAGCAGCTACTGGGATTCCTGGGAAATGATGGGTTGAATTTTCCTTAACACTCACTTGCTGATGTGCAGTTTGTTGCGCAGCAAGCTGTTACTTTCATATATTCCACTGCTAATAGCACTGTAAGATATAGGTGATGTGGCGAGTGCATATAGCCCTGTTAAGCTGCTGAGGTCCTTGAGAGCTATAGTGAGAACAAATGGATACAGGTGTCTCGATTTTAAGCCACCTAAGAGCATCACTTAAATGCACAGGTCTGGGGTTTTATATTTTGTTTTCCCGATTGAGCACATTTCTTCTTACCCACTTCTGATAATTATGATGAAAATTTTCAAATTTGGGAGCCTGAAATTGGGCACCACTGTAGAAGTGGCCTGGCTTTCAGAAGGGCCAAACTCCCATTGTTTTCTGTGGGAGTCTGAGCAAGTCTGAAAATTAGACCACTTCTGTTTATTGGCCTAAATAATAAACCTAAGTGTCAAACCTTCGGCATCAAATTTGAAACTGTGGGCTGGTGTCTGAACTCCCTTACTCTATGTGCTAGGTGAATGTCCAGAGCACTGCACGATGTCCAAATGGAAGTATTTACAACCTGGTAATTTTAACCAATTAAATGCTGCAGTGTATCTTTTTACTTTTGAAATGTGAAAGTGGGTTGGAGAAACCGGATACCTGGGGCATAAGTGAATTTTACAGTAAAACTATTAGACATTTATTCTTTTGCTGATGGATCTAAAGCTTAAAATTGGTAACGGGGGACTTACCGTCACATTTCTCATGAACACAAATTGCAGCTTTACAGCCAAATTTAATTGTGCCCCTTTTGAGGTGAAAGGAGCAATACCAGAAATGCATATCAATACTATCACACAGAAATGAGGTAACTGTGTTTTGGTTTTTCGTGTGCTTTAGTTCATACTGAACATTTTAAAGAAGTAGTTTCTGAAGTATGTTTTATAAAACGTGATGTAAAGCAAATGAAGATGTTTGGGGGGGGCGGGGGAGAGGTGAGGAGGGAGGGTAGTGGTATTAATTTTCAAATCTAAGATATATTAGACTTCCCTGGGTCACTCACTAATGTATGCATAACTTACACTGCTTAATTGGAAGAGTGCCTCGGTCTTTAAAAAAGATGAAAGCATCGAGGCAGTGGTTATGAAAACAATGGCAAGACTTTCCTTCAAATCAGGCTTATTTTAGGATTGTGAAGGTTTGGAGAGATGGGGTGTTAGTATGTGGATCATCACAGCTGGTAGTTTGTCCTCTTTAGATCGTTAGCCCTTGAAGGCAGAGACCAAATGTGCAAACAAATCATAATTATGTGATTAGCCCACACTGATCTGACTCTCAAGCTGCAGCTCAAATCATTGAGATTTCTCATGAATGCAAGCAGTTTGTTTTTAAACATGGCCAAGCCAGTTAAAATGGTTTAGTCTCTCTCAAAACTGTAGTGGTTTACATTTAAACAAGTGTTTCTGCCTCTCATATCTAGTTGAACTAGATAGAGTTTTAATGAATGATCTTCATAGGCGATAGTCATGCAATCTGCAAGGGAACCAGTGGTTTTACATCTTAATAGCTAAATTATTGTCTTCAGCAGAACAAAAGAGATTTCAGTTTTCTTCTCTTCACAGTTCAGTGGGGGTTGCCAACGATTTCAGCGGCTGGAGTAATAGGAATGCTTAGTGCAGTTGTTGCAAGCATTATAGAATCAATCGGAGATTACTATGCCTGTGCAAGGTTGTCTTGTGCTCCTCCTCCACCTATTCATGCAATAAATAGGTAAGTCACTTGGAAAAGAATAAGCATAGTATTATCTGCTGTCATGGCTGCTTCATACTCTCGCTGAGATAGAGTTTTGTTATCAGATGTTTTGGTATCACGTTTTACAATATGATCAAGTCTAGAACCCAAGGATCTGATTTCTAAAACATAGCTGCTTTGAATTGAGCTGTTGTATGAAATAGAATACTCAAAGCCCAATCCTGAACCTGCTGAACTCAATGGAAGTTAGACTTATGGCTTCAGTAGGAGCAGCACTCGTGTCTATCCTAATATTGCCAGAATCATTAAACTTTTGGGCTTTAAATTCATTCTAAGGAATCAGTGTCGGTATCTTGTTAAATGCAGCTGAAATTTAATTTTAAGAGTAGAGAGTAATTCTAAACGTTGATTTTTCGACATCATTGTATTTTCCTAAATTGTTTTACGAATGTAGAAATCTAGGATGGGGCAACAAGACCCCACTGTGGTTGGTTAGATGTACCTAAGTGTTGAAATGTTCAGTGGATCAGAACTTGGGGACCAGGGACTATGATAAGCACCTACTTGCTGTGCAACCATTAATACATTTTGAAGTGAGAGTATTTTAATCTAAAAGCTTAACTCTTTTTCTCTACATGAATTACAGAGGGATTTTCATTGAGGGTCTTTCCTGCGTTTTGGATGGAGTATTTGGTACCGGTAATGGATCCACCTCTTCGAGCCCTAACATCGGGGTCTTGGGTATCACCAAGGTACATGTTCGACTCTCATCAGCCAGTAATCAGTTCCCTGAGTATTGCTTGATCTTGTAGTACTCTGGCTCTCACCGTTGATATTGTTTCATGACATAACCCTCTACAGGGAAGTAGTGCTCTCTTGTAGCTTGTTGTGCAAACCGTCTGCCACACAATATTTTGAACTTCCTTCATCTGTCTACACTGGGCATGTTCCTGTCAAGATGTCCATTATGAACAAGAGACGGTAAAACCTTTTCTTTGTTTTGTCGGAAGTGGTTAGAAAACCTATTTCAGGAATGTAACATGAGATCAATTCGATCTTTGTGCAAACAAAGTTGATTTTACAGTTTTTCAAATTGGTTGGGCTCTAAAGTAAATTGAAATCAATGCTCTGGTATGTATCCTGGCTGTGAGGTAATTCATAACAATGACTAAACATTTTTACACACAGTGTAATACGGTGCAAACCTTAAGGCCTTGTCTACACGGGGCGGGGGTGTGAGCCGCCTGTTGGGCAGCACTGGTGAAATCCCCCATTGTGTGCATTTTTACGCACAGTATAATACAGTGCAAACCTTAAGGCCTTGTCCACACGGGGCGGGGGTGTGAGCCGCCTGTTGAGCAGCACTGGTGAAATCCCCCACTGTCTGCAGCACCTACTAGGGGTTTGCCCTGGTGTGCTGTTGCATTGATGTAGCTACATCAGAGGTTAAAAACCCCCTTGTAGGTTTAAATTAAGTACCTTTGTCCTTGGCTTCTTATTAGTTTGTAAAGCACCTAAAATGCTTTGGATGCTGTATTTCTATATGTGTATTTTGAAAATGCCCTGTGCTTTAGGCTTGTTCAGCAAAGTATGTGAGCATATGCTTAACTTTAAGCAGGTAAGTCGGTCCCGTTAGGGGGCCCCCCACGACAGAAAGGATGTGGACAAATTGGAGATATTCCAGCGGAGGGCAATGAAAATGATTAGGAGGTTGGGGCACAAGACTTATGAGGAGCGGCTGAGAGAACTGGGCTTATTTAGTCTGCAGAAGAGAAGAGTAAGGCGGGATTTGATAGCAGCCTTCAACTACCTGAAGGGGGGGTTCCAAAGAGGATGGAGCTCGCATGTTCTCAGCAGATGGTGGCAGATGACAGAACAAGGAGTAATGGTCTCAAGTTGCAATGGGGGAGGTCTAGGTTGGATATTAGGAGAAACTATTTCACTGGGAGGGTGGTAAAGTACTGGAATGGGTTACCTAGGGAAGTGGTGGAATCTCCATCCTTCGAGGTTTTTAAGTGCCGGCTCGACAAAGCCCTTAGTGGGAAGATGTAGTTGGTCCTGCTTTGAGCGGGGGGGTTGGGCTAGATGACCACCTGAGGTCTCCTCCAACCCTAATCTTCTGTGATTCTATGATCAGAATTAATGGGGACTATTCACATGCTTAAGTGGGCACATGCTTTAGTAACTTCCTGAATTGGGACCTTAGAATACACACTGATTTGTTCAACCTCCATTATTAATATTGTTAAGGATATCAAATTACTTAGAGTAACCATTTGTTATGAATGTCCATATTTTTGTCCAATATTTGACATAAGTGATTGTGGTGTTTGAACTCAGCAATCAGATCCAGCTTCTTCTTGCAAATGAAAATAGAAGATGTACACAGCATATACTGGATCTGTGATGATGGATCTCAGAAAGTATATATTTCGTTTTCAATAATTGTATTAAATTTTTTTATTTAAATTTAACATCTAATTTTCAAACTCATTGGGCGGTACAGGGGGATGGTTTCATTTTCTTACATACACATAGCGTTCTGGAGCGTCTTTATCCATTTGTGTCTCTGCTAAAACAAGTGTATTTGCTTTGGCTGAGAATAGAAATTCTAACAGCGCCATCTGCTGACTGTACCTCTCTCCTCCTTTTTATTATTGAAGGGAATTCCGTAGGAAAAAATTAGTGTAAATGTTTATAAAAAGAGGTTTAATTATAAAAGGTTTATTGTGACCAAATAATCTCAATGTCTACTGCCTAATTTTCCTGGGAGTTACCATAAGGCAAGGGTGCAAAGAGGCATGTAAACTTTGTATGGGGTTAAAAACCTAACTCTGGGCAAGTCTACACCTGGGGGTTCATAAGGGGGGGGGCAAGCAGGGGCATGCCCCAGCCTCGGGGTGGGGCACACAACGTGCCCCTCCGAAAGTGGTCAATTTTTTTATTCCTGCGTATGCCCATCTACACTACAAACACTGCTTCGGTGCAGCTACGCTACTATAGTGCTTGGGTGGAGATGCTCTAAAGCTGACGGGAGAAAATTCTCCTGTCAGCTTAGTTACTCCACCTCCGCGAGAGACAGTAGCTGTGCCGGCGAGAGGAGCTCTCCCACCAACATAGCGTTGTCTACACAGAGGGTTCAGGCTGGTATAACTATATCACTCAGGGGTATGAAAAACCCACACACAGTTGTACCAAAGTAAGTGTGTAGTGTAGACCTGGCCTAAGACATGTCAGGTGATTTGGCACACTGTGGACTAAAGCTGAGCCTGTTATCAGTGTAAAGTCTGTGGGTGTAAAATATACCCCTGTGCAGAGTGCAGCACAAGGCTCATGCACAGTTTAAGGTCCAATTTTGAGTGGCCCTTGGATAGGGCCTAGGCCTTATGCTAGACTCCTGCTCCGGTGAATTTTACCCTGTGAGAAGAGAATTGAGTGATGTATCTGACTACAGGGCAGAAGCTTCAGGCATCTTGCGCTGCAAACATTCATGATGAAAAGAATATTAAATGTCAATAAGATACTGATTTGCTGTACGCGGTTTCCTCTGGTTTTGAAATAAGAACCTTTTTTGTTCAGTTTATGTGTAAGTGTCTGGGAACATGTACGCAGATCAAATTCAGATCTGAACTCGATGTTTTCAGTAATAGACTACCCACAGTGGGATTCAAATCCCAGTTGAGACTTCATTTGTTTAATGCCTAAAGGCTGAATATTTGCATGTCAATTTCCTTTTTACTGGCTGGGGGTGTAGTGGTGATTCAGTTCTTCAGCAATTTTCACGCTCTATCATCAAGTAATCAGTAATGGGAAAGGGATAGCAAGTCAGAGGGAAATTAATACTATACAAATAGGAAAATACTTTCAATCAAGATAGTTTGCAGAGTTGTTTGCATTGCTAATCCACTAAATAACTAATGTTGACCAGTCTGGCTTTTCTTTGCAATTGGTCTCTTCACACATAGCGGGTAAGACTGCGAATGATTAAGCAATGAAGAACATGGTGAAAATAGTCTTCTCCTACCCACAAAGGCATAATGTGTTTCTTTTTAAAATTCAAATGTTACATAATTGCAGCATGAGCCACCCTTGCTTGTGTCTGACCCTGTTAGTACCCAAGCGTTCTGATAGTTGCTTACGCTGAGTGTCTCTTTTTGGGTGAAGCACCCTGTTATACCTACTGGCTCAGTTAAGGGCTCAAGCACTGGAAACACCCACACATAAAAGTGATTTTTGTTACTTATGTTTTGTATGAAGCTTAACATTGCTGAATTCAAAACCTCTAAAAGGTTTATGCTGGGAGCAAATTTTCAAACCGACCAGATTTGGGTCCTGTGCATACAAATATGTGTGTATGTACACCAGGTCTCTCTCTAGTTCAAAACATATTATACTTGTGTATAAACATACAATACAACCTAAAATGTAAGAGTAATACTACACTATAGGTTCCACAATTAGTATTTCCGTTTCCATAATGTTTTTACATTTTAAAGTTCCTGCGGCATTAGCTGAGCCAAATTCTGCAGGTGACAAATACTGTAGCCGCTTAAAAGAGAGATGACTTAAAATCAGTTACATGATCTCAGGCAGGGAAATTACACGTGACTGAAGTGAATTGGAGGGGAGGCAAAATTTCACTCCGTTGCTGTTAGCTGGCGATATGTTTTTCTGCAAGGCGGTGTTAATGTGGTGCCAATCCAAATGTATACGTTTTGGTCCCATTTGTTAAAACCATCTTGGGGCAATTTGTATGACGTGGTTTATTTTAACTTTTGTAAATGGGACCAAACTACATCAAGGAAACCATGCTGGGCAAGGTTAATGATGCTTTAGTTTCAAAACAGCCTAGCTTAAATAAGCAAGACCAAACCATATTATGTCACCGTTGAAGTACAGCCATGTTCCACCTGTGAAACCCAAGACATCTGTAAAACTGTGCAGCCAGTATTTTAAGAAGAGAAAAAAAAAATCTAAATGGAAAATTGAAGCAGCTGGTCCTAAAATTGAGATTTCTGCAGTTTCCGCTCCTCTGATGATCTCCAGTTCCTGTAGGGTGTGGGTTTGGGGGGGATTGTGCTGGGTGTTTCACTGGAGAATTCAGTCAACCCTATGTATATTGTCTCAGCCAGAGTAGCTACTGTTGTGCAGGGTTACTTTGCTTTGTGGTGTCGTGAAGGACTACAGGAGATGGCTGGGCTCTGTTTGGAGAGAATTTCAAGAGGGATTAGACAATAAAATATAGATTTTTCTAGTGTAAAAAGTAAGATATTAAAGTTGGTGTAAATGTGTGTTTTTCTGAAGTATTCTGCTTCATTCCTCTCCCTTTGTGCTTCATAGGTTGGAAGTCGTAGGGTTATTCAGTATGGTGCAGCCTTCATGCTCTTACTTGGAATGGTTGGGAAGTTCAGTGCGCTCTTTGCATCCCTGCCTGACCCAGTGCTTGGAGCCCTCTTCTGCACCCTCTTTGGTAAGTGTCTGTTTCTCTGCTTCTCTTCATATGCGAGTTGATTGTTTGACAGCCTTTGACCTCTGTGGTATGTACCTGTGGCCGTTAGCTAACCTTTGAACGAAAAGGAGGGAGAGTCTAAAAGTTTGCACTCTTGATTGTTTGTTTTTGTTTAGGAATGATTACAGCTGTGGGTCTGTCCAACCTCCAGTTCATAGATTTAAACTCTTCACGTAACCTCTTTGTACTTGGATTTTCCATCTTCTTTGGACTTGTCCTTCCAAGTTATCTCAAACAAAATCCACTGGTTACAGGTACCAACTTCTGTTTTGTTGAAAATGTTGTACCGAGTGAAACATGGGCTAGTGACAAATAGTTTATTAAAAAAAATAATAATAATAATAATAATCAGGGTCTTACCTACAGTAGGAGCACTTTGCCAGTATAGGTATATTCAGGTGTAATGTCGGAGTGTGGAAGCAGCTTATCCGAGCAAAATTACACTTTCCCTGGCATAGCTTATTCCATGTGCAGATTTGCCAGAATAATTAGGGCTTTTGCTGGCACAGCTATGTGGGTCAGGGATCACATGCCTGACCAACATAGTTTATAAAAGAATGTAGGGTACACCTGGACTGAGAGCCATATGTAAAGGAGCAGATATATTCCCAGTAGAGTGAGATGGTGAGACCCAAGAAGGTTGTTCCAGATGGTGTGGAGATTAACAGAAGTGTCTCCCAGATATTTATTAAAGAAAATGGTATTCTAAGCAATCTGAAATGAATTCCTTTCAGGTTAGTTTCCTGACTGATTTAAATCCAGAACTGTAGACTCTTAAAAAAAAAAAAAAAAAAAAGAGTAGGTAAGGCACATACTTCCCTCAGTCTTACATATTCGACTAGCTTAGTGGCAGATGCTCCTGTAAACGGTTTGCAACGACCTAATCCTCTGTTCTTCGCTTACTCAAGCAAGGCCCCCCTTGAGCTCACTGGGATTCTTGCCTGGTTAAGGTACATGAGATCAGACCCCCCCAGATAGGGTGTGGACATGTAAAAACTGCAAATCGTGACCTAATTCTTTTTCTTTTTCTAGGAATAGCAGGCATAGATCAAGTGTTAAACGTTCTTCTCACTACAGCCATGTTTGTCGGCGGGTGTGTGGCCTTTATTTTGGATAACACCATTCCAGGTGAGTTTTGTGATGTCGTTGTAATTGTCTTTGAAATTTAAATGGCTTCACCTGCCTTTCTGAATGAGGGTTCTCACTGTTAACTGGGGAGGTGGCATGGCTTGGAGATGAGAACGCAGAACGGGGATGCTGGAGACCAGAGCTTAATTCTTGGCTTGAATTCACTGACTTGCTGTGATGCCTTAGGCAAATCATTTAACGTCTCTATGCCGAAAGGGCAATGTAAGTTAAAAGATGTACTGATGATTACAAAATGAAACCAGGGAAAAGAACAGACTGTTGAAGCCATTTCCTTAGTAGAAGATCGTATAAGGTCTGATCCTGCTTCCATCAAGTCGCCATTGACCTTGGGCTGGTCTACACTACAGGGGGGATCGATCCAAGTCATGCAACTTCAGCTACGTGAATAACGTAGCTGAAGTCGGCGTACTTAGATCAACTTACCGCGGTGTCTTCACTGCGGTGCGTCGGTGGGAGACGCTCTCCCGTCGATTTCCCTTTGCGCTTCTCGTTGAGGTGGAGTACCGGAGTCGACGCTAGAGCGATCGGTGGTCGATTTATCACTTCTATACTAGACCCAATAAATCAACCCCCCGCAGGATTGATCGCTGCCCGTCAATCTGGCCAGTAGTGTAGACAAGCCCTTCGAGGTGTAGGAGCAACCTTGTACTCGATGCTCTACCTTTGCAGTGAAGTTCTGTTTTTCCCTCCCCGTGACTACGATATGGCTTCCTAGACTGGCTGCTTGTGGAACATGATGTTTTTGAAGTAGAATGAGTTCCCCCCCCCACCCTTTTTTTTTTTTTAAATTTAACTTCAGGAAGCCCCGAGGAGAGAGGAATCCAGAAATGGAAGAAAGGCGTGGGGAAAGGCAGCAAGTCCCTGGAGGGCATGGAAACATACGATTTGCCCTTTGGCATGAACTTTATCAAAAAGTGCAGGTGCTTCAGCTTCTTGCCCATCAGTCCCACCTTCATGGGCTACACGTGGAAAGGCTTCAGGAAAAGCAGTAACTGCAGGAGTTCAGATGAAGACTCTGAGGCTACCGTATAGCCTTGGTTGCAATTATATTATCTCGTTGTAGTAACAGATGTATTTGCAGTTTCTTGCTGATTAAGAAGCATTAAAATATATGTTTTGTACATCTGCATTTAAATTCTGGAACCAGAGCTGAGACAGATTTAAAAAAAAAAAAAAAAAAAAATAGCTTTCCTGTTGTGGATGGTGATGGCTCTATATAGTGTGTCTGGTTGCCTAATTGGTTACCGATCTGGGTAAAATTTAAGTGCCCGAGTCCCATTTTCAGAACAGGTTTAGGTCCCTAAGTGCCTAACTCACATTTGAAAATGGAACGTGGGCTCCTAAATTACTTAGGTGCTTTTGAAAATTTTATCCTCCGATTATTTTATTTAAATCATCGCTGCTGGCATTTTCGGCACATCCATTGCTGTCAGTTAGTTGTGCCGGACAATTTAAATCCTTGTGTGAAATGAGTAAATACCATTTTATTCACTTGTAAAACATAGACACCAGTATCAAGTCAGTTGTATTTTTTTCCAGTTATAGCTCATACATTCCATATTTTTTCCACACAGCCACCTGTAAATCAGACATTATATTGTTGTGGCTAATGGTTATATCACTAGAATATCTTCACAATCATTGACGGTGCATTCAGAGATTTCCAGACAAGTGTTTCCTTATTAAATTACGCCAGATAAAAGCACTGCTTGACACACGTGATCTACTACTGTGCAAGACTCACTTAAATAGGATTGCTCTTGTCTGCCTGGCAGCTAGCCACCTAACTGGTGCCTAAGTCCAAGTTCTCTTTAAGGGATGTGTCAGCTTTATTTTTACTTGGATAGGGAACTATTTAACCTCAAGACGGTTCCATTTTCCTAGCCCAACCGCTTTTATCATTACAATGCAGTGCATATATCCACTTTAATCACAGACTCTTCCTGAATGAAAATGTGAATTTGTCTAAGCAGCCCCAGATACGTAGAAATCAACAGGGCAAAATATCAGCATTTGCTTATTCTGACTTGTACCGAATTTTCTTCATCCTGCTCAGATACGATCTCGGTCTGACTAGTGCCACTTGAGTAAGAGCGGCCTATGTATATGTTGCCTTTTTCCCCTCCTCTGGGGACTCTCCCAGCAGCTGTTTGTTTTTACAAGTGGATTTTTTAAATAGCAGAGACACTGCATTTGGCATCGTCATCCACTGGATGGTTTTAACGGGTATTGGGCCCAGTGACGGTGCCATTCAGTTATTTTTTTTTCTGGAATAGCCTCAGCTCTGATGTTATGTGGATGTTAATGCTCATCATGCATTCATAATTATAAGGTTTTATTCATGTTTAATGTTCTTACTATTGCAAGTTAGTTTAGACGTCAGTGTTTCAGTGTGGCCCCAAAAAAGCATTTTTAAGCTGTGGAGATCATCAGGGAAGTGTAGTGTAATGTACTCTTAAGGCCAGTATGCTCTACGATGCTTGCGTTTTGTATCTCTGGATTAAAAAAAAAAGGTAAATACTGTAATTCACTAATATATTTATCAAAGTTGACTACTGGACGGGAGCAGTAAATTTTGTTATTGAAGCATGGACAGGGTGGGGTGGGGGAGGGGAAGAAAATTGCTGAATGGATCAGTATTGAATAGTGCAGCGTCAAAATGATTCCATTGATCTCGTTTTCAGCATGTCATGGCTGTTTATTCCACATATTTTTATACAACTTTTTCCATAACAAACCATGTATTTGTTCTTGCTCCAAGGAACTTTCAGTAGTTTGCAGTGGGGGTGTCAGTTGGACTTTGTTGAAAGCCGATCAGAAGAATTATTGTGTAGTAGACAAAGTGATGTCTTACATTTTCTGTTTTGCTCTCCAGGCCACGAGAGGGGTTGCAGAAATTACCCGTCTCCTTAGGAACGGATTTGGCCAAGAGCACTGATCAGTAACACTAAGCTTCTAAATTTTCCACCTTTTATTTTATGTGCAACCAAAGATGTCAGGGTGGGGGAGTTTCAATTAAAAAAAGAAAAGCCACTTGTTTGAGGTGGTTATAATCATGTAAAATGCCAAAGCTGGTTCATTTATAAATGTGGGGTCAGGAAGGCAAAAGTCTGAATTAAAGATGATGCCACTACTTAAAAACAGACTTCTAGATACTTAAAATCTGATAGTACATTTTTGTTCTGTGGACTCAGCAGCGAATGTCATGCTTGAGGCTTCTCTGATCTTTTCCCAAAAGAGCGTGTTAATGTAAGGCAGTGGAAAGAAACTAAAATCTTATAACAACTTTAGGAACAATTTGGCTACCTTACAAGGTTGTTGGCAGAATGACTTACATGTTAACCCTGAAATGCCAGGAAGCTTGTGCATTCTTGTATTAGCATGACGCATCATACAGTAGTAGACAACACAACGGGAAATCCTGACTTGAAAATTAAATAGATTTTTTCCTACAAGGTCTTACTTTGGATGAAGTAAAGTGCTGCACTCACACGAATGGCCTATTAAACATGTTTGAAAGAACAACCACTTTAAATAGTCTTTAGGTGCTGCGTGGTAGTTTGAATCAAGTAACAGTTGAACCATCATTCTGAGGACTTGTTTTTCTGAGATACAATACCATCCTTGGCAGAAGAAAGTACATGGGATTATGTAAAGCCAGAGCCGCCTCCATCTAAAATCTTATGGTTAGATTTTAATTCTTCCCTGGTCCTACCACACTGATTCCATTGACTGGGTGAGAGAAGTTGAGTGAAGTATATACTGGAGAATCACAATGTGTAGCTGACATGCTTCGCTTTTGTATCCACCTTGACTTGGCAACACAAAAACTAGTATTTAATGTGGTTGAGCAGTCCATTTTGCAACGAAAATCCTGAAACGTTTAACTTCTGAGAAAGGTGACTTCTTGAATCCTCTTCTTTTAAGAAAGCTAATGGTTAACGTTGAGCCTTAATTTTGCAAGGACAACCAGAAGAGAGCTGATGAAACACTGCTTATAGCAAAATGTTTTAACAAAGTCACTGGCAGTGCATTTAACATCTGATAATGGCAGCACCCAGAATGTGAGATGTCTCTTTGTGTATATCTCCGCATTCTCAGATAAGAGCCGGGGAAAAGCTCAAGTGCACAGTTTTGCCTTGGGAAGAGAAATCCCCCTTCTGCGCATCTTTCTCAGAGGAATCTACAGTTGCCAATCAAATACTAAGTGCAGATTTTTAATACCTTTGTTTATGGTAGGAGAGTCCACACCCCCTAAAACCCAAAACAAGAAAAAAACACGTTAAATTTGAGTTAGAATGGTGTCGAAATGCTGTTAACTTTAGGTGATGCAAAGTTTACCACATGAGGTGCTGCAGGCAGATACGCTGCGGAGTTTTGCTCTGTAATTTTGAAAAGCAGTTAGATACTTTAAAAGTTTCTTGTTTACGTTTATACTTAAAGGGGTAAGTTGGCGTGGGAGATGGAAATAGAAATACGGTTGTTGTTGCAATACTATGTGTTTGCTGTATATGTAATTGTCTTTCTAATTGAGAAGTCAGACAATACTGTATAAAGAAGACAACACCGACTAGAAGAGAATGAGGTGTTTCAACTCTATTTAAATCTAGAATGGCAAATATTCATGGCGAGATATCATTTTGTCATATCAAAGGTGTATAACTATATTCAAAGCAAAATAGCTTTGGGGCTTTGGTAGCCAATCTTTTATTGTATTGATCTTTTTGGTTAAATTAAGAACTCTTGCTAACAAGTTTTCTAAATAGAACTCTGACAAATTATTCATCTTGAAAATTACATTTCATAGCAAATTTACCTATGACTGACGAATGTCCTATTCGGGTGTGTTGACTGACTAGCTTGACCAGTCACCTATTGGGGAAAGCATGACTTCTTCCTTTTTCTTCCAAATTCATACTCGGGATTTGCTTTACGCCTTTTAAGACTAACTTTCAATATGGCAACTTGGTCTGTACATGAATATTGCAGTATTTTATTTCCATATATTAAAAATAACATTTCCACTCAGGATAATTTTCACAGGTTTCCTGGGAGGGAGTGGTATGATTGTCATGACAATGTCATGTGGTGATAGAATTTCTTCATTGACGAATCGATAGTAGTTGTGTATACTTTATTTACCCGTGTTCGTTATTCCTGAAAACGAATTGTTCACCTCGCTACCGAAATATTGTGACGCGCAAAGTCGAATCAACACGAACTGAAATCCTTGGTACTATGTATACAGCAAGAGGTGTCAGTCAGGTAAGAACAATGCGTCTTGGCAATGCCTTCATACCAAAACAGTGTGAAAAATATTCAGTGGGTTAATATCACTTATGGTATAAACAGCACTACAGGCATCTGTGGTTTACAGCGTCGGATGGTTTAAGTTAGCCATTGGATGTTTGCTCACAGTCCAAAGCAGCCAGTGTCTGGTGGTTTAAGTTAGCCATTGGATATTTGCACACAATCCAAAGCAGCTTGTGCTAACGTAATTTAGATCTGAATAAAAATGCATGATGGACCAGCACAACCTTGGTTGTTTTTCTAAGTGGCCTTCTCAAACCAAAAATAATCACTTTTTCCTCTCCAGAAAATCCTCCAGTGGTTGGTTTCCCATTTGGTGTATGTGTCGTAGGACTTCTTGCTCAGGCTTATGTTAACCTTCCTGGACGTGGGATAACAAATGTCGCATGTCCATCGCTTTATGTAGCTATTTACAATACTGGAGGAGGCCACACGCTTGCCGGTATTTAGCTTCTGCCCAAGAGTCTTCTATACAACATAGTGCTGGGCTGCTTTAAAAATGTGGGGGATTCATATTTAGCGACATCCAAACCATTCCTGTCAAGTTGCAATTTGATTGTGACTGTGCACATTGTCATCGGTACTTATGAATATCAAAGATGTATTTAGACTTGCCTCCTGTGTTATCTGGCATTTATTGTGACATCTTTGCGTCTTGCTGCCAGTCCAAATTATTGTACTTTTGTCTGTTTATAACAACCTTTGGCATAACAAACTATTGACTGTTCTTAGACAGTGGGGATAAATATTTTTTCCATGATTTTTTTCTTTTTTTGTGACTGACTTTGGCTGTAAACATTTTTATTTTGTGTTATACCAAGGGTTTTCTGTTTGTTTGTTTTTATTTTTTGAAACGTGTAATTCTTTTATGGAGTTTTCGTATTTTGTTTTTCTAACATTGCTTCATTAAACGTTTAAATATTTAAAAAATATGTAATATTTGGACCAGATGTTGTGAATAATAGTAGATAAAGCTATTTTATTCTGTATTTTTAAAGCCTTTCAGTATAAATAAACGCTGACATAGATGCAACTTGGCAGTTTGTTGGTCGTGTTCATTTTTCAAGAAATATGGAACTCGCACAAAGAGAAGCAAAGGCTTATTTATCCTTTTTATTTACAGCAGTGTCTTGAATCTTCCAGTTGAGATTGGAGCTCAGCTATGCTAGGTGCTCTACAAATAGAGAGAGGCAGCCCGTAGGCTTACAATCCAAATAGACAAGATAGGCAAAGGGCAGGAAGGAAAAGAAGCACACAGAGAGATCACAGAGCAGATCGTTAGGAGAGCTTGGAACAGAGGCCCCCTTCTAGTTCCCAGTCCAGTGCCCTGACCACTAGACCACAGTGTGTTCCCTTCATCCAGTTTAAAGGACCAATGAACAGGTTAATATTAAGATCATAAGGGAATGTGTTTATTTTCCTATTTTACTCCCTACCAGCATATGAATAGACCAAATAGCTGTTCCAGGGCTTTTGTGCTATTTTTGCTACTCTTTTTGAATGGCTTCTGAAAACAGCAGAGGTGATGGATTACAGCTGCCAGAAATCAGACGAGTATACTGCCCCCTAGCCTACACAAAGAGGAGTTTGTGGTTGACTATTTCAAGGAATAACTTGTCTAATAAAAACTAAGTTAAAATACAAATAATGGCACAATATGTACTGGTTGTGTGTGTATGGATACCTCTTGTCGGGGGGGTTGCGAGGCATGAATAAAAAGGAGGAAGTATCTGAATGACAAGCTCAAGTCAGCTAGTTGAACTTGGACCCTACTGAGGGAGGAACGCAGTCAGTTGAGTTTCACAACTGTCAGTTTACATATGTAAAGAACTCTCTCTTGTCGGGCATGTTCCTCAAAATCAGTTTTTAAAAAAAATCTGTCCTCATCAAAAAAAAAACAAAAAAAACCCAAGACAAAAATTATCCATCTTCATGCTATTGCGTGTTGATCTGCCAGTATACCTAGCATGGTGGCCATAAAGTGTTGAACCCCAAAATGGAAATGTTTGTGCAGTTCGGTCTGTGCATCGGTTTAGCTGCACTATCTGCTTTCAGGCAGAAACTAGGGAGGAGCTGTGCATCTGATCTGTGCAGGAGCAAATCAAAGAGGGTGGCTCCTCGCTGAGCCATTAGACGGTTTTAGGAGGCGCATGCCCACGGGTACTCTGGGCTAATTTCAGCGATTTGTGGGCTGCTGTTATTTTAACAATGTCAGGTGTGCAGAAAGATGTCTATTCTGGAAGCTTCTGCACCCCTTCTTCACTTGCTCTGTCATTGTCCTGTCTCGGTGGATTAGTTGTTCACACAGTGTCATTTTTCATAGCAATACAATCAAGAGTCTTTCCCCCTGCCAGGATCCAGCAGATCCAGGACCTTGGACAGCTGCTAATTGGGAAGTCAGGATCAAAGGAATTTCCCCCTCTGTCCTGCACCTTTTAAACTCCTGCTGGAGAATGTGGGAGGATGTGCTCTAGGAATTATAGTGAGGGAGTTCTATGGCCCGTGTTATACAGTAGGTTAGACAAGATGATCACAAGGGTCCCTTCTGCACGTGGAGTCGATGACGCTGTCCACATTAATTCCAGGAAAGTAGAGAGCCTCCGAGCCTACATCAGCAGAGTTTGCCATTGACGCGTCTGCATTTTTCCTTGGTGTGTTCCTCTGATCCTGACATCGGAGTGATAATAAAAGAGTCCTTAATAGAAGGCAGTGCCAGTTGCCCTCACCCACCATTGATTAAATTCCACTGAACAGAAGGGTTAAACTAGCTTGCTTATGAAAATTAATGACAAAAATACATTTATGAGGGAAGAAGCATGGCCTCTCTAGCAGTTAAAATGCAGGGTTGGGTGGCAGGAGGCCCGGCTTCTATTCCTTCCTTTGCCACTGACCCACCGAGTAACCATGGGAAAGTTATTTCGGGTTTGCTTGTCAGAGGTACTGAAGACAAAAGGAGCTGCTCATGCACATTAATTTCCATTTGCAGGGCGAGAACTTCCCTTGGTTGCAGGGACCGAGCTAGCCGCAGCTTGCCTGGTGTCCGGTAAACACATTGAGCCCTGCGGAGAGATGCTGCAAGGAACATACACGTACACAAAGCAGATCATCAGCGCCAGGGGTTCATTGGTTGTGCCTGCCCGTGACAAGGGGGGCAGCAACGAGGAAAGGCAAAGGGAGCTTGCTTCATGGTGCCCCAATTCAGTGACACTGTAAGTTGCTGGATGGCAATAGTGTAGCTAGCAGGTGCCACTGAGGGTGAACCAACATTGCACCCCTTCAAAACGAACCCTCCAGCGCAAGGTGGGATGGCTTTTCGGGCAAGCTTGCGCTGCTAAGACCCCTGCTGGTTCTGGCCTCTGGATACATCCAGGACCGCAGCTGTCAGGGCGGGGAGTGGGGATGGGGGAAAAAACTCTACCCTTCCGGAAAGCTGAAAGAGGATTTGAGATTAAAATCAGCCTGGAAAGACAGCTGTTATACAACACCACTATCTTTCAGCCTGTAGCAGCCCCCGCCTCCCCTGTCGGCACTTCCTCTAGGCCGGGGTGTCGGCTCAGCTCAAGCTGCAAATTCCAGAGGGCGAAGGGGGCTAGTTCTGAACCAGCTGTTGGGTGAGGGAGGGGACAAGCACATCTGCAGTTGGACTCCAAGGGCGGAGCTGTGAGCACGGTCCTGCTGCCCAGCAAAACTTTGGCTTGGTCCATCTGTGCAGCAAAAGAGCTGCCAGTGAGCGCATGAAACTGTTTCCACAGGCGTTGGTGCTGGCTTCCTGTTAGGACGGCAGCGACTTTCACAACCCACAAAACCTCAGGCAGTGAACACGAACCCCTCGCCCTTATGTAGCGCTTTGCATCAGTAGATCTCAAGGCACTTTACAAAGCAGGGCAGAATCCATTATCCTCATTTAGACTGAGATTGGACATGAAGAAAAAACATCTACCTCTAAGGCTAGTTACGCACTGGAGCAGGTTACCGAGGGAGGTTTGTGGAATCCCCATCACTGGAGGTTTTAAGGACAGGTTGGACAAACACCTGTCCGCGATGGTCTAGGCTTGCTTGGTCCTGACTCGGTGCAGGGGAGCTGGACTTGATAACCTCTGGAGGTCCCTTCCAGCCCGGCGCTGCTATGTGCTTTTATGGGGCTGATTTTCAGCACAACCGGTACCCAAGTGCCTCTTAGATATCAAGTATTCCAAAGCAGCAACAACACACGCTCCGTCTCTGTCTCTCCCTCCCCCTTTGTCTGGTCCTGAACTTTCCCATTACTTCTGGGATTCTCAGGCCCCTTTTAAAAGAAATTGACCAGAAACAAATCCCCATTTAAAAAAAAATAAAAGGTGAATCAAAACAAGCAAAGGAGGACTTGTAGTACCTTTGAGGCTAATCAATTTATTTGAGCATAAGCTTTCATGAGATGAAGTGAGCTGTAGCTCACGAAAGCTTATGCTCAAATAAATTGGTCAGTCTCTAAGGTGCCACAAGTCCTCCTGTTCATTTTGCAAATACAGACTAACACGGCTGCTACTCTGAAACAAAACAAGGAACTGTTCACCGCTGCACAAGATGGGGAAATGCAAATAGCCTTTTCCAATTGCATATAGAAAACTATGAACAATGATAAGGATATATTATATGAGCATTGAGAGGGCACAACTGAAGTCAGGGCTAGAAGATGGACAGACATATGGTAAGAGACAACACCTGGCTCGATGAGCTTACAAGCTACATAGGCAAGCCAGGTGTCTTTTTGTTGCAGAGTACAAGTGCCGCTATTCAACGGCGGGCACGTCATCACTAGCAACAGAGAAGAGGAGCTGCAGGGAAAGAAAGATAGTTCTAATCCATCCAATTTAAGAAGTTCTTTCCTGTCCAGCAGAACAAGTTCGGGACACCAATGTTACACCAACACACAGTGGCACACAAAGCCCCACCACCCAACTATTGCGAGCAGCAGCTTGGAACAAAGAGTCAGTTTATTAAAGGGATTATATGATTGGTTTGCCTGTCAAAGAAGGGGTCTGGACTCGAAGATTCAGGAAGCCCAGTCCAATGTTCCTCTGACTCTTTGATTCTATTCCCAGCTCGGCACCAACCTGGGCCAGTTACTTAGGCCACAACTTAGACTCATAGACTTTAAGGTCAGAAGGGACCATTATGATCATCTAGTCTGACCTCCTGCACAAGGCAGGCCACAGAATCTCACCCACCTACTCCTGTAACAAACCCCTAACCTATGTCTGAGCGAGTGAAGTCCTCAAATCCTGGTTTAAAGACTTCAAGGTGCAGAGAATCCTCCAGCAAGTGACCCGTGCCCCACGCTGCAGAGGAAGGCAAAAAAACCCCCCAGAGCCTCTGCCAATCTGCCCTGGAGGAAAATTCCTTCCCGACTCCAAATATGGCAATCAGCTAAACCCTGAGCATGTGGGCAAGATGCACCAGCCAGATACCCAGGAAAGAATTCTCTGTAGTAACTCTCATCCCATCCCATCCCAGGCCATCGGGCATATCTACCGCTAATCATCGAAGATCAATTAATTGCCAAAATTAGGCTATCCCATCATATCATCCCTTCCATAAACTTATCAAGCTTATTCTTGAAGCCAGATATGTCTTTTGCCCCCACTGCTTCCCTTGGAAGGCTGTTCCAGAACTTAACCCCTCTGCTGGTTCGAAACCTTTGTCTAATTTCAAGTCTAAACTTCCTGAGGGCCAGTTTATATCCATTTGTTCTTGTTTCATATCCATTTGTTCTTGTACACTTCTGGACACTTGCAAGGTGCTCAACACCTGGATAGATCAGACCACTCAGGGTATATTTAACCTGCACACGAAGCCCGGGCTCTGACTCGGGTTTGAGCCTAAGTGCCAATTCCATCCACACACACGTCAGCCTGAGTTGGGTCAACAAGCGCTCAGGACACAGGGTCCATGACCCTGCTGGAGGAGTGAGTCAGAGCCGGAGATTCCTGCACTGAGCCCAAGAGCTTGTGGAAGCACTAATGTGAATAATCTGGAGCAGTGCCTCGCAACCTTTCCAGATGGCTGTTCCCCTTTCGGGAGTCTGATTTGTCTTGCGTACCCCCAAGTTATTCCTCACTTAAAAATTACTTGCATCAAAATACAAAAGCGTCCCAGCACACCCTTACTGAAAAATGGCTGACTTTCTCATGTTTACCATATAATTATGAAATAAATCCACTGGAATATAAATATTGTATTTCTATTTCCGTGTACAGTATACCGAGCAGTACAAACAAGTTATTGTCCGTAGAACATTTTAGTTTGTACTGACTTCACTAGGGCTTTTCATGTAGCCTGTTGTAAAACTAAGCCAATACCTAGATGAGTTGATGTACCCCCTGGAAGACCTCTGAGTACCCCAGGGGAACATCTACCCCTGGTTGAGAACCACTGACCGAGAGACACGCCCAAACTAGATGTAAGGACTCCCAGGATGGAGAATACATGTCCCTGGGCAATCTGATCCCATAGTTAATTACCCACACGGTTCAAATATTCCACCTTATTCCCAGTTTGAAAACTCTTCAATTTCCAGTTTATGGAGCCTTCGACATGGATTAAAACTCTTGCTCGCTCATTCCAACCATGCGTCAAACATCAGATGGCCATGACACCTGGTCCCTACAGACCCGTACTGTGTCTGATCTGGGGTGAGACACAGCCCTGAGAGCCCCCAGCCGGGGGAGATCCTTTGGCCCAGATCCTCAAACGGAGCCAGGGCCCGGGGCCTTTGTGACTCTCCACCCACGGTTTTCACAAAAGTTTTCTCTCTTTCCCATCACAGCCCCCCCTCCCCAAATGATGTTCGTGCAGCTGGTGCCTCTCCAAACCCACTGTCCCTGTGCGCTGGGCTTTTTTCCAGGACACCCCCCCCCCCCCCAGGCTCTATCCCCTTTGTCCTCCCAAGGTTTGCAATCCCAGCACCCCTCTGATGCTTGAGGTTTGCAATCCCTGCAGCCCGAGGTTTGCCATCCCAGCCTGTGGGAGGCTCTCCGAGCCAGCCAGCCAGCCACCCTCCTGCTCTGTCCGAGGCTGATGACACTCCAAACTCGGGCAGCTGCTGAAGCCGCTACCCAGCTGCGCATTGTCTGGGCGGGCCCCCAGGCTCCTCCTCCCTGCTCCCCACCGAGCCTGGGGGGGGGGTGGAGCTGGAGACACCAATGAGGCTGCGGAACGGAGCCGCCCAGCCGCGGCTATTGGTGCGGGGGGCGCCGGGAGAAGGGGGAGCGAGGCCGACAGAGGCGGGCGGGGTCTGCAGCCGCTGCGCCGCCTCCCCTCGGCCCGCGGGCGGCGGATGGAGGCGCGGGGTGGGCGCCCGGCGCGGGCACCGAGCCGGAGCAGCGGGGCGGCCGCTGATCGCACGGTAAGGGCCGGCCGCTCGCTCGCTCTGCAGCCCGGGCTGGGGCTGGGGCGGGGAGGTGGGTAACAAAGGCGGGCCCCTTGGCAGGGGAGCCCGGCCCCGCTCCCTGCTGGCGGGCTGCGGGCTGCGAAGTGGAGCGGCCGCCTGCGAGGCTGCTCCCACGTGGCAAGAGGCGCCCGAGAGCCGGGGCCGGGCGCTGCGCTCCGTGCGGGAGCGGGCGGGGTGCCCTGGAGGCGGGTGCCCTGGCGCAGCGGATGGGGTGGGAGGCAGGATGCCTGGGTTCTGCTCCTGGCTCTGGGGGGAGAGGGGGTCTAGGGATGACAGCAGCAGGCTGGGAGAGCAAGAGCTCTGGGGTTCTCGTCCCAGCTCGGGGAAGAAGTGGGGTCCCGGAGTCAGGACAAGGAGTGGAGACCCCGGGGGAGTCTGCTCCAGCTTTGCCACCCGGTATCTGCTCTGGAGCAAATTGCATCGTCGCGGTGTCCTTCTCCTGAGCCATCAGCATGGGTGGTTGGGTAACTTCCCCCCTGCAGCCTGCTTTTATTGACAGACTCTAGTTCCCTTTGGACTCTGCTCTGTAGGCCAGGGCGGGGAGAAGGACGCTGAAAGAGGAAGAAACTGGTTCCTGGATTTCGAGAGTCTTGTTTTCAGTGGGCATCAAGCGACGCTGACATAAGAAGGGCCCCACTGGGTCAGACCAAAGGTCCGTCAAGCCCAGTATCCTGTCTGTGACAGTGGCCAATGGCAGGTGCCCCAAAGGGCATGAACAGACAGGTTATCATCAAGTGATCCATACCCTCTCACCCAATCTTCACCGAGCTGTTCGGTGTGTCAGACTTTCTGTTCTCAACCCTGATTTATGGGGAGGTCAGAGGCCCTGGAGGGAGATTAGGTCAGGAGCTATTCAGTGGGTGTGCGTGTACTGAACTAGTCAAGTATACTGTGTCAGTTTCCCTGGAGGAGGAAGAGAGGCAAGGGCTTATGGGTTTTCACTGATGTGCTCCTCCCAACCCATATGAATTTCAGCAATTGTTTGGGCAAACATTACTATGCTGTCGCTTTGAAAATAATAAAAACCTGCTACAATCGCAGTCTTTGAAAGCGGGAGACGGCAACGGTCTGGAACCTTTTTTTAAACGATAGAGGGATCTTTATTTGCCCAGGTGCTGTGTTTATGTGAAGTATGTTCCAATCGAAAGCCCCCTGAGCCCTGCAAACCTGCACTTTTCCCCTTCTGCCAGTAAATCAATTTTTGCAAGTTTGAGACTTGTGTGGGTAAGACAGACTCAGGTGCCTTAACAAAAGAAGTGTGCACAAGCACAAAAACAGTAAAAAGTCATTAACTTAATAATTCATAGCTCTTTTTCAAGTCAGAAGGAGCCATTATGATCATTTAAAGCTCTTGGCTTCTGTAACGGATGCCTTAAATTTACTTGTCATGATAACATGGCTCAGAATAATTACCTGTGTAGTGAGACTGTTAACTAAGTGCTTACAGGGGGATTTCACCAGGTCATCTGCACCACTTAAAGATGTAAGAGATGCCCAGGCCTCATGCTGACCCCTTGGACAGGGCCGGCTTTCACCCAAATCGACCTGCGTGAGCTGGTTCTAATGCTCGGGAAAGATGCTGTGTGGGCTGGAGTCCTGTGTCGATTTCCAGAGCAGCTGCTGCCTGGGGAGAAGCATTACCTTGGGGGAAGGGGGTAGGACCTCAGCCAGTGCATCTCCATGCTGGCATGGTGACGTCTTGGTGAGAGGCTAGTTCAGTCTGTAGTCCTGGACCTCTGCTGAGATCTCTCCTGTGGGTGTAGCCCCGGGGAGGGGACTGGATCGAAACCCCCAGCTCATTTCCTGTCGGCCACAAAGAGCCATTTGATGGCAACTGTTTCTAGTCGGGCTGGGTTTGAACCAGTGACCTAGGGGTGAAGAGTTCAATAGACCCCATTGCTCTGACCCGTCCCACTTAATTTCCCTGCGTCTCATTCCTACCCTTTGCCTCTAACCTCGACCTGGCTTCTCTCCATTTCCCCTGAGCAGGACCCTTCCAGGCAATATCCACTTGGGAATAAGATCCACGGCCTTGGCAGGGCTTTTTAGTGCCCAGCGTCAGAACAGGTGGCATGCGTTCCCCTTTCCAGCCCCGTTGCAGGGCGCAGTACCCGGCTACCAGCAGGACAGTGGCTTTAGCCTTCTCCTGCTAAATTGGATACTGGGCTCCCATTCTAGAGCTTGCCCTGTGGGCTTGGGCCAGCAGTGCTTACAGCAGCCGGGCTAGAGGTACCGCCATTGCCTAGGGCAGCCGTTCTCAAACTGTGGGTTGGGGTCCCCACGTGGGTCGCGACCCCTTTTTAATGGGGTTGCCAGGGCCGGCTTAGATTGGCTGGGGCCAGGGGCCAAAGCCTGAGGGCATCAGATTACAGGCCCCCCTCTCTGGGGGGAAGTGGGGCTTTGTTTGACATCCCCCAAACCCCCCAGCAGTGAGGCTCGGGCGGGCTCAGGCTTCGGTCCCCCCTTCTGGGGTCGTGAAGCAATTTCTGTTGTCAGAAGGGTGCAGTGAAGTTTGAGAACCCCTGGCCTAGGGCATGTGAGAATTGCTGGAGTGAGCACCTGTTTGTGAGTAAAGCAGCCTTAGTTAGGACAGGGATGGAGTGGGCTCCATGTGACCATTTATGTTGCATGGGCCTGAGACCATCTGGGCAGATTGCCCTCACCGGGTTGTGGGTCATGGGGTAGGGAGGGAGTTGATACGTCTCAGGGTGGACTCAAAGCACAGAAATATCTGTTGAACGGGGCGTGTGTGGGGATTCACACTCAGGCAGCTTTTAGTGGTGGCGATGTTGTTCTTCCACCTGAAGCTGCTATGCACGCATCTTTCAGACATACCTGGCTCTCTCCGAAGAGCAGAGCGATATCCTCATAGCCAAGGGAGTTTGCTCTGCACGGTTAGCTGGTGGGAACCGGAGCTGAATGTCCCAGCTTTGAGCCCCACCGATGACCCACAATGATGGCTCCTTTTTCAGACCCAACAGCTTTAGGAAGTCAGTCCAGGGCTTCCGATGGTGCTTTGACGCTCTTTCCTGACTCTTTTAACATCCTGCTTTCCGGCCTCGGGGTGGCCTCTGATGTTTCTGGCTGTTTGCAGACGCAGGAGCACGACCTTGGGGTCAGTTTCACTTAGTTTGTGTTTGGAGGGTGTTCTGCGTAGTCATTAGGGGATAGGAACTTTCATTTTAAATCAAAGCTTCGATCTGCACGTGGAAGGGTGCGCCGTTTCTGCCCCCAGGAATCGCTCTGAGCCAGCTCTCCCTGCCCGTCAATTAGCATAACTGCGCTGGTGCTATGCCCTAAGTGTACGGAGCAGGTGCCAGGTTAGCAAACTACAGCAATAGGGCGGATTACACCAGTTCCTGGCCACTCGTGAGAGCTGTTCCTGCCACAAGGCCTCAGGTTCTACAGGACGGGATGAAAACCCCCCCAGCTCTCCAGAGAAACTTCACTTCTCGCTGTTGCTCAAGGTTTCTGTCAGGTTCTGGGCTAACTCCCGGAAGCGTCCCCCTGTCATCGCAGCCTTGTCTGTCGTCACTGTTGCAACGGCGTAGGGTGCCCTCCAGATGGGCAGGCTCAGCAAGAAGCTTACAGGCCCAGCTTTGTTGGAGACTGGAGCACGTGTGTGTTGTGTCACCCTCCCCGGGCACCCCGGTGCTGTGAGCGGGGAGGGTGTCGGGCTGAATCCGAACGCTGCTGTCTGGGAGCACGGGCTGCTGGAGACTGTTTCCTTCCACTGTTTGCCAGCACACCGGGATGAGTCAAGTGGCCGGGAAGGAACCCGGCAGTCTAGGTTTTGGTGGGGTGGCTTTGCAGAGCAGATGGGTTTGTCAGGACCAGGGAAAAATGGTCTGAAAAAGATATTTTTAGGGTAGATTGCATTTTGGTACAGTCAGCCCTGAAAGTGACTTTAGAAACAGATAATGTTGAATGACAAGCCTGCTAAATCCTGATATTCCCAACCTTCTGTGGGTGCGGGAGGCATCGAGTTTTCTAATTGGTTCAGGAAACCTCCTATAATTTCATACTTCTGTGTAGCCCCCTTCCACTAAAGCTTTGAAAGGACGTTGCAAAAAGTAAGGGATTCTTCTAGTGTGCCTGCGGGCCAAAGAGTAATTAAATATGCTCCATTTTTAATGGTTGGGTAAACTGAGGCACGGTGCAGTTACCTGACTTTGCGCAAGGTCACGGAGAGACCTGCTGGCACCACTGATGGTAGAACACTGGCAGCTGAAGCTGGTAAAGTTCAAACTGGACAAAAGATTCGCGTCTTTCGCTGGGAGGGTTAGCCGCTGGAATGGCTTAACAAGCAGTGTAACGAATGCTCTCTCTCTTGGACTCTTTAAATGAAGTTCTGCTCTAGTTCAACCCTGACGTACACGGTTTACTGCAGCAGTCGCTGAGGGAAATTCTGCAGTTTGTGTGGTCTCAGAGGTCAGACTAGATCGTAACGGTCCCTTCAAGCTTTAAAATCTATTTATCTATGCAGCCCAGGAGTTCTGACTCTGTCCTGTGTACTAGCCACTACATCCTGCTCCGTCCACAAACTTGTTGATCTCAGCCATCCCCTTGCCTTAGGTGGCCATCTACGAGACCAGGGAGAGGAGGTTGGCCGACGGGGTCTCCTGTGACTGTGGGGCCTATTTCTCCGCTCACGCATCCGGGCGGAGTTCCTTTGGGTGGCGTCCGTTGGCTGCCTTGACACCTTCGAGGAGCAGTGGGCGCTCTCTGGGGTTCTCTGCTCGGTGTCCCCATCAGGTTCCCTTCGTTTAGCCCTGTGACCTCACTCCCGTCCCTGTTCTATCTTTCGTTGTCCCCCGTACTCACTTGGAATTCCAGACCTGTGGATACTCCCCTGAGGCTGGGGGGAGGTCCTTTAGTAATGGGTGGTCGGATCAGTTGGCTCAGAGGCATCTTGTTGAGCCGGCGTTTATGAAAATAAAGCAATTGTTGCAGGTAATGCAATTCTACCGATATGTATTGCTTGGTAAGGACAGCCTCGGGGATTCCTTGATCAGCTGGAGGTTTCTTGTTAGCAGCGTCTGCTCGGAGCTTTAAGTATCAGATCTGATTCCCTTTGAATAACCCAGACTCACGGTTTCTCTTGCTGCACCAGTCTTCATCGGTGCCTGTGTCTCCTTTGTCCCATCTACTCCTGCACCATACAGGTTTTCTTTATACCTGCGAGTAAGGGCACGTCATGTGTAACAGCGTGAAAGTGACCCCTACTTGTGTCCTCTTTGCACACTTCAGTTGCTCGTTCAGAACGCTCCGTCCGGGTGGCCTGTCAAACGGCGTTAAAGGGAGACGAGCAGAAAGGCCGTCTGGCCTGATGATGCAGCAGCCGGAGAGTGGTGGAGCAAATCGTGCTCAGGGCTTCGAGCATTCTCTCTGGCCATTGGGACTAAAGTCAGGTTTAACATCTGGGGTGTGTGTGTGTGTGTGTGTGGAACCCGAGACTGGACTGTAAGCGCCTCGTGTAGTAATTATATAGCATAAGGGGAGGGGGGCATTCTTAACATGGGCCTTTTGGTGCTACTATGATCAATGTTGTTAATAAAATCCTCCTTTAGGAGGCTGTGTTCCTCATTGGCAGAGGGATTGACTCCTTGCCTTATGAGGTTTCTTCCTTAAGCTTCTGTGATCCTAAAATCTCGATAAGATAGAAAATCATCCGATTACTTCCCCCCACTCTCCTCTCTGTGAGACCTACAGCGACATTCATTTCTATTGCTTTTGTTTTAATTCCCCAAATGCCACTGTAGTTACTGGTTTCAGAGGGGTAGCCGTGTTAGTTTGTATCAGCAAAAACAACGAGGAGTCCTTGTGGCACCTTAGACGCTAACAAATTTATTTGGGCATAAGCTAGAACCCACTTCATCGGATGCATGGAGTGGAAAATACAATAGATCTTTTCATATATGCCTGCTACTGAATTTTCCACGCCATGAATCCGATGAAGTGGGTTTTAGCTTATGCCCAAATAAATTTGTTAATTTCTAAGGTGCCACAAGGACTCCTCGTTGTTTTTACTGTCGTTGCTATGGGCTTGCGCCACAAAAGGATTTATCATTCCCAAGTGCCACTTCAGTTCCTCGGCCACAGAGTGAGACAATACTCCTGACCAGGTCTAAATAAGAGCCTTTTTGCTGCACCGCTTGAGGGTTGTTTTGTGCATTGACTTGTCGTGCTTGTCAGGTACTGATCTTGTTTATATTGAGCTGCTCGGACCATCTCTCCGGGGCAGAGAGTGGAAAAGCTCTCCTGTTTGCATTGTGGATGCTGGACGTACTGGCTCACTTCTGTGGGTGAGCTCTGGTGCTGATAATTTTTAAAAGGAGATCAAACTGCCCCTACGCATCAAGGAAAGTAAGCCTTGCCTTGGGTGTGAGGCTGTCAGCGTCAGACTGCCGGGCCCCTTTCTAGAAACCCTGCATGAGGAACCGTGAATCTGCACAGCAGACCCAAAAAAGGAAGAACTGGCAGCTCTTCATCTCGCTTAGGAAATGGAGATGGTGACAGAGATGAGGGTGTCAGAGAAGGCTTAAGCAGCTTGTCGCTTCAGATCTAGCAGCCAGGCGATAAACAGGAAGTTGGAGCTCAATCAGAAGCAAATCTTCCAACTGAGAAACTGAAGACACCCTGCCACGGCTGCTGCACCAGCTTGAAGTTGTTTTCACAGAGGGGGGGCTCTTCCCGTGCATTTTGAATCATAAGGCAGGCGAAGTAAGCCCATTCACCTTCTAGAAATTCATTCATAATGTAACTTTTTCAAGGGAAACCAGAGGTTTGGGCTCTCCCTTTCCCATTGTAGATAAATAAGCACCATGTGGCTCAGCTTGGGGACCTTAATAACTAAGCATGTCTGCAATTAAGATCTCCACAAACTTTTTGCAAGAACAGTTTTTTTGTGAGGGTGTCCTGGGCCTTAATTTCTCCTCCTTTACCCTGATGGCTGCACTCCACCCCAGAGAGAGCTGCATTTTATTATTGCTCTTTTACGGATTGCTTCAAACCTTTAAAATTACAACTACAGTAGCCACCTGGTGCTCCCGGCACCTAGTGCCTAAATTAAAACTAGCAACATGAGCATAAACAAAGGACTATGCATAAATATATCCACTGCCCCCTATCCTCCTTAACACAGACAGCGGTGTGTGTGTGAGGGGGTGTACACGGGTCAGGAATGCGAATCAATCTGGACTCCACTGGACCAAGATAGGTAGTTCCAAAATCAAAGACGTTCCCTTTCACAAGTGCTGGCTTGAAGTGGTTTCCATTATATGCAAGGTTTGCAGTTTGGTTCAGTGGCTCTTGGCACCCCCACTATACAAATTGTTTCAGCACCCCTGCTCCAGTTAATATTGAGGTTGTTCCAGCTTGAGAGCCTTTGCTGATTTCAGCAGTGGCCGTGTGTTTGAAGGGTGCTGTATAAACTGCTCCAAGAGGTCCCCCGGCACTTCTTGGCTTAGGCATGCGACTGCTCAGGAGCTTCAAGGATGCCCTTCAGGTAGGCTTAGAAAGATTAGATTTTAATCGTAAACGTTGACATCACTGTGCACACACAAGCCGACACACAGGTATTTCCATCGATTATAATCAACGTTTGCAGATAGGCCGAGGAAGGAAAACGCTGCTTGAGAACTTAGCTGCATTTGATTTGAGGATATGTACTTTCTACGTTTTGATGTGATGTTGACTGTCTGCGTTTTCATGCTTTATATAAAGCTTTAACTTTTTGAATCTCAGTGGCTACTGTCATGCAGTCTGTGAAAATTTAAATCGATGCAAATCTTAAAAGCCTGAAACCCCTAATTTTGCGTAACTGTGAGAATTTAAATCGGGGGGAAATGCTTGAAAATAAATATTGTGTGTCAAAATGACAATAACGTAGAAATCAAATTCTGCCAAGCCTATCTGTGGGTGTATTAAGACAAATAGACAGCTAAGGGATGTAAATGCATAGAGGCAAATTCCCTGGCTGATGCAAATTGTCAGTGCTGCATTGGTTAGTTCAAGGTTAAAAACCTCTAAGTTCCCCAGTGTTTTTATAAAGTACTGAGGGCCAGCAGGTTGGTTATGTCCATAGAACAGAAACTTCAGTCTGGTTGCTTCTTTGCCACTGTTGGATGCAGCCAGTGCTTATCTCTAGCCTTTGGGTCACTGTGTGTTTTGAGATGGCCAGGGAGTCTGCTAAGAGCCCTAAAGGAAAACACCCGTGCTGCCCATCTGTGTGCGACTCGGGCAACGTTTTTGCATGAGACAAGTAACTGTGTAACTTCTTCTTCCTCTGTGTGGTAATTACTTGGTGGTAACTTCCCCAACGGTTTCTAACTTTTGATGTTGTTTCAGAATACACCAGTCACGTAGCCACGTGTTTCGTTAACAGTCCCCTCTGAGGAAGGGAGATGGGTGGGTGTAAAGGCTTCTTGGTGGAGCTCTCTGTAGCAGAAAGTAATTATTCCAGTAGCCTCTAGGCCCCAACCTAGATTTGGGTCCTGTAGCGCTAGGATCTACATGGACACTTAATAAGAGACGGTCCCTGCACCGAAGAAGCGTGGGGTGCGAATTTTCAAAAGTGCCTAAGGGAGTTAGGTGCCTAAGAAAAAAATCTCCCCTTCAGAATTTAGATAGAGCAGATGGACAAAAGGTGGAAGAAAGGAAGTACTCTCGTTGTCTGAGGCCCACGGAGAGGAAGCGACTTGCCCAAGGTCACCCAACAAGTCTGGCGGAGGTGGGAATTGAATCCAGATCCCATCAGCACCAGGTCAGGGTCTTAATTACATGAACACGGTCCTTTCCTCTCAAAATAATCAAGAGACTCCATCCTCGGGGAAGGTCAAATTGAGGTAGTACAAGGTGGCTGGAGGCTTGCCCAGGCCAGAAGTCTTGTTGAAAGGTTGGTCTTGAGCCACACAGCTACGAATCTCGGTTGTGTGTATTGGCTACAGCGTCAGTCTGTGCGTCTCAGATGCAGCCTTGTCGCCCCTTCCCTGCTTGCCTATCAGTCACCCATCCATCCGTCCCTGCTGTCTTTGTAATTGCAATTGCTCCTGTCTGAGAGATGGATGGATCCCATCCCTCCCCTCGAGCAATGCCTTCTCTGCTCTGTTCCTCCCTTCTGAACTCGCATTTGAATAAGACATTTACGGGTCTCTGAGGGATTTTTCGCCCATCCTGGTTTCAGCTTGGCCTACGGACGCTCATCTGTTCTGTTCGGATATCTATGCCGTCCGTCTGGCCCCATTACTCATATCGCCCTCTTGCTCTGTCTCGAATTTTTGCTTTCGCAAGGAGGGCACAAGGAGCTGGTCGCTGGTTCTCTACCCACGCTTCTGCTGAGCATCCAGGGTGAACTGGGTGTATTCGCAAAAAGAAAAGGAGTACTTGTGGCACCTTAGAGACTAACCAATTTATTTGAGCATGAGCTTTCGTGAGCCACAGCTCACTTGGCTCACGAAAGCTCATGCTCAAATAAATTGGTTAGTCTCTAAGGTGCCACAAGTACTCCTTTTCTTTTTGCGAATACAGACTAACACGGCTGTTCCTCTGAAACCTGGGTGTATAAGGGCATTGCAAGATCTGTCCTGTGAGTATGTTGTTTGTTTCTATAGCCGTAATTCTGTCCGCTGTGACAGGATCGGGCCAGATGGCTACTGGAGAGAAATTGAGAGTAATAGAAGGCAGATATATTAGCCCCAGGCTAAGTAGGTCCCTTTTCCCTGGGTAAGGTAACAGGGAAGGTTCCAGAAAAATCAGGAACCTTCTGGAGACAATTAAGACAGGCTGATTAGAACACCTGCAGCCAATCAAGAAGCTGCTAGAATCAATTAAGGCAGGCTAATCAGGGCACCTGGGTTTTAAAAAGGAGCTCACTTCAGTTTGTGATGTGCGTGTGAGGAGCTGGGAGCAAGAGGCGCTAGGAGCTGAGAGTGAGAACGCAGACTGTTGGAGGACTGAGGTGTACAAGCAATATCAGACACCAGGAGGGAGGTCCTATGGTGAGGATAAAGAAGGTGTTGGGAGGAGGCCAGGGGGAAGTAGCCCAGGGAGTTGTAGCTGTCACACAGCTGTTCCAGGAGGCGCTCTAGACAGCTGCATTCCACAGCGCCCTGGGCTGGAACCCGGAGTAGAGGGCGGGCCCAGGTTCCCCGCAGATCCTCCCAACTCCTGTCAGATACTGGAGGAGTCGACCTGGACTGTGGGTTCAGAAAAACAGCCAAGCTGAGGGCTGCCGTGAAGCTCCAAGGCGAGCAAATCCTCCAATAAGCGCAAGACCCACCGAGGTAGAGGAGAAACTTTGTCACACCACTTAATATCTTACGATTTCATATCACTCTTCATTCAGAAATTATGGTGTAAAGGTCAGTGTTGTCCCTATTTTACTGATGGGGGAGGAGAAGAGAGAGAAGGAGGGGAGGGAAAAGGTCCAAGTTAGTGGATCAGTGGATTATCTCTGCAGATATCCGTCTGTGGGCGATGGTCTCTGGCGAGCTGGCTGGAAAGGAGGCTCTCTTCCTCCTTTCCAGCTGTTGAGATAGATGTCCAGGCTGGTCTCTGAGAACATCTGTTAGTGGTGAAGAGCCTAGTTGCCTCTCCTAGAAACTGTTACGTGATGCACAGTGGGCGGGGAATTGGTCCACAAGAGAATCTCTCTGTTAGGATGCGGACTGCACTGTGCAGTGTGACGCTTTTCATCTGAGGATCTCTTTACAAGCACTGAACTTTTCCACACTCACATGAGGTAGAGAAGTGCTGTTCTTCACTTCTGCTGCTGATAAACCAGGATTTTTCCTTTTGTAAGTTTCCATTGTTTACCTCCTAGGCGGTGAATACCATTGAGATCTATTGTCATATTAATTAGTCAGATGACACAGGCACATTTCTGCCGATCAAAATGAGCATGTATGTGGAACCCATCTTGTCAGGGTTCCCTCCCCACTCTGGACTCTAAGGTATAGACGTGGGGACCTTCATGAAAGACCCCCTAAGCTTATTTCTACCAGCTTAGGTTAAAAACTTGCCCAAGGCACAAATTCTCCCTTGTACCTTGGGTTTAAGTAACGCTGCCACCACCAAGTGATTTAACAAAGAACCAGGGAAAAGGACCACTTGGGGTTCCTCTTCCCCCAACAGTCCCCCCCAAGCCCTTACACCCCCTTTCCTGGGGAGGCTTGAGAATAATATCCGAACCAATTGGTCTGGGTCTTGGAATAATGGAAACATCAGTCAGGTTCTTAAAAGAAGGATTTTATTTAAAGAAAAGATGAAAGAATCACCTCTGTAAAATCAGGATGGCAAATACTTTACATGGTAATCTGATTCAAAACAGAGGATTCCCCTCTAGGCAAAACTTTAAAGTTACAAAAAAACAGGATAAACTTCCCTCTAGCAAAGGGAAAATTCACAAGTTGAAAACAAAAGGTAATCTAACACGCCTTGCCTTATTTACTTACTCTTTTTGTAATATCAGAGACTTGTACAGGATGGTTTATAGGAGAAGGAGTTTTTTTTACCTGACGCTTCTCTGCTTTCCCCAGAGAACACCCCGACAAAGCCTTGCCCCCCCACACCAAGATTTGAATGTATCTTCTTTCCCCATTGGTCCCTTTGGGGGGGGGGGCAACCAGGTTATTTGAGCTTTTTAACCCCTTGCAGGTAAAGAGGAATTCTAGGCTACCCTTCTCTGTATCGTACTGGGGGGAGGGATAGCTCACTGGTTTGAGCATTGGCCTGCTAAACCCAGGGTTGTGAGTTCAATCTTTGAGGGGGCCATTTAGGGATCTGGGGCAAAAATTGGGGATCGGTCCTGCTTTGAGCAGGGGGTTAGACTAGATGACCTCCTGAGGTCCCTTCCAAGCCTGATATTCTATGATTCTATGACACCTCTAAAATGAGGAGAGGAATGATACAAGACCCGGAGACCACAACACGGATACTAAACCATTGAGAGGCAGCGTCTGGACTTGGAGTTAGGAGACTTGGTTCTAGTCCCAGCTTTGCCACTAATCTCTTGTGTGACCTTGGGCAAGTTGCGTCTCTCCGTGCCTCAGTTTCCCCTCCCAATGGGACCCCGCTTACAGCTGTGACTTGTAGGGCGATGTCAGTACAAATAATAATAATTGTCCTGAGTTCATAACGTGGCAATCTAAACGTGGCTCGTGTTTGCCTGAACAGTAACACGCATCTGGTCAATATTAATGTTTGTTAGAGCCTCCAATTAAAAAAAAAAAAGAGAGTATTTCCTTCCCATTTTTCCAAGTGAACATTGCCTGCCTCACCCCAGTCCGTTCACGGCCTAGCCCAACTATTTCAGCCTTGCTGGGGTGGTTGTCAAACTCTGTAGCATAAGCTAGGAAATGAAGAGCCGAGTCAGTCTTTCCGTCATTAGTTGCGTTATTATTTTGCGTTTCTGTTCTCCTTTTTTAGGACAATGCACTGTGGACAGAGTTGTTAGCTGTAGCTTTGAATTTCCTGCCCTTTGTCTGCTTGTGTCTCACGCTTGCTGTTGCCGGGTTTAAATACAGGCTTTTGTGTTTGGGCCGCTGCTGGATTTAGAAGCATGGAGTGGAGCATAACTGCTGTTTTTGTCAGGGTTGTGCCAATGTGGGGCGGGAGAGGGTATCCTAACTGTGGCCCAGGAGAACTGAGAACAGGGACTCCTGACCCAGTCACTGGCTGCCATGTGACTGCAGGCAAGTCACTTCATTGTGCCTTCATTTCCCTGTCTGTAAAATATCCACCTCCTTGAGGTATTAAGCGAACTAACTTCTTTGTGTGAAGGGCTTTGAGGTCCCGGAGCGACTTCCCTGTGCAGTAGTGGTGTGAAGTACACTCCAGACCCTTTTATAATGACAGGTTTCAGAGTAGCAGCCTGCTACCGCCGCGTGGATCTGCCGTCGACCTCAGTGTGATACTGAGCTACAAGACTGGACCCTGAAACTTTAACTTAACATGTATGCTGTTCTCTTCAAGCCAAAGAGAAGGACTGAGCAATTTCCTTAGGAAACGAATCACAATAATACCTGGATCTCAGAGTGCTTCTCATCCGCAGAGTTCAAAGCACGTTACAAAGGAGGTCAATAACAGTATTGCCATTGTACATTGCAAGTGCGTGTATAGTGTATAAAGTGGTAGCTATTTTTGGCATGAAATCTCCTATTTAAGTATATATCACAGCAGTGTCATTTGATTTGTGCTGGGGTAGCACCTAGAGGTCTCAAACAGGCATCAGGGTCCCCTTTTACTAGACACTTCACAAACACAGATTGAAGAAACATGCCCTGAAAAGCGTACATCTTTCAAAGTAATGCAGTGTTTTCTAATTATCTGTTATAAGTAATCGAAGTGAGAGTTTAAGTAAAAATTTTAAAAGCACCCAAGTGAGTTAAGAGCCTCGGTTATGTTTTCCAAAGTGCCTAAAGCACTTGGGAGTCTTGGAAAACTTTACCCAAAATCTCATTTTAGTAATGCTTCGTAGCTCCCAATAAGTAAATAAAAACTGACAGTTTCATGTAGGGACACTTCAAAGGTAAACCGTGGCTGACTTTTGTTGCATGTGTGCATGAGATTGTTTTGGGTTTTTTTGGCAAGTATCTGTCTCCACAGCTAATCCCATGGAATTGCAATAAATAAATAAATCTGTGGACCTCAGTGTAAACAATCAATTTTGGTGGCAAGGCCATTCTGCATTTGAAAGTTTATAAAATGTAGTTTTTGTTTTTGTTTTAAGGGGAGTGAAATCAGGCTGAAAACACAGCTGGTTTGTTTTTTCCAAGTGTACTTGGGGGAAACCAGGCTGTTCTTTGTGTGTGAAATGGGTTGTTCCCTCGCAACTGAAACGAAAGGCAGGACCCAGAATGTTCGGGTGGTCGAGTGTTTCATGTGAAATATTCACAACAGCTCGACTGAAGCCCCAGCTGATCAAAGACAGTGTTACTGTCCAGTGGGGAATTCAAACAAGCTTCTCCTTATTTATTGATCGAGGCAGGTTCAAGTATGATGGCAGGGGATATTTGGTGTCGATACATAGGGGGGGAAATGCATATCACCTCGGGCTGCTGCTGATTGGTCAAAGGAGAGTCTTGTGTTCAGGCCAACTGTCCTTGTATTTGTTTTTTAAGACAGTTATTTATGATTTTCCCTCCTGGATTCAACCAAAACACCTCTCCTGATCCAGTGGAGTTGAACTTTTTCTTCCTATCTGTAGAATCCAAGGATGCATTGCCACTAGACTCCCTTTAGAAACACCACTGAACTGGATGGTGGTTTCCGTGTCTGTCGCAGCCATTCTCAAAACAGCAGAGGGTATTGTACGTTGCATCCTGATGATGATGAGTGGTAGGATGGAGGGGAACCTTACTGTGAGCAGGGTCGGGTGAGAACTGACCCAAACTGGAATCTGATCGGAACGATAAATAGTTCTCCTTCCCTCCACCCCGGTCCCATTCGCACCAGTTGTTCCCACTGTCTCCCCATCTGTAAAACAGGTATAATACCTGCCTCACGGGCTCAATACCTTCCTATCTAGGTGGAAGGGTGCAATAGAAATGCAAAGTATTCTATTAATTGTGTCTCCCAGGGTCGGCTTACTATGGTACACTTGCAACGATTCTCTTTACTTTCCCCTCACCTGACTTTTCACATTTCCGCTTTTAAGTCCATCATTTGAATTGTAACTTTCTATTTTGCTGTCTGCACCGTGGACTGATGTGGCTGACAAAGGGATCCAAAGCTCTGAAGTCAGTGGAAAAACTCCCACTGAGTCAGGTGGGCTTTGGAGCTGCCCCAATCAGCACATATTAAGATGGAAATGATACTGTGATTAATGCAAATTTCTCTTGTATCCTCCCCCCAGCCCCCTACAATTCAGGTCTCTGCTCCTAATGAAAGAAGATCGTGAGGATGGATTACTGCAGCCAGTCATCCGTAGTCCCCTGTGGAAAAGACAAATACATTTCAAAGTAAGATTGCAACCAGAGTTTAACGCAGAAATATTTTTGGTATTATGAGCCGGTGATTTATTTATGAAAGGCCCTGGTGACTGGTGTAGGAGGGGCAGATGCAGACACACAAAGATCTTAAAGCTGTGGACGGAGGGGGAGGTGATCTCGCTAGCAATTGATAATGCAAAGCATGGAAAAATCCACAGAGGAGCCTTGGGGGGAATAGTAACATTCCATGGCTGAGAAATCATTGAATGGTTTGCAGCCAAGGAGAAAAGAGTTTGAGATCAAGATGGAAAGATGCCAGTTACTACCCAAGCCCCCTAGATAGGAACAAGCTATAACGACATCTCAGTAGAATGATGTTGGTAAGAAAAAGAAAAAATCACACCCCTAACTGAAATAGTTACACTGGAACAAAACTTGTGTAGACCAGGCCCCAATCTCTTCATGTGCCTTAGATTGAGGCGCCCCAAATCACTGGACATGTTTTTTGGGAAAATTTTGGCTGTAGTCTGTCTATCTCTGCCTCAGTTTTCCCATCTGTAAAATAGGAATGGTGATAATTTTGTATATTTATAAAAATATTGCTCGAGCATGCAGGGGTGTAACCAGGAAGGCCAAAGCACAATTGGAGTTGCAGCTAGCAAGGGATGTGAAGGGGAACAAGAAAGGTTTCTACAGGTATGTTAGCCACAAGAAGGTGGTCAGGGAAAGTGTGGGACCCTTACTGAATACAGGAGGCAACCTAGTGACAGATTCGGGGTATTGAAGCACTGGAATGGGTCACCTAGGGAGGTGGTGGAATCTCCATCCTTAGAGGTTTTTAAGGCCCAGCTTAACAAAGCCTTGGCTGGGATGATTTAGTTGGGGTTGGTCCTGCTTTGAGCAGAGGGTTGGACGAGATGACCTCCTGAGGTCTCTTCCAGCCCTAATCTTCTGTGATTCTATGATTCTAATTCCCCCGCCTTTGCAGAGTTTGACCCCTCAGAATCTGAAGTGCTGTGCAAATGCTAGGTGTCCTTCCTATGGTATCTTAATAGAAATGGTATCTGGGTGACACCTAATAGTCCAGTGACTGGGGATTCATGAGGTGCCTGGTTGGATGGATCAGATATTTAGTGACCTTTGCATGGGAACAATGTTATTCCCAGGCCTCTAGAGGAGAGGAAAATACCGTACCTGCTGCACTCCGGGCCAGACTGACGAATGCACTTTGGCTGCTTTGCATTGTCAGAGTCGTACAGAGCAGCCAAAGCTCTGCTGGAGGATAAGGCCCTCGGGCCCTGATTCTTAAACCTATTTATGTTCCTAACCTCCATTGAAATCAATGGGACTTAGGTGGCTAAACACCTTTGAGGATCTGGAGCTGTGTACCTATGCTGGGTCTCTCTTTTCCCTCCCATTCAGTCTCTACAACTGTGGTGCTATTTAAACTCTAAGATGGGGGGCCTAGCGCAGTGAGCAGACGTCGGAAATGTGTTGTGATGGGGGCTGTTTTATTATTTTGACAATAACGAAGTACAAAGTCAAGTGACTGTGTGTTCCCTAAGCTGCTTGTCTTGCAGCCTTGAAGTCTGCTTCATCAAGGTCGGTCTGTCTGAGTTTTTTGTTGGTTTTCTGATCATTGGACGAAAGGCCTCTTGTGACGCATTCCTTCAGGGCAGTGTTGGCTGGCAGGACGCAGCAATTGTGGCTGCACACTCCTTACTCTGGACCGGAAGATGCAATAAACATGCATTGATGGCCCCTGTGCTTCGAGTGGGGCAAAATCATTGCCCATCCCTAGGGCCAATATGTTGATGTGCCCTGCAGATTGGTTTGTGACGGGCTTATGGAAACAAAGTGGGAGGTGATCACTGGACCTCTAGGCAGTGGTTCTGGTTCTCTGCGTATCGGTTTCTCCGCATTTCCAGATGTGCAGCTGGTAGCACAGAGTTACACAGTGAACTACGTGTCCAAAGCTCTCCTAGCAGTGTGAGAACTGAAACAAGGTGCCCTGACTTTCAGCGCCCTGATTTAGCTGCTGGAGACCCTCTGCACAGGGGACTTGGTCCCATAAATTATCTAGCTAAGTGCCTTTGAATATTCAGGAATATTCCCCACCCGCAATTTCCACTTGCTTCTCTAATTTGTTACTCCTGCTACTTTAAGGGGTGGATCCTGCACTTGGTAAAGGGGTTGGGCCTTATTAGGGAGAGTGCAGAGAGCACTCATGGTAGTAATTCCAGGGATTCCTCCAAGCATCTGGCTTTCGAAGGGCCCATAAGCTACTGCAAGGGAGAAACACACTTGGACCCAACACACATGCAGAGACACCTACGTGTTCCAGGGAGGGAGACACCTATGTGTTCCGGGGAGGAAGTGATGGTCCTCTGGTTAAGATCATAGAATATCGGGGTTGGAAGGGACCTCAGGAGGTCATCTAGTCCAACCCCCTGCTCAAAGCAGGACCAATCCCCAATTTTTGCCCCAGATCCCTAAATGGCCCCCTCAAGGATTGAACTCACAACCCTGGGTTTAGCAGGCCAATGCTCAAACCACTGAGCTATCCCTCCCCCCGGACCAGGATTCGGAAGTTCTTGGCTTTATCGAAGACTGTCTTGGTCAAATCAGTTAATTGCTCAGGGCTTCACTTTGTCTCGTGTGTGGATAATACTCCCAGCATCAGTCACGTCTGCTTAGAGCAGGGACAGTCTCTGACTCTCTGTGGGGTGGGTGAATGAGAGAGAATCTAGGTGCTGCAATAATACATATAATAAATGGAGTCTGGACCTGGTAACTTACTGCTCAGGAGCTGCCCGGGAAGAATGCCTACTGGAAAGCATGGGCCCCCTGGCACTCACTGGTAACAAGGACAGTGCTCTGTTAAGGTCCATCAAGGCAGGCTGAAGTCAGGGAGTGGAGAAGGAAAGGAGGTGTATGTGTACAGGGGTAAGGAGAGGGCTCCTGTGTATGTCAGCCTGTCCTTGCTGACAGCCCTATATCTGGAGTAGTCAGAGCTACATAGAGGCCTCATGCAACCTTTGGGAGCAGTGAGTTCCCCTCTCCAGATGGCAGCTGTTGCGTGCCACGTCGCAAAGGTTGGGAAGAGGGTCTCTGTTTCCACCTCGGCATGCTTGTGCTTTTCCCCAACACGCCCCTTTTCCATGCAGTGCGAGTGGAAGTGATGCCAAGGCAGGGAACGACCAAGGTCTGGTCTCGTAGCCCTCAGTCATTGAATGCAAGCTCTGGATGTGGCTGGATTAAGCCATCAGTGCTACGGACCCACACCAAGGCCTCGTCTCCCACAGTTAGGAGATCCCATGAGAATCTCCGCTTTCATATCTAAGAGAAAATGTTTTTCCATCCCTCGCTGTTGTAAAGAAAAGCTTGAAAGAACGACGCGAGTGTAGCCACTGCAGTGACTCCTGCCGGAGCCTGCAGACAGTCTCCTGGGCAGATCCCAGGGCTGGAGAAGTGGGGTGGCCAAAGAGAAGCAGTAGCAAGTCCCTCAGCAGGGCATCAGATGGCTCTGCCATGGGGAGCCTGCTCCTGCCATCCCATGTAGATTCAGGGCTGCGGGGTCATGAGGCATTGTGCCTATGGCTCGTTTGCCTTAATCCAGCCCTGGCTCTGGAAAGTCATTCCTGACTCCATCAAACCGGCGTCAGGTCAGCCCCTTCAGGTTACCATTTCAGGTGCTCTGATACTGCAGGGCCGGGTGCAGCACAAGAACCTGAGTTTGTCAGGCTTTGGTTCTTTCCTTGTCTCAGTGCGACTCCTTGCCTGCATTAATGTTGTCTTCATCTTCCAGAAACGAACTGCTGTTGCACTTGAAGACCTACAACTTGTATTATGAAGGTCAGAATTTGCAGCTCCGCCACAGAGAGGTGAGAAATCAATGATTAAATATCGAGCAGGTTGGTCTTGTGACTTAGATGGAGGAGGCTGTGTGAAAAAACAAGACCGTCTGGGTCAATGCCCACCTTGGAGGTCAAAAAGTGACTGCTGGCAAAGCAAGCTTCTGGCTGGTTATTATTGCAAGGAGGAGCTCTCCAGCTGTGAGGTTTTGAGTTCCTATATTGTAGCTACTTTACTGAGGGAGACAGCGATCTCCCCGTCCCACATGATCGCCTTTTGGAATCCACGGGAATTTTGACACTCATTTAAATAGGAGTGGGCTCTGGTCTCTTCCCGGGATTCAAAGATTAAGGCTGGAATGGGAACACCACAATCCTCTCGATCAGCTTTTTATTAGTAATATAATTATTCTGAAACATTGCATGATTTAAGCCTGTCTCTCGTTGCGTGCTGTGGGATGCTTTTTGGGGTATCGAGTGCATTGCTCCTGAGAGAAGGTGGGCTTTTAGTTAAAGCGGAAGGCTGGGAGTCAGGACTCCTGGATTCTCTTCCCAACTCTGGGCGGGGAGCATAGTCTAGGGTTAGAACGGGGGATTACGACTAAAACTTACGTGTAGACCAGGTCTGGAATCAGGACTCCTGGGTTCCATTTCCAACACTGCCCTATGGCATGATGTCACATAGTGAGTAAATCCATCACCACTAGGCTTTCCATTTCCCTGTCCATACCGTGGAGATGATATGGCCTGTCCCTCACATTGTGGGGCTTTGTTAGTGATGATCAAGAGTTTGGAGAGCCTGGGGGAAGGGACGGGACAGAGTGGGCAGGGCTGTGTGTTTAGATCTGCCTTGCCGAGGAGGAGAGGGCTCTGGCCAAGGCAGCGCTCTGAGATGTTGGCGTGTGTCTTTGTGTTTGCTGCCCAGGAGGAAGGCGAGTTCATCGTCGAGGGTTTGCTGAACATCTCTTGGGGCTTGCGCAGGCCAATCCGGCTGCAGATGCAGGATGACAACCAGCGGATCCGGCCTCCTCCTTCCTCCTCCTCTTGGCACTCTGGCTGCAACCTGGGCGCGCAGGGGTCAGTAGATGGTCCGCTCTGCCTAGGGAGGAGGCTGTTGTAAGAACTCCCGGGCATGGATTCATTGTCTTGGTCGAGGCATCCGTGGGGGTCTGCTCGACCGCACACACGCAACACTGGGACCCAACGTGCAGCTCCAGAAACCGGCCGATGGGCTTCTCCTCTCTACTGAGGTCGAATTAGGGCTTATTGCCAATGCAGTCTGCAGTCACTGGGGGAGGGTGGCGAAATGCCTGACGTGGAGAATTGAGTGCTGCCTGCATTATTGCAGTAGCGCCTAGAGGCCACAACCAAGAGCATAGCCCCATTATGCTAGGTGCTGTACAAACGTGTAGGAAGATACTCCCTGCCCTGAAGAGCTTACATGCTAAATAGACAAGACAGATGAAGGGTGGGAGGGGAAACTGCGGCACGGGGAGATGAAGTGACTGACTCAAGGTCACACAACGGGTCAGCGGCTGAGCCGGGAACAGACCCCAGGTTGCCCGAGTCCTGTTCTGGTGCCCTCTTCACTAGGCCGCACTGCCTCCCTGCTGGTTGCCTTCAGATTACAACTGTGTGCTGAGCTCTTCCCATCTGAGTTGCCCAGCGCTACGGGGGGAGGAGATTGGGGAGCTTCCGTAGCCCTGCTGCTGCTGAGGAAAATCTGGCCAGTTGGCTCATGGCTGAATAGACCAGCGCTACTGGTGTCGGCAGTTGCTGCCGCTCAAAGATGCCCTCTGCGCGTCTGTGGTGAGCTTCGCGCATCTCCTGCCATCTTGCCCGAGAGAAGGCTTTCTTCTGCCTCGCTTAATAAAGCAGCTGCCTGTAGCCGTGATGGGCGGGTCCTGCTACTGGGCTGAGGGCTCTGCCAGTGTCGTCTGTTTGTTTTAGAGAACCGGCTGGATTGTGGAAACAGAGACACCTGGGGCTTTCTTTCCCAGCTGTACCAGTGACTTAGGCGGCCTGTTCAACATCACACAGCTCCTGCATGCTTCAATTTCCCATCTCTGAAGCGGGAACCTCTTGTAAAGTCATTAGAGATCTGTGGATGGGAAAAATCTCCTGTACAGTCGCTAGTTGGCGGGATTAATTCTTCGTTGCCAGCTGGCAAACAAACGCGAGAGACAGCCTTGTGAATTCCTAGCTTGCAGCGCTGCTTTTTGTGTGCGCCTTATCTGGAAGGCAGTGGAAAGCAACCCAATCTAGAACAGAAGCTAAGCTTCCTTAGGTTTGCTGTGGAGTGAACTTCCCCCTGGTTTTATTTAGAGTCCGTGTATTTCACTGACTCGGTATTTTGACATATCCCGCAGGAGGTATTCTAACTTCTTGATTTGCCAGTCGAATTATTTTCTTAGCTTGGCTCTTGCAACTTCCCTATGCAGAGTATGTAACTTAAATACAGCTTTCTTCTCTCTGGCCCAGCTAGGGTGTGGCTTATGTTCCCACCATCCGATCTGGCTGTTGGCTCAGTTTCCCTGCAGATTGGATAGTTCAGCTCTCTGGCCAAGCCAAAAATTACACCTTCCAGAGTAAACAAAAAAGTCAATAAGGGGGGAAAAAGAAGGCTCCCTGGGCAACAGTCGCTCATGTTTACCTAGAAGGGCTAACGCAAGTTAAAACTACAACTGCCTTGTTCACGTTTTGTTTTGTTTAAATCACATGTGAAGATGTAACCTTTTTTTCCCAGGTGAAGATGGGGCCTTGTCTTTTGCACCTTGCGTTAGCTGATTATCTCAGGTTAATTGGCACTTGACGACATATTTGTAAAGACTAGTTTTGGACATTTTTCCATGGTTATGTTTGTAGCAAATATTTGGACTTTTACCCTAGGCTGATCCTCCTTCGCCTAAGGTACAAAAGTCCAGTGAAGACAAGGCGACAAAGAGCCAGTTCTGCTATGACAGAGACCCACATGAAGCTCCTTGCAGGATGGGGGCCTTTAATAACAGAGCTTCCTTTAACATAGCCAAATGCAAAATTATACACCAAGGAACCCAGGCCAGACCTACAGAATGGTGGACTATATCCTGGAAAGCAGCAACACTGAGAGAGAGTTAGGGGTCATGTGGACAATATATGTCATTGAGGAGACACTGGAATAGAATCATAGAATATCAGGGTTGGAAGGGACCTCAGGAGGTCATCTAGTCCAACCCCCTGCTCAAAAGCAGGACCCATCCCCAATTAAATCATCCCAGCCAGGGCTTTGTCAAGCCTGACCTTAAAAACTTCTAAGGAAGGAGATTCCACCACCTCCCTAGGCAACGCATTCCAGTGTTTCACCACCCTCCTAGTGAAAAAGTTTTTCCTAATATCCAACCTAAACCTCCCCCACTGCAACTTGAGACCATTACTCCTTGTCCTGTCCTTTTCCACCACTGAGAATAGTCTAGAACCATCCTCTCTGGAACTACCTCTCAGGTAGTTGAAAGTAGCTATCAAATCCCCCCTCATTCTTCTCTTCTGCAGACTAAACAATCCCAGCTCCCTCAGCCTCTCCTCATAACTCATGTGTTCCAGACCCCTAATCATTTTTGTTGCCCTTCGCTGGACTCTCTCCAATTTATCCACATCCTTCTTGTAGTGTGGGGCCCAAAACTGGACACAGTACTGCAGATGAGGCCTCACCAATGTCGAATAGAGGGGAACGATCACGTCCCTCGATCTGCTCGCTATGCCCCTACTTATACATCCCAAAATGCCATTGGCCTTCTTGGCAACAAGGGCACACTGCTGGCTCATATCCAGCTTCTCGTCCACTGTCACCCCTAGGTCCTTTTCTGCAGAACTGCTGCCTAGCCATTCGGTCCCTAGTCTGTAGCTGTGCATTGGGTTCTTCCGTCCAAAGTGCAGGACCCTGCACTTATCCTTATTGAACCTCATCAGATTTCTTTTGGCCCAATCCTCCAATTTGTCTAGGTCCCTCTGTATCCTATCCCTGCCCTCCAGCGTATCTACCACTCCTCCCAGTTTAGTATCATCCGCAAATTTGCTGAGAGTGCAACCCACACCATCCTCCAGATCATTTATGAAGATATTGAACAAAACCGGCCCCAGGACCGACCCCTGGGGCACTCCACTTGACACGGCTGCCAACTAGACATGGAGCCATTGATCACTACCCGTTGAGCCCGACAATCTAGCCAACTTTCTACCCACCTTATAGTGCATTCATCCAGCCCATACTTCCTTAACTTGCTGACAAGAATACTGTGGGAGACCTGTCAAACCTTCCCTTGGTGAATCCATGCTGACTGTTCCTGATCACTTTCCTTACTGCATCCTTTTCTGCAAAGGACATTGAAACAATACTGCATCCTTTTCTGCAAAGGACATTGAAACAATTAGCGAGGGTGCAGAGAAGAGCCACGACAGTGATTTGAGGGCTGGAGAAGAAGCCTCGGAGTGAGAGACTTTAAGAGCTCAGTCTGTGTAGCTTACCAGACTGAGCAGTGACTTGATGCGGTGTATGAACCGTCTTCACCGGGAGAAAATAGCTTGTATTAAAGGGCTCTTTCATTTAGGGGAGAAAGGCGGAACAAGAATGGTTGAAAGCGAAAACCAGACCCATTCAAACTGGGAATAAGGCACCATTTAAAATTTTTATTTATTTATTTTTAAACAGCGAGGGTGATTAATCATTGGAACAAACTACCCAGAGAAGTGGTGGATTCCCTGTCTTTGTCTTTAACTCAAGACTCAGTGCTGTTCTGGAAGATACGCTTTAGCAAAACACCCACTCTGGGGCTCAGCAGAAGGGTAACTGGGTGAAATTTTGGGAGCTGTGATATACAGGAGATGAGACGAGATTATCTGATAGTCCCTTCTGGCCTTAAACTCTATGAAAGTATCTATAAATGTGACCGGGAGAGACTGGGATGGGAAAGTTAACTTTCCCTCCACCTAGGTGGTTTAGAATATCCCAGAAAGGAAATGAGTGCTAATGAGCCTCTTGCAAATGAATGAATTTAGTCTCCTACTGTGAAGTAAGCTAGTATTATCACTGCTAGGTAAACTGAGGCACGTGGCAGTTACTCTGTCAGGCTGTGGCAGAGCTGGGAGAAGTCCCAATTTGCTGTCTGGAACCGTAAATCTCATCAGTCCTGTCTCCCTCTCCTCCCTTTCTGTCCTCTTGATTTTTCCATCATTTTGTTGTTGAGTGAAACCTCCTTATGTCTTGTCTTGCATCACGCGACCCTTGGAATCCTTGTGTTGCTGCCTGGTACTTTCTTCACATCATTCTAGTACGACCCCGTTGTTTTTTATGACCGGGGTGTGTGTGTGTGGGTGCGGGGGTGGGGGAACCACTGCGGGTGTCGTACAAACATATTACAGGGGATCTGTCTCGGCGGGAAAATCATCCTATATTTTGAAACATTTGATATAACCCTGTATTTGTTGTGAGATCCTCTCTTCAGCAGTGAAACCCAACAAAAGCTGACCGTTCAAAACATCCACCTTACGTAAAGTTGGCTGGTGGGGGAATAGGGGAATTTGGGGGGGAAAACTTCATGAGTTTTTTTCCCTATAAAAATTAGTTTTCATCAAAACTATCGCTGAAAAATCTAAATCCAGAACATTTCAACTGGCTGAGTAGTTTGATATTAAGAGCTGAGATGGGGACCCAGTTATAGGGCATTAATCCTGCGCAACAGCAAAGCAAAAAACAATGTATGTTATCAAAAGGCATCATTACACTTACCTCAAATCTCCAGAAATGTGGGCAATCTCCTTTAGAAAGCCACCTGAGATTTCCAACTGCATAAAATCCTTACTGATTTGCAGATACAACATACAGCTAATGAACTGGACTGGTCAAACGATCAGCTTTTGATTGACTGTCTTACCATGACCAATGCATTCCATTGAGCTGTGTGTTAAGATATGGGGTGGGGTGCATTGAAAAACAAAACTTAAAATCATTGTGTAGGCACTGAATTCCATGGCACTCGGACACACTGTTGTGTCTTTTGTCATAGCATCTAAAACCCAACCAGTCTACGCTGGGTACTGTATGGTCTCACAGTAAGACAGTCCTGGCCCCAAAGAGCTGACAATTTTAATGCACAAGCGATGGGCAGGGGAACAGAGAGAAGCAAGCTGTCCCATGTCATCCAGCAGGTTAGAGCCAGGAATAGAACCCAGGTTTCCTGACTTCTAGCCCTGAATGCGATCTACTGGACCCACTACCTCTGCATAGCTACAGAGAGCCCAATGTGACTTGGTGCAAGGGCAAGCTATTAAGAGGACTGCAGTCATGCGATGGCAGTGCACGCCGCTGCAGAGGGGTGTACATCACCTACAGTGTCTTAGCCAAGTTAAATCTGAGGGTCACTTCAGTGTTCCCCCAGGTATTAGACCTTGTGGGACTAAAAGCCAAAAATCTCTCCCTGCTGTAGTGTGGACAAGTAAATAGTGTATTGAAAACTAGGGTGGCAGAAGTTCTCTGCTACGTCCAACAGCGGACACTGTCTTTGAATTACTGTACAGACTAATGGGAGTTCAATTGAAACCTAGCACGCTTTTGCCTTGTCAAATAGGGAGCTCGTGCTTGCCTCTGAGCCAAAATTTCAGTCCCAGCCTTCTTGGCTTCCGGTGTGTGTCCCTCAGTCTGGTAAGAAACCAGAAAGTATCCAGGGATGAAATTCACCCCTGTGTGGAGGGTCAGCAAAAGGGGGCTGGCCCTTTTGCACAGAGGGTGAATTTCCTCCCCACTTGTATTTGTATAGGGTTATCTGGCCTGGCTACGTACTGAGATACGACCGTTACTTGGTTGTGTGGTGGTGTTGAGAGGGAAAAAAAAAAAGTCCATTCGATGAGGCACCCACATCTGATGCTCCATTATGTGAGAGAAAGTGAGCTCGCTGTCTTGGCTGGTGACTTTGAGCCTGTATTGTGACCGTATGTCTCTCTCTTTATTAGGTCTGCAGTGAAGCCAAGCACCATACCCGATATTCAGATTACAGATGTTGACACCTCCACGGATGCTGATGACTCAGAGAGTGGAACAGGTGAGACCAGGATGGTGGGTTTGCTAACTGATCTGTTCTCTGTCAGTAGGCTGTCCCAGTATAAACCAAAGGGGTGATGCCCCAGGCCTAAAACTTTTTTGCTTTCTTTTATTCCAATTCTCTTTGATTCAGTGGAATCACTCTGCCAGAATTTAATCTTGCACTTGTCTTGCATGAAATAGTTTATCTATCTATATTATAAACAGCGATGCCTTTAGTTATGGTCGCCCAAGAGTTTCCACCACGTTTAAACGATGTACTGTCATTAAGACCAAGGGCCACACATCGAATAACAAGGATATGGAGAAACAATCAGTAGCTGCTTGTTCAGTGAGCACTGTCCATCCTGTGCCTTGAATGAGTCCGGGGTTCCGCGAGTTTGTTTTTTTAACATTAAAATGCTCATGTAAGTGAGGACTGTAACGTGCTTAGGCACGGGCAGCATTAGTTCTGGCGTAGCCTAACTTTTGAGTGCTTCACTTTGCAACCTTAATGCTTTTTAACGTTGTTTAGTGTTGCAGGACGGAGGTTTTTTTTGTTTTGTTTTTTGTTTTTTTGATAATATGTAACATGTAGACCTTGCTAATTTACTGAGTGTTTTGTACCATAGCCATTGTTATACAAGCAGAGTGCCGATTAGAGATGGTTTAAGGCTTGATCTGAAGCCTATTGAGATCAGTTTGAAGTCTTCATCGGGCTCTGGATCAGGTCCGTAGAGCTGGTTAAAAAACGAAAATCTTTCCAAAATTCCAAGTTTTGCAGAGTTTGAAACAAATGTATTGGGCAATTCTTCCCCCCTGACAGCTCGGGGTTTTACTTAGGGCTTGTCTACATGGCAACGCAATGCAGAATACGGGGGTGCGAATTGTGCTCTGTCGCACCTCCTGTAGACCCTACTGATGTCAACGCAAAGGTATCTAGTTTACAGTGATGTCGTTCCATTTGAAACCGAACGGCACGAACGAGAACTAGGTACTTTTCAGTTCGTGCCAGCGGAGTCTGCACGGGGCAGTTAAAGCACCACACGTTGGCATGGTCTACAGTTCACGCCCCCGTCACCTGCCTTGCACCTCCCTGTAGACAAGCACTTAACTTCTTTTGTACAGTATCGACAGTTCTCATGATTCTTTGTTTCCTCTTCTGAAGAAAGAGCCATTATTTTGGTGCGGGGGATGTGTGGTTGGGCAGAGGTTTTGTTCAGACAAAAATTTGACCAGTTTGTATTATGAAAGCACTCAGAAGTTCCCCCAGGACCGAGACCTGGATGCAACACAAAAATACAATAATACAGCCATTGATCGGACCGCAAATCAGCTGGAGAATGACTTCCCCTGAAGCCGTTGGGTCTGATTTCCGCTTTTCTTCCCACACAGGCACCCCCATTGCCCCGCGCCCTCTCTTGTCTTGGGCAAAGTTTTTTTTTAAAAGCATCGATACTCCCAAGTTGTTGAAGTACCATTGAGAGCTGACAGGAGCTAGGTTTCATCCACACTGAAAATTTTCTAGTTTAAACCACAAAACTGCACCAATATAACGCCCCTGCGTGGACACGTCTTGTTCTGGATCGAATGTTTTTTTTTTCAGTTTAGATTAAACTGCTTCCAAAGGGATAAATTGAATAAAACCTCTTACATCAGAATACAAGCATGCACATGGGGTTACATTGGTGTAACTGGTGCTTTAAATTCACGCCTTATCTTACACCGGTGTAGCTTTCCCGTGTAGGCAAGTTCTTAGCTCCTGTGTTCAGTTCTGAACAATTTGCCTATTCCTATATCTTGCTCTCTGGCCCTATCGCGTTCAGATTCCCCAGGAAGGGGGTTGTTGCTATATTAACCTGTTGAGTTCTTTAAGCCTAACCCAAAATATCCACCGTAGAAATCTTGGGGAGCACGTTAGCGTGGGACCAGCGTGGCCTTTGCCGTTTGCCCAGAAGCTATGCAGGTGTCCTAGAAGCTACTCCGAAAGCCCAGAGTGAAACCCCAAAGGAAAGCAAGAGTTGTTGAGTAACAATCTCCACTTGTCTCCATGCTTCCTTTTCCTTTAGCAGCCCCCGTGCTCCCCTGGTGCATGGGTTGCTCCCGGCTTTCAAGAGGAAGAATAGGAGCCATTGTTTAGTAGCGTTACCATGGAGAAGTAAACATTTCTAAGAAGGTTTCTCTCCCCCCCCACCCCCACCCCCCCATCTGTGCGTGCACACAGAGTTGAGTCTGAAGGGCCTTTCCTGTGAGAGGGAGGGCTGTCTCCGCTCAGCAAAGCGAGGGCTGGCTCTGCTCCGGGCATGCTTTAGCATAGTAACCCTTACCATGCTGGTGGTGTGCCATCCTGTTGCCTTGGGCTCTGATCCTGCCTGGTCTTCCATGCTAAGCAGGGTTAGGTTGGGTCGCTGCTTGGATGGGAGACTGCCCAAATGCTGTGGAGAATGGGGTTGTTCTTCACTAGGTTATTATTTATATTCCAGTGGGGATGGGGAACTAGTCCCTGCTCTGAATAGAGGCACAGGGAGAGGATCTGACTGGCCACGGTGTCTCAGTGGCAGAGTCGGGAATAGAATCCAGGTCTCCTTTCTCCGGTTCCTATTCCTGGGACCAAACTCCGTTTAGTGTCTTGGTGCTGAATTGATGCCCCAGAATGGCGTGAACAGGTGAGGTGCTGCCAAAGTTGCCCTCTTGAGACAGAGAAACAGAAAACCAGATCATTTGGGGTCAGTGAAGAGCCCCATGGCCCGTCTTCCAAGCGTGAGGACAAGGCAATCTGTAATTACAGTTCGCCTGTCTGGATCTCCCTGCAGTTCTGGCTGGCTGATCAGCTGCCCTTCCTGGACTGCAGTGCAGTGTCCCAGGACACCGTGAAAGACCCACCACGTTGCTCTCTGAGATGGCTGCTTTTCAGCAGTAGATGAAGCCGTTCGTGTATAGCCATGGCAATGTGCTGTGGGATCGATTGGGAGGGAAAGTCTGTCGAAATGTTAATTCTCGAAAAGACTAAGGCACAGTTTGGTCATCTTCTCCATCGCGGGTAAGGAGTTCTCCGTGTGTTTAATGAGTGTGCCTGTCTTGGGACTCATTCTAACTCCTCCTTTACCGGGGTAGTCTGACAATATGAGAGGAAGCTGCGTGTGGGTCTGTAAAAACAGGAAGTCTGCATCCTTTCTGCAACTGCTCCCTTGTTAATGTAGCTTCGTTCCATATGTTCCTTCTCAGGGACTGGCTGGCGGGGTAGAGAGATGGAATTATAATCTGGGTTGGGCCTGAAAGGGCAGTTGCAACCCGATGTGGTTTGTATCGCTGCTGCTTGCGGACGTGCCTTTTCTGTGTTTCATTTTGTTTTCCCACCCTGCCCCTTAAGACTCCTGGATGCTTTTCTGCTGCTACAGCAGTGGCATCTGGCATTTGGGCGTTGGGAGCCACATGATCCTCAATCAGCTACCCACTCGCTCCGTGGCCAAGTCGCTTTTCTGAGGCGCTGAGCACCTGTTAGTCCCATTAGCACCTCAAGTTGTAGGTGCTCGGAATCTCTGCAAGTCGGGCTCTCGCCCTGTCTCCCTTAGCTTCCCTACGTGTCAAAGTACCTGATGTGTCCCTCCCTGGCAGCTGCGTTGAGGACTGATTGCGTGGTATGTGCGAGGCACTTGGAATGTAGCAATCGCCCATCTCAGTGTCGGTTTTTATTACTGGTCTGAAGTACCTTAGAATCATAGAAGATGAGGGTTGGAAGAGACCTCAGGAGGTCATCTAGTCCAACCCCCTGCTCAAGGCAGGACCAACACCAACTACATCATCCCAGCCAGGGCTTTGTCAAGCCGGGCCTTAAAAACCTCTAAGGATGGAGATTCCACCACCTCCCTAGGGAACCCATTCCAGTGCTTCACCACCCTCCAAGTGAAATAGTGTTTCCTAATATCCAACCTAGACCTCTCCCAGTGCAACATGAGACCATTGCTCCAGCCGAGCTCCATCCTCTTTAGAACCCCCCCCCCCCTTTCCGGTAGTTGAAGGCTGCTGTCACATCCCCCCCTCACTCTTCTCTTCTGCAGACTAAATAACCCCGGATCCCTCAGTCTCTCCTTGTAAATCATGTGCCCCAGCCCCCTGATCATTTTCGTTGCCCTCTGCTGGACTCTCTCCAATTTGTCCACATCCTTTCTGTAGTGCGGGGACCAAAACTGGAGCAATACTCCAGGTGTGGCCTCACCAGTGCCGAATAGAGGGGAAAATCACTTCCCTCGATCTGCTGGTGACGCTCCTACGAATGCAGCCCAATATGTCGTTAGCCTTCTTTACAACAAGGGCACCCTGCTGACTCGTATCAAGCTTCTGTAATCCCCAGGTCCTTTTCTGCACTGCTGCCGCTTAGCCAGTCGGTCCCCAGCCTGTAGCGGTGCATGGGATTCTTCCGTCCTAAGTGCAGGACTCTGCACGTGTCCTTGTTGAACCTCATCAGATTTCTTTTGACCCAATCCTCCAATTTGTCAGGTCACTCTGGACCCTATCCCTACCCTCCAGCGAATCTACCTCTCTCCTCTCCCTCCCACCCACCCCAGCTTAGTGTCATCTGCAAACTTGCTGAGGGTGTCTTCTATTAATAGCATGGCACTGAAGGTGTTCATAGCATGTCGTTGCAAAACCCTTTACTGTGGCTGTCGTATATGCCCGTAAACCTGCTACATAATGTACATCGAGGGCTCCTCATGAATGTTGGGGCACGATTGCCTGTCTGTGGGAAATGAAACTTGCAAGAGATTCTCTTGGCATGGACGTGCTTTGAATTTAAAAAGAAAAAATCTTAAGTCCTAGCTCCAGTGGTTCATTAAAAATGGATGAACTGCTATTTCATTATAATCTGGATATGGGCCAGTTTTCATTCAGAGATGTTAAGTATTGGCTTGCTTCTCCTGTTCTCATCTTAAAAAATTGCTCAAATATGACCAGATGAGTAAGATGCTTAACCTCATAAAAGAAGAGGCTTTAACCAAGCAGTGGCATGGATTTACACTGCAAAAATGTGAATTAATAGCCTCCATCAATAGATGAGAGAGACTACGTGGGTTAATATATAAACCAGCAGCTAAGATTATATTGCACAAGTTCTAACTGGTTTCAAGCTAAAAAATGCAGAATTTTGCATCACTTTAAACCAGGGGTTGGGAATCTTTTTTTTCTATCCGGGGCCACTGACACACAGAGAAAAACCAGTCGTGGGCCACGCACAGCCCTGCGAAGAAGGTGGGGGCTGCGGAGTCTCGGGGCTTCCCCTAGGCTCCGGGGTGGGGCCACAAATGGGGGGTTCAGGGTGCTGGAGTGGGCTCCAGGCAGGGGATTGGGGTGCAGGAGGGGGTGAGAGCTCTGGCATGGGGTCTGGGGTGGGGCTGAGGGTGAAAGGTTTGGGGTGCAGGAGGGGGTTCTGGGTCAGGGTCAAGGGGTTTGGAGTGTGGGAGCGGGGTCGGGGTGTGGGAGGAGGTGCGGGGTCTGGGAGGGAGTTAAGGTGCGGGAGGGGGCAGGAGGTTGGGGTGTGGTCTGGGAGGGAGTTAGGGTGCGGGAGGGGGTTCCGACCTGGGGGCTTGGGGTGTGGGCTCTGGCCGGGCAGTGCTTAACTTAGGCAGCTCCCCAGCAGCGGTACAGTGGGGCTAAGGCAGGCTCCCTGCCTGCCCTGGCTCCGCGCTGCTCCCAGAAGTGGCTGCCATGTCTGCCGCTGGGCAGAGGGCTCTGTGCAGTGCACGCTACCCACGCCCGCAGGCCCCGTCCCTGCAGCTCCCTTTGGCCGCAGGTCCCGGCCAGTGGGAGCTGCGGAGCCAGCACTGGGGACGGGGGGCAGGGGCAGCACGCGAGGCTTCCCTGATCACCCCAGCGCCTAGGGGCCACAAGGACATGCTGGTTGCTGCGTGGAGCTGACTGGACTTTTTATAACCTGTCGGCTCCAGACCTGTGGGGTGTGGAGCAGGGGGGGCAGAGGTTCGGGGCTTCCGGCCCATGGCACGGAGACTTGGTGTGGGCCAGATTAAATGAAGCAGGGGGCCAGATCCAGCCCGTGCTTTAAACCTTATTGAAAGCATTTGTTTTCTGGAACTGTCATTTTGTACAATTAGTGTTAATATCGAATAACGATAGAGACAGGGCTATTATAGCGGATCACAAATTGAATATAAGCCAACAATGTGATGCAGTTGTAAAAAAGGCTAATATTCTGGAGTATATTCATGGGAGTTTCATATCTAAGACAGGGGATGTAATGATCTCACTCTGCTCGGCACTGGTGAGGCCTCAGCTGGAGTACTGTGTCTCGTTTTGGGTGCCACGTTTTGGGAAAGATGTGGACAAACTAGAGAGAGTCCAGACGAGAGCAACAAAAAAGCTGTTAAGAACAAGTTGGATAAACACTTGTCCGGGATGATCTAGGTTTACTTGGTCCTGCCTCAGTGTAAGTTGGACAAGATGACCTCTTGAGGTCTTTGTATCATGGCAGTGCCTAGTAGCCCCAGTCATGGACCAGGACCCCATTGTGCTGGGTGCTGTACAAACACAGAACAAGGAGATGGTCCCTCCCCCAAAGAGCTGACCATCTAAGTAGTAATGACACACGTTTCTCCAATGGTATCTCCTTTTACACATGTGAGTCTCTTGTTTGAAAGCCATTCTTACTCTTCATTTCAGATGTCGGAGACTTAAAACCCCAGCAAGAGGAAACTCCACAGCTGATGCGGACGCGGAGCGACGTGGGAGTCCGTCGCAGGGGGAATTTCCGCACCCCAAGTGAACAGCGGCGGATCAAACGCCATCGGTTTTCCATCAACGGGCATTTCTACAATCACAAAGTAAGGACCCGGAGCCCAGACAGAGCATGTAGTTGCTTTCGAAGTGCCAGAAAATAACTTGAATAGCAGATGAAAAAGAAAGTGTCACTACTCAAATGTCAGCACTGATTATGTGGCTGAAGCGTATCTTTGTAGTGTGTTCCTGCTTTTTGGGATCTTGGCTGGGTCCCCAAAATCCATCCATGTACAGTAAGCCTGGACTCCCGCGAATTCCTCAAAATAGGGTTTAAATGGGACCTGAAAAGGGCCTAGACCTTGGGCTGAGGAGAGCATTGGAGTGAACTTTGCCCGGGTCAGGGAGGGGACGTGTTTGTGAGGAAAATTACTGATGCATGTTGTGCCTATCGTAATTGAAATCCTTTACGTCTCTTTTCCATCCCTAGACATCTGTGTTCACACCAGCCTATGGCTCAGTCACTAATGTCAGGATAAACAGCACAATGACCACTTCTCAAGCTCTCAAACTGCTGCTCAATAAATTTAAGGCAAGTTTTATCCCAATTTACTCTCTCCGTTAAACCGTCTCATTGAACTCCTATCATTTAAGTTGCTTTTTTAGTTCAACAAGGTCTTTGTATCAGAGAATTCGAGCCAAGCAAAGTCAGAAGTGAACCATTGCTTGGAGAAAGCAGGGTTTCTTGTGCCTAAAGCAGGGAGGTGGATTCTGCTTCCCGCTTTTGGGAGGGGTTTTGTCCGGAGCAGGACAGCCTAGTGAACAGAGCACTGGAGGGGGAGTCAGGAAACCAGAACTCTATTTTCGGAGCCGCTACTGACCTGTTGAGTGACTTGAGTCAAGTCACTTCCCCTGTCTGTGTCTCTATTTCCCCTTGCACCCTTTGTCTACTTAGACTGTAAGCTTTCTGGGGCAGAGACGTTTATTATATGCCTGTACAGCGCCTAGCACGATGGGGCCCTGTTCACTAGGTGTTACCATAATAAAGCAAAAGCAGGGACGGACAATCATTTTCACAAGGGGGCCACTCCACGAATTTTGCTCAGTGGTCACAGGCCGCACGTTTCTACTATATTAATGGAGGGGATGCAGGGTCTGGGATGGAGTTTGGGTGCAGAAGGGGGTTCTGACCTGGGGTGGGAGGGGGTGCGATGTGCAGGCTCCCGGAAGTGGCTGCAGCCGGCTGCTGCTGGCACATTTCTGCTTGCCCCTTGTGGGTAGGGGGGCAGTGGGTCTCCATGTGCTGCCTCTGCCTGCAAGCACCACCCCTGCAGCTCCCATTGGCCAGGGGTGCATGGAGACGTGCCAGCAGCAGCCGGCCGGTTCTGGGAGCGGCGTGGGGCCACGGCAGGCAGGCAGCCTGCCTGAGTGCCCTGTTGTGCCGTGGGACTTTTAGCGGTCCGGAGATCGCGAGAGGGCAGCCAAAGAGCCTGGCGGGCTGGACAGAAATGTCAGAAGGGCCAGATCCGGCCCGCGGGATGTATTTTGCCCACCCCTGAGCTAAAGGAATGCTAGGCTCTGTTCCCAGCTCTACCCTGTTTATTAACCCATCTACTAAATGGCTAGAATTCTTGCCTGAAGCCAAAAGCATATTGTGGAGAATTGTCTCTTATCAAGTACTTGCAAGTCCTTGGATGCAAGGTGTTATGAAAATGCAAAGTGTTTCTTTTTTCAAAAAGTAATCTAGCTGCCTTTTGATACTTTGACATCTTCCTTTTTTCCTGTGTTCAGATTGAAAACTCAGCTGATGAATTTGCATTGTATATTGTCCACACCAGCGGAGGTAAGTCTGGAAGAAATCCTCCAGTTGTAATGGTTTAGAGTAACTTGGCTTAACTGGTGACCTCTGCTGTGTATCTTTAAGGCAGTGATTCTCAGCCAGGGGTACACATACCCCTGCGGGTACGCAGAGGTCTTCGGGGGGGGGGGGGTACATCACCTCATCGAGATATTTGCCTAGTTTTAGAACAGGCTACGTAAAAAGCACTAGCAAAGTCAGTACAAACAAAAATTTCATACAGACAATGATTTGTTTATGCTGCGTTATAGACTCTACACTGCAACGTAAGTACAATATTTGTATTCCAATTGACTTATTTTATAATTGTTTGGTAACAATGAGAAAGTCCGACATTTTTCCGTTAAAGTGTACTGTGGCACTTTGTTGTGTATTTGTCTTATTTTTGTAAGCCAGTGGTTTTTAAGTGAGGTGAAACTTGGGGGTACGCAGGACCAATCAGACTCCGGAAAGGGGTACAGTCGTCCGGAAAGGTTACGAGATACTGCCAAGATTAAAAATAGTATCTTCTGCTTTGTCTGCATGGTCTGTTTTCTAATTGCTGTCCTATATATTGGGGGGGCCCTTGCAGAAAAACAGAAATTGAAGGCTACAGATTACCCACTGATTGCCCGCATTCTGCAGGGGCCGTGTGAACAGGTCTCCAAGGTCTTCCTGATGGAGAAGGACCAAGTTGAAGAAGTCACCTATGATGTGAGTGTCTTTGAGTGGAGCGCCAAACGCTGTTAAGCTTTAGGAGCCTGTGTGAAGGTGCAGAACTCTTCTGCTGACTCACCCTGGAGGCAGGTTAAATGGGTCTCATAATAGCCAGCCCAGGAATATAAAAAACGGGGTGTCTGAAAGAAGAGGGAGGGACAGGCAGCCTTGCAGGGAAAAGACATAAAACAGCTAGTTTGGGTGAGAAGGCTTATGTTCTCAAGTCCAGTCCTGCTTCGGAGATCTGCTATTTCAATAAGTGGGTGTGGGAATGTTCATATATATTGTCATTGAATGCATATGCTGTGTTAGGAGCAGAGTGGAAATCCTCCCTTTGACAGAGAGAGGCACTGCAAATGCTAAAAATGCACAACTTGCTCAGTGGAAAATGCAGATCTGGTGTTCAGCTGTGCGTGAAGTTCCCCATCTCTCGCCTTCCAGCATGCGTGTCTGCAATTTTCATGTTGCTGCCTCTGGATTGGAACATGGTGTTACTCTTAGTGTTCACAGGAGGAAATAGGGGACCCCATAATCTGTAACTGAGAGTGGGGGGGAGGAAGGTTAAGAGAGCAGAAAGTTATTACCGAGTGGAATCTGGCCAAGATGCTACATAAAATGCTCTTGCGAAAAGCGCTGTGAGATCGCAAGTGTTCTGGCCCTGTTTTGCATTTTGCCTCTGATGCGGCAGGACAGGGAAATAATGCTCTGCAGCATTAGGAGAAAAGATCACTTCCTGCTTGGCTCAACAAACATTGGAAGCATTGTTAATAAGCCTACGGAGAAGACCTATAGAATTTTAAAACTAAACTATGCTAATAGCCTATTAGCAGGGAGATAGTTTACAGGATGGCTTTAAAAATTCAAGAGAGGATCTTTCTTTATGGGAATATCTAGGGTTTCTTTAAGGGTAACTGCAGTTCAACCTTATTGTCTATTTCAATTGTGGGATGAGCTTAAGGGACCCAAATATGATGGTAGTTGGGTGTTGTAGGGCAAAACTTTAATTTTGGGACGTTTTCAGTGGGTGTGACATTTCCCAGGTTACCCAGGGCTGTAAGGCACCTCACTATCACCTGCCCTTAGCTTGAGGGGAGCCTTGTCTGTGCCTGCTACCCAACTCCACCAGCCTTAGCAACACAAGGAGTCCTCTCTCAGCCTCCACAGGCCTTGCTGTGTGCTCTCGCTATAGGATAGCGATGGGCACACTCCACCCCCCACCCCCGGCCCTGAAAGCATCTCCCTGGAGCATCCAGCCCCTGGTCCGCTGGACACTCGCAGTATTCCCAGAGTTGCTGCTTCCAAAGAAGCAGTAACCCCCATCTTATCAGTTTCACCTCAGAGCACCACTCTGCTTTACTCACGCACTCAGATATGTTGGTAGTGAAAACAGGTACAAGTCAGTGTAACAAAGCATACGAATTCAAGTGATAGCAAGTAGAAGTGTGGGAAACAAATGATTGCCTATAAATAAAATTGTAACATGCATTCTAGAGTCTGGACTTAATTAACAAGATACTCTCATGTCTAAAGCATTGCCTGCCAGTGCTATGCAGCCAGGGGTGGCTGTGATCTTCTGTTGTGAAGTGGACAATATGCGGTACAAGAAGGGTTACCACTGGCAGGTATTTGACTGGCATGGCTGTTTTTTTGTTGTTGTTGTTTTTTTAATGGATATGCCAATTGCCAGAAAAATAATTTAATCGGCCAGGGCTTTTTTTTTAACATGGATCTAAAGACTTGCATCATTATCACAATACACTGGGATAGCTACTGTTAAAAGTTTCTGTGTCCAGCTAAAGATGCTGCAGGGTTCACAATTCCGCGGTTTAAGCGGTAATCGATCAAAACTGTTGAAAATACAGCAGCTGTCTGCCCATCAACACGCAAGCGAGTCATGCACGGGCATGAGAGAGGGTTTGAGTTACACAGGAGTGAGGAGACATGAGATGTTCTCAATCTTATCTGTATATGATGTCTCTCTAGATACTGTAAGTGGCTGTTGGGTGCGGGGAGGGGTTTGTGGGGTTGCCTTGTGGGTGGGGAGGCAGTGGGTTTGCCTTTGTGTGGGGAGTGCCTTTTTTTTTTTTTTTTTTTTTTTTTTTGCATTTCAAAGGTGGTAACCCTAAGTATACCTAGGACCAGACAGGGAGATAGCATGTTCCTTTTAGGCAAGAGGTAGATGCTTATTTCCTCATGACCTGCCTTACCTTAAGAGCATCATTTTCAGCATAGATGCATAACTTCTTAAATATCTTCCTTATGTACATTTTTGTCAGGATTGTAATGACCAGTGGGCTACTGACTCTTGGTAGAGACATCCCATGAGCTCTAATATGTGTCCACGGGGGTCCCTGTAAAATGATGCACCCGGAGCGTCTGCAGCCAGTTGGCATCAAGAGGCCCATAGGTCATAGTGGGTCCTGGGAGACTAAATCCAGTTAGGTGCTTTTGAAAATTTTACCCTAAGTCCCTTTAAGATCCATTTTGAAAATATCAGCCTTCATCTCTCTGGGACCTTTTTTGATAAGGGGTGAAATTCCCAAATAGTAGCCAAACCCAATTTAATCGACATTCATCGCTGTAGTGGATGATGGCAGAGTCCATGCAGAAGATTTTCTTATCAAGTACCCTTATCAACACCCCATCTCTACATTGCCCTACTCCTTAATGATTGGGTTGTAAGGCTGATTGGGAATGCTTGAGGACATGTTTTTTGTCACACGGCGCAGGTTCATCGGAACTCAAAACAGTTCATGGGAAAGGGTCGATTTTGATAAATTTCCCACTTGGAAAACTTTCTGAAAAGCTTTGAAATTGCTGAAATGTCCCATTTTGACATTTTTTTGACATGAAAAAGCTGTTTTTTAATTCAAAAGCTTTTTTTTTTGTTTAAAAATTTGACATAAAAAGTAATAAAAATATACAAGTTGAAATCTAAACATTTTGAAATGTAACTTTTTAACCTGATCACAGAGTTTTTGGAGGTCTTTCTTATTGGTTTAGGTTTTTAGTTTTTCGTTCATGAAAATTTTTGAGACTGGAACTTCTTATCCCTTTTCGGGATGGTAAAAACAGGCACTCGTTGGATGAATAAATCACCCGGATCTGCCTGGCTATGCCCCTGACTTCTATCTCTTACCCTAGTTTAGAGCGTCGAGAGCCAGATCATGTGACCAGATTTTAGTTCTTCCGCATTTGATCAATAATCATTACAACTTCTCATTTCTATCATGTCCCTTGACATAATCCATTGTTTCTAAGGAGAGAAATTAATGCTCAGAGCAAATTGCTGTTTTCTGCCATCTGGTGGATAATAGAGTGTAATCCTATTGCAACTGGATTCCCTGTTTCTCGTCACTTTTAATTTCAGCAAACAGGAGAGAAAGTCAGCAGAGTTCAGGGTAGAGTGTTTTGTATCAATTGATGGAACTTATCAGGTTTGACTTCCTCCGTAGACACACAGACATTAGGATCAGTGAACACGTACTGGAGAGAGGTTCGAGTTCGCTCCAGAATTGAGACGAGCCTGTAAAGCCAAAATTATTGGTGAAGGTCTCTTCACTACCTGATTTACTTTCTGCTAATACAAATCCACTGTAAGTGGTATGGATATAAAAGATATTTTCATTTAGAGTTACAGGGATCTATTCTGCTCTGTTACCCCGGTGTAAAGCTGGAGTAATTTGTCTGGCTTCAGTGAAATTACACTGGTGTAGCTGAAAGCAGGATACTGGCCCCTGTAGTTCAGAAAAAACAGGAATTTCTGTTTTGCCTTTAGCTTCAGTAATTGTTGAATAAACATATTTAATCCTCTTGTTTAAGGAAACTGCCATTGTTTGTCTGTCTAGATTTCCTCTCGCATCGTACCATAGGATCATTCTATTCTTGAAATATTTTGTGTCCAATTGCAAAGACCCTTTAGCGGGGTATTCCCAGATGTCAACATTTTCCCAACACTGGTGTTGCCGCCTTCCTTGCAAATGCGCAAAGGGCTACCGCATTGAGTTACATTGTATAGAATGGAAGGAAACTCGCATCACAAGGCAGCATCCTGTGAAAGGAGTACGGTGAAACCTGGGATCAGTGGTTGATCAGAAGAAGCTATAGACTCACTGGCATGTGATGCCTGGATGTAATAGAGGGCAAGCGGTGTTTAGCCTAAGGAGTTACATGGGGTGCCTGTGATTTGCTCACTTCGGATGCGGCTTTTGGAGGTACCAAGAGTTAGCTTAACTCTCCTGCCACTGACGTCACTGGAAGTGTGATCAATTGTAAAGCTAGTCACTCCCTGTGCACAAGGGCTATATGACACTGAAGTTCTGCTCTTTGAGAGCTTAAGTGATAGACTTGTGCTAACTCTCTCCGCCCCAGGAGGCGGGGGGGATTTCACCATCCGTGCGTCAGCTTATCAACCTTGAACTGGGGCAACGCTGCCCTGGGGGGGCAGTAATGAGGTTTAAATGCCCTGAAAGCACTTTCAGATCTACTGTTGACAGGAATTTGTTTGGTAGTGCTCCGTCCACTGTGTTCTCTTATTTTTTCCTTTCAACGCAGGTTGCTCAGTACATCAAATTTGAAATGCCAGTTCTTAAAAGCTTCATCCAGAAGCTCCAAGAAGAAGAAGACCGTGAAGTGAAGAAACTCATGCACAAGTAAGTGGTCCCTTCTCAAGTGAAAATAGTCCCATGGGCTTCTTCCACTAATGCCTTTGGCCAAGATTTGTCACAGGCAAGTGCTTAAAGATATCATGACGTTAGGAGCCTGTGGGTTGTCGGGCCTGGTGTTTGGAGCAGGGGTCATGCCAGGGGTCCGAGTCAGAAACAGGAAGTCAGGCGGAAGGTCGGAATCAGGACTCTTGTTGGAAATCGTAGCCATCGTCAGGAGATGAGCCAAGGAACGGAGTCGGGGTGCGAAGCAGGGAACAAGAGCACGGTCTGTGAAGCAACAGGCCAGGTGCTGCCAAATTGGACAGACAGCTTCCTGAAAGTTCTGCTGTGCTTAAATAGTGTGCCTGGACCAATCCGAGGTCATGAGGGGTGCAGCCAGTCGGGTCTTCCTTGGGTGGATTTTCTGTGGTGTTTAGTCTCGCAGGATTTGCAGTGTGTTGATCACGGCTGTGCCGTGGCTGCTGAATGGTAGGGCGGAAGCCTCAGTCACCCAGAGCCCTGCAGACCTGGGGTTTAGTCCTCTGGATCCGTATACCTGAATCCATACTTGTGCACCTAAATAAGTGGCCCGATGTGCAGAGCTTCTGAACTGCTATCCTCTCCCTCTCAGATTAAAGGGAGTTACTGGTCACTGGGTACTTGGGGAGGGAAAAGGCAAGCCATACAATCAGGCGCCTATATGGGCGTAGCTGCCGAAAGTTAGGCACCTGCTTGCGAAAAGTTTGGTTCCCCCAATATTCAACCTTCTCTGTGTAATTCTGTAGGGAAGCGGAAGACCACTGATATTGCATGTAGCCCATTCTTGAATTGTGGCAACAGGGGCTTCCTGGCAGTGGGACCCATTTTAATAATGATGATGCTGATAAATGGTTTTGACAGTACTCTGCACCTTTTTGATCCCCGTGCTTCACCGCACTTCAGATACAGCCACTGCTGGGGTGGAATGCAGAGACCGGATACCAGAGTAGATGGTCTGTTCCAATGCAGCATTTCCTCTGTCTTTTTAATGAATTATTTCACCGCGCCTCCAAGCGTGCTGGGTGCTTCAGAGAGCTTACAATGTGATGGTCTGTCTGTCCTCAGTGGATGGGAACAGTTGGTTTCAGACTTCGAACACGCTACCTTTTTAGCTGCAGCCTTGGGGCAAATCTACACCATGGCGCTACGTTGGCGCAGCTGCATTGACCTAAGCAGTAGTGCAGACCAGCCCGAAGTGTGTCTAGGAGGGTGAACTCTAGGTTATTCTTTGTGTCCTTCGACATCCCAGCAGTGCTGCTAGGTCTCTTGCGGGGACCCTGGCAGCAGGAACGAGTGAACTGAGAGGCATGAAGGCACAGTTGCTCCCTGACTGAGCACCTGGCGCGTGATGACGTGCCGTGGAAATCTTTTTCGCTGCTATTCCTTGCAGGGAAATTGACGTAGATGAAAAGGCTCCATTTCTGGGAGTTTCAATTAGAGGCATCATTCGTACATGTCCCCATAAATAATGCAGGGTGAGGGTAGGAGGAAGCGTTCTGTCTTCTATTTTCATAATATGGCTAAATGTGCCAGCTAAGTCGTGTGTTTAAGAAGTCCCTGGCAAGCTCAACCCTCCTTGTTGCCCGTGGTTAAACAGATGGGACCTTGGGAGAGGTCTGTCTGGTTAGACATTGAGCCTGGGGACAAGGTTTGCTGTGAAGCTCAAAGCAGGCTTGTCTGAGGTTCCCAAATTCTTCCTGTAAGTTTGGGCTGACACATGGCTTCGTATTGCTTTGGTTTGTGGCTCTGGCTACCTCAGACGCCTGTGCCTCTCCTCATGCTTACCGGACAATTGAGAATATCTTGGGCTGTTGGCCCATAGATTTACAAGAACATAAGAATGGCCACACTGGGTCAGACCATTGGTCCATCTAGTCCAGTGTCTTGTCTTCTGACAGTGGCCAGTGCCAGGTGCTCCAGAGGGAATGAACAGAACAGGGAATCATCAAGTGATCCATCCCCTGTCGCTCATTCTCAGCTTCTGGCAAACAGAGGCAAGGGACACCATCCCTGTCCATCTTGGCTAATAGCCATTGATGGACCTATCCTCCATGAACTTACCTAGTTCTTTTTTTAAGCCTATTATAGTGTGTTTTAATAGCTGCGGGCAGGGTGTTAGAGGTAGAAGGCTCTTGACTCATGGAAATTGGCTCCTCCACTCCCTTGCCCTGTCAGAGTCTAAGTTCAAAGACCTTCAGGGCCTATTGTGAAGCTCATATGGGTGGGTTTCTCCTGTTGGGTGTGGAGTTATAGTATTGTTGACAATTTTATCAAGGTACCTAGATTTTTCGGGCTCCGCTCTAACGAGGCTTGCTTTTTCTTTCTTTAGATACACAGTCCTCCGGTTAATGATAGAACGGAGACTAGAAGAGATTTCTGAGAGCCCAGCAACAATCTAAAGTTCTCCTCAGTGCTCTGCTACAGCCTTGAGTCAGACGTGATAGGTCTCTTTAAGAATCTCTGTTTACACAAAGAACGGAATGAAAAGAAGATGCACTCTATTCTGGGAACCAAACCTGACCGCAAAACCCTGCGGAGATTGAATGTGTGTCCTGTACCTGCTCAGCAGACATGGATGTGTGAGAGTCAATGGACTCCTTCTGCAGAAGGAACATCTTCCAGTAATTTTCTTTTTCCCCCCTCAAAGTGATTTGCAGAATGCAAGGATTCGGCACGTGTGTCTTAACCTGTCCCCCCGCCCGCTCCTTCAGAAGCCATTTCAGAACTGCCATGCCCAGCATTCACAAAGAGGAGAGTTGACCTTGCTGGCATGTTGAAAGAAGGCTCTTGGGATATGCCCACCGAGGCTGGTGTGCCATGTCTGTGTGCTTTGACCTGCAGCGTCTGTACTGAAGAAGCAGTTGCTTTGAGAAGAGTGGCTCATGCTCCTTTGCCTCTCTCCTAATGCCATTACGAGATGCTTATCCATGCTTGAGCGCTGATGTGACTATGCGTAGGTTTTTCATGTCTGTCTGCAAAAGAAAGAACAAAACTCATGTCCACTGAAGCTAGTAAACCAGCTTCTGCCGTGCCCACGCACTTAGAAAATTCTAGTTTGTGTGAATGCTCCAGACCAGTCCCAGAGCTAGTAGCCACTTCGCTGCAATAACTCCTGCCAACCTCCACTCGTGCCAGAATGTTGTGCGTTATGAAGTGTGTTTTGATGGCAAGATCAATGTTCTGTGTAGCTTTTTTCCCATACAGGACAGTCCTCTTTGTTCTTTATTTTTCCTGTTCAGAGCGTTCTCAGAGTGCAACCACAAAAGATATACTTTTTTTCCCCCTGCATGGTACTGGTGGGATATCAGTCTTGTGGTCTCATGCTCGACCCTTCCTGTTTCGTTCTTCTCCTCCTGCCAGCACAGGCTTTCTGTGCTCCTGCAAATGGTCTCTGGGCTCCTCCAGGGTGTTACCGTGTGGCCTGAGGCACGTGGTCAGAGTGGTACGTTGACGACTATTCCACGGAGCAGTGGCATGTGGGAAGGAGCAAGCAGGGCTCCCCTGACTGATGCTTGGCTCCTCGCTTTCGTCTGTGGGTCACCAAGTGTATCTCTGCACTGCAGCTAGAGGTGTCCTTCCCCAGCTCGGGGAGAAGTACACGTGCTAGATTTGATGGAGCGAGCGCGCCAAAAGTAGCAGAATAGCTGCAGCAGCAGGACACGCTAGCCACCTGAGTTCAGTCCCATCCGAGACCCTAGGTAAGGACTTGGGCTGCTAGCCCATGACACAGCTTGTACCACTGTAGCCGCACCATTCTGTTTAGCGCACGAGCTGGGTCAGAGCTAGCGTGTGTCCATCTGCCTGCGCTGGAAATCCCAGTGTCGATCTCCCCAAAGTGAGGAGGAGACCGAAGAATCGCGGGAGCAGGAAGTGGCGGCCCCCAGAGGGCTGGTGGGAGACAGACAGACAGCTGGAAAGGAAGAGATGCACCTGGACAGCTGTGTCCTCCAACCTAGATGCTGGCACGAGATCTCTTGGGAGGACTGGTGGGGTGGGGGCAGATGTTCCGGAAGTCGGTTCAATTATAACCGTCACCTATTGGTGGTTTGGGCTGCTCGGTCCTTGAGAGCTTGGAGTCTGTCGGTCGTGGTGCAGAGTTAGGCCAGGGCGGCTTCTGGGGGTGGGGGCGGAGGAAGGTTAAGTGACGGATTTTGAGAGTGAGGCTTGTGGGCCTGATCCTGCAAGGTGCTGAGTTCTCTCAACATGCAGTAGGCCTGATTCTCCCCTCTCTGGCATAAATCAGGAGTAACTCTGAAGTCAGTGGAGCCCTGCTTCAGTAACCGTTGGTTGGTAGGTTTGGTGTATGGGTGTTGGTGGCCTGTGATATACAGCAGGTCTAAGTAGATGATTTGGTGGTTCCATCTGGCCTTAAACTCGATGACTCTGTGACCAGCCTAAAAAAGGGTATCAAGAGGCGAATTTGCTGAGCTAAGCACCTTGCAAGAGCAGGCTGTCAAAGTCAACTTGGACTGGGTGTGTCCATGATCTACTCCTCTTGTGTGATACTCTCACGTGGTTGTCACAAGGAATAAAGGGAGCCGAGACATGGCAGTTCCATGCAGCTTGACATCAAATATTTGTATAGATTCTGATGCATCTGCCGGAGGAATGTTTTGAGGGGGGCGGGTAACATTTATGTTCCGAAAGTGCCTCAGAGACTTAGGAGCTTCTAGAAAACTTGCCTCAGAACCAGTTTGAAGAAAGACCCTTGATTGGTCCACTCCTGTGATTAAAAACTCTTGATCCATAAACGCTTCCTCAAGCAAGGGAAACCGACTCCCACCAGCCGACTGTCTTTGCCTAGAGCTATATCGAGCGATTCCTCTGTTGCAGGACATGGGCTGGGGCTGTTGATTGGAGAGTGGCGAGTTGTCACTGGATTTTTAATCTCTGCAAGCAACAACAATAGCAGCATTATCTCCACACTCCAGCTAGTTTGACAAGGACAGTATGGCAGTAGCTCTTCAGATCCTGATGTCTTAAATTCAGCTGATTGTCTCTAAGTAGTGTTTACCGTCTCCACTGTGTGTGTGTGTGTCTGTTTTGTTGTGGGTTTTTTGTATGATGGATGTAAAGCACAATGGAGCTTGTAAGGCTCCCAGCTTGCGTGTAAGTGGCATCCTTCCATTTGGCTCAACAGGGAGACCTGCTTCCTGGTTCAAAGCCTAGCTGGGGTGACATGGGACACTTATTCTTGGAATCCAACCCAAACTTGATCTTTAGTCATTCATATCTGCGTTGGCAGAGCCCGTAACAGGAAGTCCTGCTTTTAAATGATGGCCTCAAAGATTAATCTAATGCTAGTCTTGAGTGAACAGAGAAACTGGCAGTGGGGTGGGCAGACTTCCAAGCGTGCCCTAAATTAACGAAGTCTCTCTGTTCTCCTTGATTGGCTTAGGACCAGGGCTGGGCACGAGTTCTTTGGGGCCTTTTATTTCTTTGAAGATGTGCAGTATACTGCTAGCGTTTCTCGGACGAACGTTGAGCCCTAAGGTGTTCAGCTGTCCATAGATGCCCTGAGGAAATAGGTCCCAGCAGGTCAATGTGAGAGGATGACAATGGTTCTGATACTGTTTAGGAGAATGGATTTGGTTTTATTTTAAATGGGGACTTCGATACAACGGTGTCTGTCTCTCTTTACTTTCTTTGCTCTTGGCGTTCATGGCTGTGGTGTGATCTGTACGACGTGGTTCACTCCTGTCTCTCTGGGCTTGTGTAATGCCCTCAGTAAGGTCACGCAAGAAGTAGGAGCCGAGTTTCCAGAAGGGCGACCGGAACACCTCCATCACACGGGCTCTGCGTTGCTGTGACCCGCTGCCTGTTGGTGGCTTTACACTTTGTGTCTTAATGTAGAATAGGTTTCAATCTGTGGGCAAATAGTGTTTAATATTTTAGAGCTTCTGTAGCAGTCAGGGCTCAATCTGCATAAAGCGTGTAACAAAACCAGCGAGACAGAGAGAAGGGGAGTGGATGTCCCAGAGCACTGGGATAAGGAGCCTTTCATCTCTGCGCTGCCTTTTTCTTTTTCTTTTTTTGAAGCTGGTTAAAATTTTTTTTTCTAATTTTTGCTGAAATCTTTCACAGAAACCCCTGATTTTTCTTTTTTTCTTTTTTATTTTTTTTACTTTAATTCTTGCAACTCCCCTCTGCCCCGTTCTTTTGAGCCACTCTAGTTAGCTCAGATCTAAGTCAGGATGGATGCTGTTGTTCACTGATGGCTGTTGAGTGGCCCTCTGGGAGAGGAATGCGTTGTGATCTTGCTCACGAACTGGGGCTGAGGGCACTAAACCCAACGCCGGAGTGGGTGCTAACGACCCTCTCATGCTGGGAGGCTCGGCAGAGAAGCTAAGCGCTGAACAGGCCCCGGAGCCAGAACCCTTGCTTGGAAGAGGGCAGCCCAGAGGTCATGGTTTTGAGGCACGTCGCCACAGCAGCCTTGGGGAAGCGTATACTGCCCCTGTTTAGGCCGTGTCTGTTTAACCAGTCTCCGGGGCTGTCACGTGGGCGGTGGGTCAGCATGTGCGTGAGGTAGGGTGACCAGATAGCAAGCGGGGGTAGGGGGTAATTGGCACCTATGCAAGACCAAGCCCCAAATATCAGGACTGTCCCTGTAAAATCGGGACATCTGGTCACCCTAGCTTGAGGCCCACTTACCTCAGCATTCAAAGTTATGCCCGTGCTTTGCTGCACAGAGGCCTCCAGCGTCTTTTACCAGCACTCAGTTCACACACGCAGTGTTAAGATGCTTCCTTGCCCACCTCCCCCCCCCCCCATAATTAAAGGCACAAAACGGTAACGTGCAACAAAATGACTTGACTAACTAAAAGCAAGCCCATTTCTATTGTAATAATTAAAAAGAGAGGGGAGACTGTTTAAGTTGGTTTCAGTGACCTTAGAAATAAATATTGCCCTTAGATTGCATGGCCTCTGCTGAAAATAAAAGAAGTTTGCAGTTGAGTGTCCATTGGGCTTTCTATGGGAGAACTGCCCATCCGTGTGGTTTGCTTCTTTTCCACTTGTATCTGGCCGTGTCACCCTTCTTTTTCCCCCCTCCCGCTTCTCATTTGCACTAGTTCTATTGTGGAATGGAAAAAAAAAAATAAAGAAGAATATGATGTGAATCTCTCTCATCTACACAACATGCCAAATATCGCCCAGGGAAATAGTTTTCAAGAGCGAGTTTCTCTTGGAAGACATTGTTCTAAAGAAACTCAAGCCAGCACAATGACCGTATGAAGAGTTGCAACTCGAGGTTCCGATCAGCGTGGTTTGGGGAGGTTACTCCACACCTGTTTCGGGATCATGTAGCACAGAACCAACTATTTGTGAATTCGTTGGTGTCTCTTTTTTTTATTTTTTGAGTCCGCTTGTACATTTTTTTTTTTTTTTGGTGAATGAATAAGTCTAGGCTAACTTTACCCTTGTGAATAGGGTGAAGAGAGAGAGCTTTGTAATATCTGTTGCTAATGTCTGTCTATATTAGGGGCTTGCGCTAAGGCATAATTCTCTTATCTTTCAACACGTGGCCAGAGTGCCAAATGGTGCTTGTCCCACTGCAGTTTTTGCCAGTACCAGCACCATTTTGCGCTGCTGCAATATTTTGGGGGGGTGCAAATTTCCCTAACTTAGACTGGCCCTTGCATTGCTCCTCGTTGAGGCGCTCATTGAAGGCAATGGGAGTCTTTTCAAGGCCTTTGGTGTGCACAAGTTCAGACTCGGAGAGCCATTGCAAACGTGGATGCTGGGCTTCTCCTGCTGCTTTGCCAGAAAAACTGAAAACCAGTTCTTGGTTGCCCTGCACCTCATGTGGTTGCTCTCCCCAGCACAGTTCTGACATGGTGTGGGGAAATAAATTCTGATCACCAAGATCTGTTTGCAAATGGGGAACGAATGGGGCAATACTGCATCGTGGTGACTAAAAGAATGAGCAGCAATTGGGATTATGCCAATGACAGATGTGTAGAGACCGGGGCAATGCTGGAACCGTTTTCCCAACCCTCCCTGAGCTTTACAAATTCGTATAATCGTGAACCCAGATCCAAATCTAAAACCACTACTGGGTTTTCCCCCTCATCCCTAGCTGAGCTGCAGTTTCTGAGCCTCAATTACCACCTGCAATATCTGCTTTAGCATTGACATAAGTAGAACATCTGTGTAAATCTCTCTCATTCTGGAGTGAAACTAGCAATATCTCTTTGTATGTCGTTAACGCGAACTAAAATTTGTGGCGATTTTCTTCCTCGAGTTTTTGTAGTGTAACTTTTTGTAGTTTTTGGTTTTTTTATGGTACCTTTTTTACCCAGATCTGTCTAGCATTTGTGTTACTGAAAGTATTGTAAAGTGACAAATGCTTTTTATGTACTTTGACAATGCCTCATTTATTAACGAGAAAAGCTTATGTAACAATTCAATATGTTATCAAAGCACACGAGTTAGATCCTTTTTTGTTTTTTAAATAAAGCACTTTGCAGATAGAAATGCTACTGAGATTGCTGAGTTTGTGTGTATTTGTTTTCTTAGAGCTGACGGTGGAGAGGAGACAGGACTAAGTTGAACAAGCAAGTGTTAAAGCAGGGAAAACGTTTCTCACGGTGAGAATAACTCCAGTTGGGGAGTGCCAGTGGAGCTGCCTTACACCAACTAAGCATCTGGTGCATAATGCCTCAGTTGGGCTCAAGGGGGTTGCATCCCAAAACTTTCCGCACTGGCATAGACCAAAGGCTCATTTCATAGTGACCTAGGCAGCATTTGATCTTAGTCAGTTGTCTCTTGTTGGCCTTTTGGCTATCTGCCTTAATACTGGACTCTTCAGATGTTTATCTTCCAGATGGCAAAATTCACCCCTTTGTAGAGGTGGCTGCAGAGTGTCCGTGCATCACTTAAGTCCCACTTTAAAATTTACTTTGAGGTCTTATCTGAGACGACCCCCTTTACCTAGGGCTGTATTTCCTTCATAAGAGTACTGAACTGTGCTGTTTGGTACTAAGTGGGGTGGGGATTCCTTCCTGACCCCGATATCACTTTATGCCCTGAAGCATGAGGCTTGGTCTTCTGGGGGAAGGTTATCCTGCCTAGTGTCTCTGCAGATGATGATAACCTGGTAAATGGACAAGACTTGTATAGGATTATCTTCCTCCGTAACCTTGTCGAGAGCCTGTGTGGTGGATTCCATCCTCTTCCCAGTGGCTAAGCATCTGCACTGAATCATGCCTGTCTGACACCATACCTCTGGAAAGTGAGGCTGCATCCTGCAAAGCTAACCTGCAGCCCTTCATGCAAAGGCCACAAGTGAATGACTGAAGGCCCAACAGAGAGAGTCTGCAGAGTGTCTCTAACAGTAACCATTCCAAAGATAGCACGTGGCTTTAACATAGTCCTCACTGGGCAGGATGTGATGAATGATGTCAGCTCCATTTGTTAGTCAGGGTTAGCTGATGCGGAATCCTAGTCCTGTAGAGTCGCTGATGCTTTATCACCAGCACACATGCAGAATGCAGCACTTTGGAAGTTCTCCCTCAGCAGATGATTTCCCTGCAGGGAATCAAGCTGTCTCTTACTGCCCCAGCAACAAGTAAGTGAAGCTATTTTCTTTGTCTGATCTAACATTTTATTTTCACATGCTCCTGGTTTGATTGCATTTCTTGGACTTTTAAATACAGGAAGGTCTAAGTCTTGGTTATTGTTCTTGTCTTGCAAACTGGTGTGCAGACATGCTAACCTGTTTGTATCTATTACTTCCTAAGCATTCAAATAAAGAGCATGTGAAGGAAAAATTGCAGCAGATGATTGGGTTTAAAAGCCTTCAAATAGCAGAAATAAAGGGGACTGGGTGGGGAAGGATAGAACTGAGGGACTAGGCTGGTGGGGATCCTAGAAGCAGCAGAGATGGGGTAGATAAAGTGCGGATTGCAAGGCTGTGGCATTCCAAGATTTGCCTCTTGGAACATATGCAACTCAGCCTAGATCCTATGATGTGAAGAGTACAGAGCTCTGCTCTGACTTGGATACACTTGAGTGTTTTCTCATGAGATGAGCCACGCACCTTTATTCTGTATGCTTAAATGAGGAGGCAGAGTGTGAAATGACATCTGGCACGGGGAGCTGACAGTAGATGGGAAATAAACAATTTGCCTTAATGTCGGCATTGTCTTTCTGTCCGAGAACTGCATACATGGTTGACTGCAATGCTGTTCAGATGCCATGGGGATGGGCATGTCATAAACACCCAGCTGGACTCTCTGCTGATCTAGATCTGTAAGCGCCGCTCGACAGGAACTCGGCAGAGCCCTGGTGCTGCTCAAAAAGTGTTTAGCTGTGTTTGCAGGATCAGCGTCTCTAATATATACTAAATAAAGCAGATCTCTTCCCCTCTCCCCCCCAGATCTGCTCTGTATGAGCTTTTATACATTTTGTTTTTCATTCCCTATATTTATTAAATGGGCTTTCTGATGGCTATCCTCACACAGATCTTTGCACCCAGATTGCTGACTTAAATGCTATGTCTGCTCTTCCATTGAAGAGCATGGAACCACGTGTGCATGGGGCTTTTCAAAAGTGCTTTGTAAACATTGAGTGTGTGGCCAGTGCTTGCCAGGGCAGCGCTTGGATGGTGATGGCTCAGCAATTATGCCCAACGGATTTTGTTTGGTCAGCTTACGGGGAGAAGGTTCTGCTGTGTCACGGGTGCTATGCAAGTTACTGCAGCTCACCCTGTGAACAGCAGGATGACGAGTGGTTCTGGTGATTTTAATACTCAAAGGGCATTGTCCAAATAACAAGACCATGGGAATCCCTTGATTGACGCCGGTTGTCTTTCCATTGACTCACTGGTTCTGACGGTCCCAGTTTCAGGCCAGATATAACCAGACCTCCCCTTTTAAATAATTGTGGGCACAACTTTGCTCTGAAATTTTTGTCCAGCTGTGTTGTAGGTCATCAGCAGATGAACTTTGATATAGCACTCAAGTGCATATAAACTTTATCTCCTCTTTAAGATGACCCCGTAGATAGCAAACCTCTTTAATATTACTTGCATTAAGGTTTGCACTGAGGGGCCTCAACAGTGATTGGATCCTCGTTGCGCTAGGTGCTGTACTATACGAGAGTCCCTTCCTGGAGGAGCTAGATGGATGAGACAGACAAAGAGTGGGAGGGGAAAGAGAGGCACAAAGCCTGGCCCGAGGTCACACAGCAGCGCTAGGAACAGAACTCGGGTCTGTTGAAGCCAAAGTACAGACCGGTGGGCTAGGTATCAATGCACCATTCTTTGTAGCATTCCCTGTGGTGAATCCGGGGCTCACTTCCCTCCCTCGTGTACCTGTTGCAGGTGTGGCAGGATGAGGAGAACCCTGAAGGCCTGGTACTGGATAATCATGCTCGTGCTCGCTGTCTTCAGTGAGGCTGCGTTTTGTCGAAGAGGAGGAGGAGGAGGAGGAAGAAGAAGCGGAGGAGGAGGAAGCGGGAAAAATGGAGGAGGAAGCGGAGGGAGGCGCGGAGGGTTCCAGGCCCTCCCGAAGAGCAGCAGCAGCCAGAGCAAAGAGAGCAGCCCCAGGGGTGGGGTGAAGATGGCCGGAGCAGCTGCCGCCGGGGCTGCCGTTGGGTACGGCCTGGGCGCTCTTGGGAGGTCTCGCCACTCCCGCGTAGGCCATGGCGCTTCAGGAGGAAGGCAGGTGCCACTGAGTGGCCAGGGCCATTCCAACTGGTCACACCCCCTCACTGAAGGAGAGTTCTACAACCGGGCCCCGAAGGATGCTGAAGGCCTCACTGCCCTGCTTCTGTCTCCAATTGGGTGCTGCCTTAGTATTCTCCTTAGGGGCTGAACAGTGCCCCCCGCCCCAGTAAGTTAAGCAATGAGGAAGAGAGAGAGGTTATAGCCGTGCACCTCCTTAATGCCGGACTCGTCTAATCTGCGTGTAGGTAAACCCAGGGTGCTGTGTCGAGAGCTGGGCGAACCCCTTTCGAGGCTGGGCCACAATGGGTTTGCTATTGTTTATTATTTTTTGTACCGTTGTAGCTGGCTGGCGGGAGTGGAACTACAGCGAGGGCTGGAGGTCAGATGGAACCAACTTTCCACCCCAGTGTGCTAAAATTTAACCCTCTAGGCAAGGCAGAGGTCTAATGGGTTTGGGAGTATTCGCATACAGTTGAAGCTAGACACATGCATAATGAGGGCATTGGTGGTGAATGGTGCAACAATGTATGAGGCCCTTCATCTTTGCCAAGGGCGATCTGAAAGAAAAATTCCTATTCTGCTGCGTGATAGGGTGAACTGGAAGAAAATCTAGTGAAAAGCATAGAATTACACTGCAGGTGCGTGTGAAGGTGAAAGCAGGCCCCCTCCAAGCCCTGTGCATCCAGTGTGATGATAGATCTGAGCCCCCGTTGTAGCCCAGCCCCTATTGTGCTAGGCACTAAACAAAAAGCTGGTCCCTGCCCCAAATTGCTTACAATCTAAGTATTGAACAAGAGACGGTATAGAACATTTGGAGACCGACAGCCATCTAACACTGTTCGCTTTCTCTCTCAGATGTTCTCCCTAGTCTTGCTCTAAGGCAAAGAGCTGGACTTCATGAAGCAGAGTCACCTTCCCCACTGTCAATAACCCTACAGTTTTTGGGGGGGAACAGAACCACAACACCATCACAAAGGAGCAAGCTGAGGGCTTTGGTGTTGATTTTTGCAAGTCTTTTTAGATCAGCTTTTAGCTTGACAAAATCCAAGCCAGCTGTTGGGTTTTTTTGGGAGGGGGGCCTCTGGATCCAAGTATCCAGCCTCTTGTTTTTCAAAGTTCAGCTTAATTACTTAAATTAAAAGCCAGTCCTGACAAAGCCTGATGTCTAGTTAGAGGCTGGATTTGAGAGGACTTGGGCTTCCACAGTCCATAGGCCCCCTAGAAAATTCAGCCATGGTTCTTGAAACCCTCTAGTGCCTTCTAATTCTAATAAACAGAGCTCACTACAGCCACTAGGCCTTTTGTGCCACTTATTCCATGATCTTTTATTAAATTTCTTTGTTTCAATAAAGCTCTAAAAACGAGACCTCAGCTGATTAATTGAAAACTGTCAGGAATTCTCCAACAGCACAGTCAGCCAGGGCACCATGCCAGGATCCAAGGGCCTGTTCATAGCTTCCATACATATAACTACTCCCAAGCACCTGAGAATCTCAGTTAAGGATCAGGGCCCCAGGGCATGAGGTGTAGCACAGACACGTTAAGCCTCACAAGCTCCATAAAAGATAGCAGTGGATGAAACCCCCGCAGTGGGTAGGGGTGGGTGGGTTAGCAGGATAAGATAATAAAACTGAATTTAGCGCACAACAAAAAGCAAAAGTCCCAGCTCCCCCCTCTGCTAGTCTAATTAAACTTTGGAGCTGGCTGCTATCATTCAAAATTTCTGGGAACCTTTTCAAAAGTCTTCATGACATTTTTCAAGTTCTCTGAACCAGCTCTTGTTAATAAATATACCATTAAAGAAAAACGTGTAAACCCCTGAACACTGCATCTTCCCTCTCCAGGTCTGGCTGAGCCCCCACAGGGCATGCGTTAATTACAGCTCTCCACAGGCAAGGATGTCTTTATTTTATTTTTTTTTTTAGTTTGGGCTGCAGTGACTCATGCTTTGAACACCAGAGGTTCCCAGTTGAATTCCCAGTGTCCTCCAAAAGGGCGATTAGCACAACTGTGCACAGCCGTCCTAGGTGCTGCTATTTTCTTTGACATGATTAGAACTTGCTTAGTTTTTTTCTTGCCCCTCATCCTGCACTTCCATATTTTTACAAGGCTCTATAAGTAGGGCCCTACCAAATTCATGCCCATGAAAAATGTGTCCTGGACCATGAAATCTGGTCTGCCCCTGTGAAATCTGTATAGTTCAGGGTAAAAGCACACAAAAGACCAGATTTCATGGGGGGAGAGCAATGTTTCTCAAATTGGAGGTCCTGACCCAAAAGGGAGTTGCGGGGGGGGGGGTCACAAGGTTATGGTAGGGGGTTGCGGTATTGCTACCCTTACCTCTGTGCTGCCTTAGGAGCGGGGCGGCCGGAGAGCAGTGGCTGTTGGCCAGGCACCCGGCTCTAAACACAGCGCCCCTCCCGCAGCAGCGCAGAAGTCAGGGTAGCAATGCCATACCGTGCCATCCTGACTTCTGCGCTGCTGCTGACAGCGACTCTGCCTTCGGAGCTGGGCTCCTGGCCAGCAGCCGCCGCTCTCCAGCTGCTACCCTGCTCTGAAGGCAGCGTCCCTGCCAGCAGCAGCGCGGAAGTAAGGGTAGCAGTACAATACACTTGCGACCCCCGCCCCCGAGTCTTTTTTGGGTCAGGACTGGTACAATTGCAATAGCTGAAATCATGAAATTTACGGTTTTAAAAATCCTAGGACCATGAAATTGACCAAAATGGACCGTGAATTTGGGAGCGCCCTACCTATAAGCCACATTTGGCTCCCAGGGTATGCTTTAAGGGTGGAGATCCGCCCTATGGAGCACATAGGGCCCAGGAGTATCTTTCACCCAGGTGTTAGTAAAGCAATGTCCAGGCAAGCAGGCCAAAGAACTTCCACTCAAAAGTTGCTCACCCCTTAAGGAATGATGTGCACAAAGGAAAGAATCTGCTGTGGCACGAGTGTGCATCCCTTTTTTGCATTCGCCAGGCAAAAACCTAGCCCCCTTCAAAGAATGTGCATGGATCCCATTCAGCAAGAAGCATCCCCCCCCCCCCCACCCCAAGAAGTGAAACACTAGCTGGACTCCAGCCTATGTGGCCTATGAGCATGTTGCCGTGATGGCTTTGATGCCGTGCCAGCGTGGGGCTGTGCTGACTTAGGATGAGGCAGCTTATTGCCTCGCAAAGCAGTGTCACAATTGGAACATCACACCCAATATGTCACCACAATTATTCTGTAGCTCTCCCTGCGTTTACTCTGTGTCAATACCTCCCAGCTCTTTGTGGGTTGGGAACTATTGTGTTAAAGTAGTCGACACAAAGGACTCATCTGATAGCTAGAAACGCAGGGCTGTTTCCTAATTACTTGGCAGTAGATACATTGGCCTTTTTGAACAACTCCACTCTCAGAAATGTACACAGGATTATGGGACAGCCTGTCTTTGGTGGGAGGACAATACTGCTTTTAATCCATTGCTCGATACCAAAGAGTACTATCAAGGGCTGCATGATCTGGAAGGCTGGAACCTTCCAAGACAGACTCCTGGCTCACTCCTTGATTACTTCTATGGGCTTGGGCAAGTCACTTTACCTTGCTGTGCCTCCATTTTCCCATCTGTAAAATGGGGACGCTAAGATTGACCCACTTTGCAGAGGTACTTGGGAGGATTCTTTTAAAAAGTGCATTGAAGAGGGAAAAAAACCCTTTATAAGGGCTATGTATGTGTGTTACTGCTTTTCACCAGCCTTAGTATTTGGCCATAGCTTAGCAAACAATTACAATGATGGTTCTGAAAAATTATAAAATGGGTGAGAAACATTAACCTGTAAAATAGACAGCGTAATCCAGAGAACTGGGAGCCAGGCAGCCTCAAGTTCAGATTCAGCCTTGTCAATGACTCACTGCCTGGCCTCAGGTGAGTCATATCTCCATTTGTAAAATGGGTAATAATACCTCGGCACCCATCTCACAGGGCTGTTGTGCGGATGGATTAGCTTATGGTTAAATAGTGCTTTCAATAGAGCGGGTGCTACGAAGGCACCGATTTGCTGTATTGTAGGTTTGGTGCGCTGACTTGTGTCATGCGGTTAGATTTTACATTTTAAAAAAAAGGTGAGAGCTTCCACTGTAAACAAATGGGTGGGTTCAGAGACATGTGAGAGAAAAGCCCTGAGCTGCAACCTGTAATAAAGTTTTGCCTTGAGATGCTCTGTCGCTTACCTTTACTTTTCTAACCTCATCTCTTCCCCATCCCACCGCATTCTACTGCCCTGGAACAGAACTTCTGCACTGAGGGTTTGCTGCTGACTTCTTTGCATTCAGCTGATGGCAGATGCCTCTGTTTGACCCCCATACACGCACCCAGGGCCTGCCATGAGGTTAATGCACCGCTGAAGTCCCTAAAGCAAAGGTATGTGGGATTTGACTCAGTGTTGTGCTGGCTGAGTGTGAACAGAAGGCATCTGGTCACATACCTGACACCTCCCTGCCTGTCTTCTACCGCTGTGTGCAAATACATCAAGCACCAAATCATACAACTCTTTTAACTTGCACACCTACGCGCAAGCCCCCTTACAAGCAGGTGTCTCTTATCTCTTCTCATTAGTCAGTGATTTGATAGTTCCAGGTGAGACTCATTAGCTTTCTCCAGCAGAAGCCTTCCCTGACATTTTTTAACTCTAACAGCTTGGCAGAGGAAGGCAAACAACCCCCAGACAGCCAATTCAGCGTTTGTCTATCCTTCCTTTGAGAAAGGGCTAACCTGAGGCTTCCTGAAAAGTCCTTCTGAACTCAGGGGGAGCCCTTAATAATAATGTTTGTCCCTGAGTTCTGTATTATCTCCCCTTCTGAGTTATCCATGCGCTAGGAGGAAAGAGCCATTCAGAAATCCTTGGTTAGCCAAGGTATGAGACCCACCCCTGCTAAAAGCAAAGAGAGGGAGGAAAAACTAAGCAAACAAAAACCCTGGCTAACTCAGAGAAGACATGTATTCAGACCTGGTCATCTTTCTCCAGGAGGTAAGTCTCAACTCATGATTTTTAACCTGAGCTTTGTAGGCGGGCTGATGCCCTTGCCACTCGCCCTTCTATTATAGTGTTCAGAAACTGCCTGGAAGATACAATGATGCATCTACCACTGCTACAGAGGCAGAGACTTATAAAAGGTGCGTCTGCTTAATGAGTAGCCCAAATTAGGGTTTTTTTTCTATTAACTCTGTCACGAGGCTGCTTTGAGGCTGAGAGGTGACTGCGAAGAGGGGTAGTTAATGCTGTGTTTGGGGTGAGGGAAATCTAGCCAGGAGTTCTGGACCCCTGATTTTTCAAGCTACTGTACGTGACAGATCCCTGTCCAAGTTGGTGGGGTCTGCCTGTGCTTTGCGACTTACAGGGTCGTGGTCAGGTATATCACTTGCTGGTGGAATCTTGACTCTGTTCAGCATGGAGAGGTGCTATCCAAGCTAAAATATAGGCCTCATTCAGCTATGGAAGAGCGAGGTAGATTCAATTCTGCATTGAACAGGGCCAGCAAAATTCTGACTGCAGCATCTTCCTCCTTGGTGAAGAGGACTGGTTAATGCTCGGAGTCTGAGCTGGGGTTGTAGCAACGACTTTTAGAAAAAGGAGCCTTGCATTGCCATCTTCCAGATGCTTTCACTCATAACTTAGTGAGACATCATGCAATCCTTTGGAGATACAGGTATGATACATCACAAACAAGGCAAGCTGAGGCCAAGAGGTACGGGTGGGAGCTTTGTATAGCTTGTCAAAGTTTGACTCAGACTCACAATTTATCAGACCACTCTGTTTTATTAGCAAAGCTGCTCTGCTAATACATTTAGAAGTGAGCCCCCCGAGTGGGGCTTGTGTCTCTTAATTTATACAGTTTTTTGGAGAACAAGTTACAGAGACGTTACAGACAAAAGAAGAAAAAGATTTTAGTCACCACCCTTCGAGATCCCTGAGACCAGTCACGTATCTTCAATTACCTGCCACCCTTAACAATCTCCTTTAACAGCTTCCAGTTAACTTAACTAATTGCCCTTCACACCTTCCATTCTGATGCCTGCTTCTTAGACGTGCTGGCTCTATCTTAATTGCTTCTCTATTCAAAAGCTAACTGTCCCTACGTGGGCTCCCTCAGATACTTTGTAACATGTTTTGGCATGCCCTCTCATATACAATGTATCCAGCATGTCCCCTTATACAATGTTATACTTCCACAAGCTGTAACAGTAGGAATGTGGGATTTCATTCCCAGTCCTACGTTCAGACCACTGCATGATTCCAAAAGTCTGTGAACTGCACAGATCTGTGGTTCGATCCTGCAGCCTGTGCAGGTGCAGTACAATTTCAATCAGCATTTCATTGGCTGAAGAACTGAGCCCATGGTATGAGCGTCAGCGTGAGAATACATGTGGAACTCCAGGATTGCCCTCTTCCGGTCACTTGGGTGCCTACCACTACACTCTAAAGCAGCAGAGAGATTTTTAGGCTAAATAAATATTACCAGGCTGTGGTGTGTAGCCAAGAGCAAAAACTGACACAAGATGTTGAGTGTACAGCTGAGGATACCTGAAAGGGGCTTGATTTTCAGAGGGCTGGTGGGCATCATACCCTGAAAATTGGGCTCCTTTAAGGTGTTTCAATTTGGGCACCCAAAAGTGAATGACCCAAAATTGCTTTCCACTTCTGACAATCTTGCAGCATGTCAGGGGCTGGGGGCAGGGAGAGAAACGCACTGAGCTTTTCTTAAAAGCTGCAAAGACCAGATTTTAAACAACTACTTGTTGGTGATAATAACAATATAAAAGCTTTTCTTCAGATTTCGCCGACTTACTTGAAACAGTCTGTTTTGACATTTTCCTCCTGCTTTCCTCTTTGTGGCTTGACGGCTGCTGATGTGACGCTGTATTGAAAGAGTTCTTTAAAAAACAAACTAACTATAAAACAAAACAAAAACCCTGACAAATCCCTCCCACTAGATTTGCCAGAAGCTGGGAATGGGCGACAGGGGATGGATCACTTGATGATTCTCTGTTCTGTTCATTCCCTCTGGGGCACCTGGCACTGGCATTGGGCTGGATGGACCTTTGGTCTGACCCAGTATGGCCATTCTTATGTTTCTATGTAGTTGTACTGTTACCATTACCAACTGCTGTTTATTTTAGAGGGCAGCCCTGTGGATAAATCGGCAGTGTTAATCATCGCAGCATTTCCCCTGTTCTCTATGAATGTGGGATCAAGTACTTTGGTGATAGTCACTTGCATTACACTATCCTGATGAGCTAGTGGGGGGTGTTTGGCACACTGAGCAATTCTCACAGGGCAGGATCTGGAGAGTTTTTTTTTTTTCTCTGAACAGAATAATATCTCCTGCTGGTGACTTCAACGGGGGCAGGAGTGGGAACAGTCACGCCTCAAAGGCGTGGAGGGAAAAGTACATGTCTTTACCTGGGGTAATTGCATATGTGGTACTAGGGAATGTGCCTTCCAGGGCTGAGCTTCCGAGGCAAGCTCCTTAAGCACTGAGCGATCAGTGAACACCCCAGACTGAAATGTAGGGTTCCGACCAGCCCTGGATGAAAGTGCCATTCCCTGGCACTCCTCTTCCCCCCGCAAGTGTCCTTGGTCTCCAGCTGAGGCCTCAACATTGTGCCAGCTCTCATTTTAAGGGTACGTCTATGCAGCAGCTGGGAGGTGCAATTCCCAGCTTGGGTAATCCTATTCTTGTGGTTAGAGTCTAAAAAGAACAGTGGGGATGTGGCAGCTTGGGCAGTGTGTCAGACTAGCTGTCTGAATACACCCCTGCCTGACTCGCTGGGTACGCGCTCGGGGGGGCTAACCCGAGGCCCCATGGCTCCCCTGCTAATTTTCCGTGCTAGCTTGAGCAGAACTAGTGCGTATCTGGCTCCTCTCGCTGGCAGCCACGCATCCCAGCTGCTGCATAGGCAGACCCTCCCTAAGGGGTCCATCACTTTAGGATGGTCCAGTGGTTAGTGCAACGAGCCTAAGATTTGCAGAGCAGGGAGTGGAACCCAGGTCCCCCTACAAATTCCCTATGTGACCTTGGTTAATTCACTTAGCCTTTCCGGTCCCCCTCTGCAAAATAGGGTCTTAGAACTGCCTGACCTATTGTGAGGATGAATACATTAAAAGTTGTGAGACTTTCCTACTGCACTGATGAGGGGCCGCATAAGAACCTTTCGGAGTAGCAGCCATGTTAGTCTGTTTTCGCAAAAAGAAAAGGAGTACTTGTGGCACCTTAGAGACTAACCAATTTATTTGAGAATAAGCTTTCATGAGCTACACGAAGAGAGAATGAGGGGGGAAGGCAGAGAGAGCAAAGGAAAGGTGAGTGTCAGGCATGGAATCGCAGTCTGTTTTAAACAAGCTGTTTTAAACAGCAGCTACTAAAGAGAAATGGGCTTCCACACAACTTGAGTTCCAGCTTTGTCTCCCTTGTTTCCGAGGGACCATGCTCTGTTAATGCTGTACCGCACACGGCGAGCTGACTAGTGTACTGTAAGTGAACATCATTACAGTGAGGAGTAATGGATCTGAGCAGGTCTGGTGGCATTTATCCCAAAGACTATTTTCAGTAAAAGTTGGCTAGAAAGAGGCCGGGGGTGGATGCCCTGTAGAATCCTTTGCTCACTGTGTTTTAACAGGCATTTTGTAAGTTACTTTCTAGTCCTTGTTTCAGAGTAGCAGCCATGTTAGTCTGTAGTCGCAAAAAGAAAAGGAGGACTTGTGGCACCTTAGAGACTAACCAATTTATTTGAGCATAAGCTTTTGTGAGCTACAGCTCACTTGTGTCCGATTGTAATGCATCCGATGAAGTGAGCTGAAGCTCACGAAAGCTCATGCTCAAATAAATTGGTTAGTCTCTAAGGTGCCACAAGTACTCCTGTGCTTTCTAGTACTTGTTGATTGCCTTTCTCCTGTTTAAATAATTGTTCGTGAAAATGACAGGGAACCAAGAGGTGACACTTGTCAGCCCAACGTGGTGCTGTTATTTTGCAGCGGAGGGGAATGCAGTGAGAAGGTGACTCGTGGCTTAACGAAGAGATGTGTCAGGCCTTCTGAAAGCAGGGCGGGCTGTTTCTACAATGATGCTTACCATTGATTACGGATTCAGATGTGCCAGGATTCGGACGAGAGTTGGGATTCATTCACATGACGCTTTCGCTGACAGGGATTTCTTTCGTCCATATCCTGGATCTAGCTGCCCTCAGAAAAATGTTCTTTTGCTTGCAAGCGCATTCTGTTTCACTCACGTAAACATGCCTGAACATCCGCAGCTACAGCATAGCTTGACCCTCAACTACAGCACCCTAGAATTCCCACTGGGTTGTGTCTTTGATTTCCGGTCCCTTGATGTTGACCATATTATTATGGTCGTAGTTGTAGGCCCCAAACAAGATTGGGCTCTGTTGTTCTAGGCACTGTACATACGCATAGCAAGAGATAGTCGGTGCCTTGAAGAAATTACAATCCAAATAAGGGCGACTGGTAGGGGGGGAAACTGAGGCACAGAGCATGGCAGTAACTTGTCCAAGATGACAGAGCAGGTCTCCTGGCAGAGCTGGGACTCGAATCCAGGTCTCCTGAGTCCCAGTCCAGTGCCTTATTGACTGGTCCATGCGCTTTGTCGTTTCACATTTCTGAAGTGATCAGATTTCCAAACTGGCGAACAGGGACCTCTGGGGGCACGGTGGGGAATTCTATTCTGGGATATGCCCTGGAGGATGCTGGGAATGGGTGAGGGAGAGAGAAAATGGTGCTGACTTCTCCCTCTCTTCAGGAACAAGGCAAATGCTTACTCCCCAATCCTTCCCAGGCATGGGGGAGGAGGGGTGGCTTGAGGACTTGTGCAAAATTGAAGGCTTATTGGGAGGAGTGGAGGAAGAAGAGAAGAAGTGAGACACATAGCAGGCCTCGTGGGGGATGGCTTGTCCATCTAGCTATTTATGCTACCCTCGTTGCCCTGGTTCTGCAGTGCTGTGAGCAGTGCTGTTTGTCCTTGAGAAGGTGCACAGCTGCTCACTGAGCCTGTTCATTTAAGAGCCAGACTGGTGCTCTCTAATGGATTATTATACAGTGCTGTACTAGAGGGCATCCCTTTTACAGCCCAAGGGGAATTTCCTGCCCTGTGGTGCTTACTGTCTAAGGCCCTGTCTCTGCAAACGCTTAAGTTCCTGGGTAACTCTATGTGTGTGCGCTCAGTGAAGTTCACAGGCTGCCCAGACAAAGCAAATGCTGAACGAGCTTCTTTACCAATGCTCCCTATTAACAATCCTGACGACACCTCCTTCCAGAAAGCCCACTCCCTCCCCAAACCTGAGGCAAAAGTAGTTTTTACGGCATGCCCAGCAGGTTGGAGCCAGGCTCTGGAAAGGGAATGGGAAACAAACTCCAAGCCCAAGAAGCTCTCACAAAGAGCATCTTGCTAGCAACACCCCCTTCTCTATATTGAATAGCGTCTAGCTTGAGAGCTGCTGCTGACTACACTTGTGGTAGCATCATACGGGAAGTGCAATGATTTGTTTGCCTGAAGAATGTTATTCAGCCACTAGATGTCTCTATGACATATAGACATCCAGCTCGTGGCTCCTGGTAAACAAGGGATACTAAGCTGGAATTTGAGCTGTGTGGAAGCCTGTTTATCTGTAGCTGTTGTGTTTAACAAACGGTTTGTTGTTTAAGGAGGTCTGTGATTTCATACATGGGGAGGAAGGAAAAGATCCCAAACTGCTAAAATTCCTAATAGCACTTGGATAAGCTGAGTATTGAGGGGAGTCCTCTGCAGCTCCGAGAACTGTTTAGATGAGAGAGCGACCATTCTGTGGTTATCTTTACTATACACACCCGTAAGTGCAAGGAGTGATGAGAGAGATTCCTTCCTGGCAGCACTTAGAACTTGAGCCCCTTTCCAAAAAAGCTCAAATTGTGCAAGGTTAGCCCAACTCCTCTTAACTCTCCATGGGGTTTGAACATTGCTTTCTATTTATGCTCCTAGCTGAAGGAAATGCCGGGAAGCCTGCGATATCTTTCCAGTAACTCTTGTTTAAACGTGTAATTTGCCTTTCCTGCTAGGCTCGATTGCTGTTACACTTTGCATTAGCAGAGCAATTGTTGTAAAGAGTGGCTTTTTGGACATGATTTACCTCTCTTCCCCTGCTACTTATACAATGAAGTGTTTTCTGGCTTCTGTACTGCAATATCCCTTGTCACCAATAACTTCCTTTCTGACTGACCCGCCGTGCACCAGAGAACTGTACACCCCTGGTTTGATCATTATGACAGTTACCATATGTATTAGATTTGTGGTGACGGGGCCCCTGTTGTGCTGGGTGCAGGATATAAACATTGCAAAGTCTTCAGGACTAACAGCCTTTGATAATCTGTGGAAGCAAGACAGACAAAAGATGGAAGAAAGGCAAGCAGCCTTCTCCCCATTTTATAAGTGGGGTGGGGGAGAGAAGGAAGATGAGAGATTAAGCAACTTGCTCAAGGTGACACAGGGAGCCTGTTCCAGAGCAAGGAGATGAATCCAGGTCGTCTGAGGTCCAGTGTCTTAACCGAAGAACATCCTTCATCTCTAACTAGGAGTTACTCTACTGGGTCCTTCACGGATATTTTAAAGGGAAAAACTTTTAAATGTACATACCACGCCATACCCACAAAAGGTGATCCCAACCCTGTACTGTACCTGGGTGTGCGGCGCACACAATGGGGCATGTAATTATTGTGTTGTGCCTCTGTACAGAGAGAGTAAAACATACCCCTGTGCAGAGGGGAGGCACAAATCCTCTTCTGGAGGTCTGGGGGCTCAAGAGAGGCGTGGGCATTGTGCTGGCCTGCTGCACGGCGGGGTGGGTGAATTTCACCCACAGCCTGGAAGCACCAAACAGACGCCTATGTTGGGGAGTGAACCTGCGACCTCTGACTCTTAAAACAGGTCTGCTAGCCAAGGCAGTGACAGGCTTATCAACCACTGTACTCACTTGTCCACCGCTAGAAGGGGACAGAGCACCCCCCCGAGTGGATGTGGGTTATACATATATGGAAAAATACGGTACTCTGTTCCCATTATGGTCCCGGGCAAAACTCCCATTGAAACCAATGGGAGAATAAAACACCTACTTCCTCTTTGGTTTTCTTTTGTCTGAGGAAGGGCTGAAGGATCCAAATCCATTTGCATTCTATTCCTTGCTGCTGTTGGCCTGGGAAAACAAATGTATAATCCTTCAGGCCATAAAGACTAATGTATAATCAAATGCAAAAAAACCACAACCCTCAAACCCGCATATCCAAGGGCACGAACAAAAGAGGAGCCAGCCTTGCTCAGAATTGTTTCGGCTTTTGCCAGATTGTCTCTCACCCCTAGTCCACAATAAAATACCCAAGTCATCATCCACTCACGCTGGAAAGAGTTGACCTGTCTAAACCTGTCGTTCAGAGATCTGATGGTATTACAGCATTGCATACCCAGTGTTGATGCATTTGTGTTCATACGATATAATTATCCCTTTATGTCATGTATCTTGGGTCTACCTAGGGGTGCAAAAGCATAAACATGGACTTCTCTAGACTCATAGTTTAAAGTAGTGGTTCTCAAACTTTTCTATTGGTGACCCCATTCACAGAGCAAACCTTGGAGTGTGACCCCCCCCCTTTATAAATTAAAAACCTCTTTTTTTATATATATATTTAATATGATTATAAATGCTGGAGGTGAGGTGGGGTTTGGGGGTGGAGGCTGACAGCTTGCAGCCCCCTGAGGGGTCACGACCCCCACTTTGAGATCCCCTGGTTTAAGGGACCAATAGATCATGTAGTCTGACGTTCTGTACATCAGACCTCTAAACACCACCCATTTACCCCTGCATTGAACCCAATAACTTGTATTAGATTAAAATATTAAAACATGTCAGAGACTAAACCACGGGTGGGCAAACTTTTTGGCCTGAGGGCCACATCAGGGAATAGAAATTGTATGGCAGGCCATGAATGCTCACAAAATGGGGGTGGGGGTGAGGGCTCTGGGCTGGAGCTGGGGATGACGAGTGTGCGGTGTAGGGGGGGGCTCTGGGCTGGGGACCTAGGGGTTCAGAGGGCGGGAGGGGGATCAGGGCTGGGGCAGGGGGTTGAGGTATGGGGAGAGCCTCAGAGGCGCAGGTTCTGAGCGGCGCTTACCTCAAGTGGCTCCCGGAAGCAGCAGCATGTCCGTTCTCCAGCTCCTACACGGAGGCACAGCCAGGCGGCTCTGCACGCTGCCCCATCCGCAGGCACCGCCCCTGCAGCTCCCATCGGAGCACCGGAGGGGGCCATTGGAGGGCATAGGAACTGAAGTGGGGCCATGCCGTGGGTTCTGGGAGCCACATGGAGTGGCCCTGACCCTGCACCCCAGCTAGAGTACTGGAGCAGGGCCATGCCGCAGCTTTTGGAAGCCGTGTGGTGCGGCCCCGACCCTGCTCCCTGGCTGGAGCGCCAGAGCGGCCCCCGACCCAGCACCTTGTCTGGAATGCCGGTGTGGGGCTGAGCCGCAGACCCCGCTTCCTAGCGGAGCTGGCGGGCTGGCTTAAAATGGCTCTTGGGCCGGATCTGACCAGCAGGCCGTGGTTGGCCCACCCCTGGATTTAACTGTTGTGTGCCACAGGCAGAGAATGGGAGGGCCCAAGCTGAGGTCCCTGCAATGGTAGGGAATTGATTGGGTGAGAGAGACCCAGATGTACCTAGCAAGTGACTCACACCCCATGCAGAGGAAGGAGAGAAGGGATGATCCCACATACACTTAAAACCGAGTATAGCCTCTCGTCCAGCAGCACATTTAAGCAAGTACTTTGATTCAATCATAGGAGCAGGCCCATTGAAGTCAATGCACTTCTCATGTGCTTAAAGTTAAGTATTTGCTTAATTGCTTTTCAGGATCAGGGCCATAACAATCACCACTGGCATGCTCTTACTGATTTACACGGAATTAACAAGCTCTGCACCTGGTAGTGTTCCCAGGATTAAATCTTCAAGTAGAAGGAACATGTGTTTTATTAGAGATTTTTCTTTGAGGGGAGAAACAAGGGGTGGGGATGTGTATGCATGTATAACCTAAACCAGTGGTTTTCAATTTGGGGCCTATGGACCCCTGGGATCTGCAGACTATGTCTAAGATTTCCAACAGGGTTCACACCTCCATTCAAAAATTTTCTAGGGGTCCGCAAATGAAAAAAGGTTGAAAATCACTAACCTAGACTAATATATGATGTGTATACTTAATGTTGCTGTATACTGCTATAATATATTAGTTTTACAACTATTTAGCTCTATGTGAAATTCTGCAGCTGTGGGTTCAATCCTGTATGGAAACAGCTGTACAACTCTCGCCCACTGATGTAGGTGGGAGTCACTCTGGTTTCCAGTGGTCTAAGCAAGAGCAAAGACGGTTCAAGCACTTCCAGCTCAGTTTCTCATGAACCGTGAATAGATGATTACTGTAATTATACGCTGGGATTTATTTTGGGCTGATCCCAAACTTGAAGCACTTCATGTTATTTAATCAAACCCCCACAAAGAACTTAAAATCCACAGTCAGCAATGCAATGACATTAATTAATGGTCTGAACCATAAAACGTCAGAAACCTCCTGACCTACCCCAATAACCCTGCAGGGACCGACATCCATCAACTTGCCCACATAAAATATAGCCTTTTCAGTGTACCCAGAAAGCTTTTTATTATTGTTATTGTTTATTATTATTATTAAAGGAATATTCTAACTGAAAGCACCACGATGAGGTGGGCCGAGGAGACAGGGTTTTAGTTTTGCAAAACCGTTCTGGTCTTGCTTTTTTATGTTCAGAACCCAAACACGGTTTTGTTCTTTAGGGCCTGATCCAAAAGCCGACGAAACCAATGGGAATCTTTCTGAGACTTGGATGGACTTTTGATCAGCCCCTTTATAATCTTTCTTTACCTCTTTCGTTATCAACCATGTCAGCGGGCGTGACCGCAACTTTAGAATGCTTTCTCTGTTTCCATCCTTGCATTAAGGTCACTGGCTGCTGATGCATGCCAAAGCAGAGCTCTGTTGCTCTTATGGTATTGCAGTATATGTGGCCTGAGTTAGTAAGATGTGTAAGCATATGGTTTAAAGTAAACGTGTAAAGTCAATGGGGCTACTCACATGCTTAGAATTAGGCACATCTTTGGGCATCTGGCTAAATCGGGGGGCTAAAATCACATGCTGTTCTGAAACTGCTGCATTATGTAGGCACAACTAACCCACTTCTCCTGTATGTAACTCCATTGACTTCAGTGAATTTGTCCCATCCTGTTAAATACGGAACATGAAACTGAAATTTGAATTTTTCTGCTTGCAGTTGTAGCAACCTGCATGGAACTGGGAGGGAAGAGCACAGGTTGCGGGAGGGGAGAACTCTGGAGAGGGCACCAGAAAGTCAGTCTGTGTGTACTTGGCTGGAATGCTGACTGCAGTTGCAGCATTCCGATAGACAGTTTTCTTAATAAAGAGCCATTTTACTTCTAGAAGTGTAGTCCTCTCATGTTATCACCCAGAACCTGGTGCATGAAACTGCAGGCAGAATCACAGTGAGAGCAATCAATTCCTAGGGGAGCCAGTCCATTCTCCCATGACAGTGCAGGACTGTTCCCATGAGCATATTGTCCTACTGCCTTGTCCTGCCTAGATTTAACTGTTTTTTTATTAGTATTTATTATCTGTAGATTACATTTCTTAAATTTTGGAGTAGCTTCAAAAAGAAAACAATATTTTTGGCATCAACATTCAAATGGCTTGACATGAGCACAATATTCATTTGTTTCAATCGCTAAATATTGTATCGGTTAATGACCTAATAAGCTGCAATGGCTCCACAGGGCCCATAACAATTGTTATCATTGAAGGAATTCTTTCATTTTGGTTGAGGCTCCTATCCCTCAAACACAATGGATCAATGTATTAAGGCAAACCAAACCCATTCGTCCTTTTCATCCACTAGGGTTAGTGTTGTTGGATCAATAAACCGAACTGTAACGATTCCAATTAAAAACAGTTCTGTTTTGTACTAATCTTCTTCAGTCAAGCAATTAGGGACATTAAGCTGCTATGAATAGGGTGACCAGATGTCCCAATTTTATTGGGACAATCCCGATTTTTGGTCTTTTTCTTATATAGGCTCCTGTTACCCCCCCCACCCCGTCCCGATTTTTCACACTTGCTGTCTGGTAACCCTAGCTATGAAATTGCTATTCCATATCAACAGGGTATAGGTAGGATTTTCTTTTTTAAGCAACCTGGAGTGTGTTACTTTTTTCTAGCAATGGGTTGTGAAACGACATCGGCAATTAAACATTCGGAAACGTGTTGCTAAGTTTCTTCATATCAAGCAGCAGTTCTCACCTCCAATAACAGACGCTTTGGAAAGTATGGTTATCGAAGCCACTTTAAAGATTATGTGGATCCAGCCAGAGGCAAATGCTTTGGAGGGAGATAATTTGTATGCTTTAGCCAGTAGATGGTGCTGTTTGTTCCATTCTTAACTGCAGGGGCTGAGACACCTTTTACAAAAGGGTAGTGGATTGGTGTGTAGGGGTCACTGACTTCATGTACTAAGGGTGAAATTCATCCATATGCAGATGCTCAGCACAAAGCCTGCACCCCTGTGCTGGACCTCAGGGCTGAATTGCATCTGAGAGCACATCTTTTGAATTTCCAGCTCCGTGTCATGTTATCCTGGACAGCACGTGCATCTCTGCAGTTTTTATGTGTTGAAGTTTTAGGTTTTCAAATAACTTATGCTGAGTCCCACATCCCTGGGGAAACCAAAGTCTTCAGCCTTGCATTTCTCGCTGTCAGGAAGCTGCTTCTTGATGCTCAGCCTAAACTTAATCCATTTTCTCCTACCTATATCCCCATATCACACAGTAACAGTCCCCTTCCTTCCCAGGTGTTTATACCCATCAGATATTTGTAGGCTGCTATCTTGTTCCATTGCCCTCTTTTCGTTGTGATTTGTATGACCTCTTTGTTTCTGAAAATTGGGGAACAAAGGGGATAACTGTTGCTTATTGGCTCTGCTCTGAGCATTATCATCTTCATTTTCCTCATGCTGGGGGAGCTATGTTGGGGTTTTTCTTATCTGTCATGAACCTGATTCTTTCTCATTTACATGCAGGCCACTTTATACGGATCTGGCCGTGTAAAGGGACCTTTTAAAGTCGGTATAATTTACCCATACGCTTCTCTGGAAATGTAAAGTGGGCGTAAAGTGGCCTTAGTGTAAAAAATCAATGAGATACGTAGAACCTGATTTGTCAATCTACGAAAGCATAGTTCTTGCATTAATGCAGCTCATAGATATAGGTACCACAGCGATGGCTTTATGTTCCTTCCTATTTATTACCATTCTTGCTGTAACACCGAGGAAACGAAACAATAGACCAAGGCCCCACCGAGCTAGGTGATACGCAAACACAGAACAGAAAGCAGTCCCTGCCCCAAGGAGCTTACAGTCTAAGCAATTGGGTTGCTGCACAAAGTCAGATATAATATAGGAATCTACAAACAAATCTGGAGTTCAGATGTCTTGGCTTGCTGTTTTAATCCCCAGCCTCATGGAGGATTGTGGTCCGTCAATACAGGCAGCCTCGGAGGCAATGGGAGAAGCGAAATCTGCTACCATCTAATGTGCTCTCTGTGCACTGCTCCTCACCCACCAATCTATGGTACTTGCATGGCCCCCATTATCTGAGCACCTCGTAATCTTTTTTTGTATTTATTCTCACCGCACCCTTGTGAGGTAGGGCCGGGTTATTGTTCCCATTTTACAGACGGGGAACCGAGGCACAGATAGACTGTGATTTACCCAGGTCTATGACAGACCACAGAACGGAGCCTAGGCCTTCCAGGTCCCAGGCTAATGGCCTAGCCACTTGACCATCCGGCTTCTAACACTATGGTCCTGCTGTGAATTTTGGTTACTTCAGAAAAAGCTTTCTAATGCCCAGAAAACCAAGTCCAGCAGGATTGAATGAGTGTGAGCCTTCTGCTTGGGGTGCCGTGCTGATTGGCAACCTCCCCGCTAACACAGTCTTAAGCCTTACCCATCACGGCAGCACGTAGAAACGCAGTTCAGTGTTGGTCTCCAAGTTAAATCAAGCTGTGCCTGTGCCTTTTTGAGAAGGAACGTCAGGCCAGAGGAGTGTGTCCAGTGGGAGAGGCTAATGCTATATGCTTTAAGCCAGTGTTCTTTCTGTAATTGAATGACTAAGGCTATGTTCTAGCTGGAGGGACGCTTTGTACTCTCCAGTTTTGCTTACAGATTGCTCTTGGAGCCTGGCTTTTAGCTCTTCTTTTTTTTTTTATGGTCTCGGACTATTTCTTCTGCAATGGGGTTCATGTGTCAAGTTTTGTTACGTATGGAGCTTTTGAAATAGCGACAGGAGGATTTTTGACCCCCATGGAAAACTGTAATGAAAATTAAATCTGTTTTGCTTGCAGTTTTACTGAGGGTTGTTTTTTTTTTTTTTTAAATTGGAGGGGGGTTATAATACAAAATACCCAATGCATTTTTTTTTTTTTGGACCAATTTTTGTTTTTAGTTGAATAGTCACTCACCTGTCGTTCTTATTTTTAAATATGTTTGGTAGAAAATCGTGGGTTTTCTGCCCCCCCCCCCCCCCCATAAACCTAAATCAGCAATGGAGCTTTGCTGATTGACACCAGCTGAGGATCTGGTCCAAGATCTCACTCTGCTCTTAATTTGGATAATAATGATGCAATTGCAGAGACAGTTTGGGTGCCGCTGATTCCAGGGTCAGAGTTGTTTCTGCCGCAGATAACAGTCCGTTGGAGTGATGCGATGTAGCAAAATGTAATTAGCTGACAGCATCCTCTCCTCCCTTGTAATATGCCAGAGTCAGCTGTGATGTAACCTCATTAATGTGAGAAGCGCATAGCTCTCTAAATGGGCACATTAATCCTTCATTTCAAACTAAGCACAAAGCATTGTGCCCCACTCATTATCTTCCCATTAAACATTCATTTAGAATCATTTACACTCAAAGAAATAGACTCCCTACCACGAAAGCATTTACTGACTCTGCAGCCAAGTGCATGATGATCTATCCATTTCTAAGCAGCTCCACTTTCAAATATGCATGAGCAGGGTGACATTATGACCATGCAGAATGTGAATTCCTCCATATCGGAGGGGAGTGAGATGATTATATCCTTCATAAGGACTATTGGAATAGGACACAATTGCTTGATAAACTGTTGAGAAAGAGGCCCCTTTGTGTTACAGGCTTACAGACAGTGGGAGACAGTCCCTGTCCTGAATAGCTTACAGTCTCTAAGTTGTAGTTAAGGCTACGTTTATGTCACAGAGGTCATGGAATCTGCCACTTCCAGAGAGCTCTGTGACATTCTCTGCTTCAGCCCCAGGGGCTGCAGGATGCTAGAGCCAGGGGGCCATGGCAGGGTTCCACCGACGGGCAACAGCAGCGACAGGAGACAAGGTTCCCGCGACAGGCGACAGCCTCATGCGAGGACAGGGGGACACCTCGGGCGAGCGGCTGGGGGTGTCCTATTGTCTCGCTGGGAAATATGATCACCCTGCAGCTCCCAGCCTCCGTGGGTGGAGGGGGCCCCTCAGAAGTTTCCAGCTGCTGCAGGCTTTTGCCACAGCAAAAGTCACAGACGAGTCATGGCTTCCGTGAATTTATTTTTGTTGCCCATGACCTGTCTGTGCCTTTTACTACAAATAACCATGACAAAATCTTAGCCTTTGTTATAGTTAATCCAAAAGACCAGCCTTTCTTTTTAACTTCTAAGAACCTCTGTAAAGCAGGATCACTAGATTTGGTGCAACATTTACCACCCCATCCACTCCCTCGCACCTGTCGGTTGAGACTCAATGTGTGGGAGGAAGTTTGGTTGCTCAGTAGGTTTCCTTATACTGTGCCTTTCTTACAGTGCATAATGCCCTTCCAAATACGCTTTGCTGCTCCCAAGTATTTAATATCATTACCACAACTGAGTTTCCCATGAGTCTCAAATATGCTGATTAGGAAGGGCAAAGCCAAGAAATGGGGGAGTGCTAGGGCACACAGATCACTGTCTATCGCATAGCTTGATCATTCAATTGTGCAAATGTAACCCTCCTGGGTGTGGTGGTGTGTCCCATCTAGTGACACCGAGACCACGTAAAGAGAGAGAAAATGAGTCTGCTCTTCACCCTTAGCTGACAGTCAGTTGGCTCTTAGCTCATGCAGTAGAGGCGCATGCACTAAGCTCCAGGGGTTCCCGGTTCGATCCTGCCCACCGACGACCGGGGTCTGTTGGCGTTACACAAACTGAAGAGGAGAAGACTGTGTCTGCAACCAGCTCATGGCTTCCTTCACTTGAATACGGTTGCGTGTTGGAATTTAGTAACAATGCAAAATAGTGGAATAACCGGCTCAAATGGAATGATTTAATCAAAGATTAATACAGCAATATCCAGGATACAGAAAGAAAACATACTTTACCACCCCTCTACATGATGAAGAAAAGGTAGTTTAGTCGCATCTTCCGTACTTAGTGGAATGCTGGCAGTATTCATTCCCAATTTAGCCCCCCAAAACTCTTTCCTTTTATAGGATGTGAGACTAAGAAATCTTTGTGGGGAGGGAAAAGTTACTTTCTCACAGTTATTTCACTCTGTGTTGTTTTCAGTATCTCATTTTTACCTCATTACGTATGGGATTTCTTTTATGGTTATCGCACTTGACCTGATTGATAAACTAAAGGGGATTTATAATCCAGACATTATTACTGACAGCTGTGGCAACCGGTAGCTCTTAATGAGTTAACAACATCTCTCAGTGGGTCATTTATTTCATCACAGGAAAAGTCTGCAATAACAAATATTAATCACAGAACATAACTGTATCATACGCACCCTGTATATTACCTGGTCTTGTTAATTATAACGCATATTAATAAGAATGTCCATTACTATAGAATCCAGAATCGTTCCCTGGACTGGGTTAAAGGAGTTAAAAGATTAGCATGGTCCTTTTATTTGGACACACATTAGCCCACTGTAAAACAAAGCACATGAGTTTGATAGAATAGATAAATGCCACTTGAGTTTATACGCACAAAGGATTTTGGTTAAAATAACAAAAGAATTATGGAAGTTTAACGTACAGAAATCATAAGAGGTAAATAGTTACTGACAGGTACTCCCTCGTTGCCAGTAAATCAATGCAAGTTCATTGCACGGTAAGAGAAATAAAACTCATGAGGCAAAGCATTGCTACCCGACCAAAGGAACCGTGGATGGACAGAGCGAGGCTGCATGGTTGGCAGCAGAAATCCATTGCACACAAGTGGCTTATCACTCGCCACATGACCCTGGCGTACGCACTGGTGGCATTCTTTCCTTCGGATAGGCCCAGTTTGTTTTCAGTCAGACTCACCGTAACGTTAAAGCACTCGCTAACCAACGCGTCCTTGGTTGCGTTCGCCTCTAGAGACTGGAAGCACCGAGGGTAATAAACGCAATCGGGGAACTTTTTGAAGTTGTCGGTGTAATATCTGGCATCTTCGGGCTCTAGTTTGATGTCGAGCAACTGGCCGGTGTAACAGAGCGTGCCTGGAATCTTCACAGGCTCTTTTTTGGATGGCGGGCTGGGCTTATTAACGGGGGGAGGACTTTTATTCTGGTTTGCTTTCTTACTTGTTGAGCCGCCCCTCCTGCAAAGGGTGATATCGCTATAGAGCACCAGCAAAAGCATAGCCATCCAGCAGGTCACCATCCGGGTCCTTCCCATTCTGGAGGATCTGAAAGGGGAAGAGATTTGGATTATAAAGCCAGAAGGGACCATTGTGATGATCTAATCTGACCTCCTGCTGAACACAGGCCACAGAACAGCCCTCAAATAATGCCTGTTTGAACAATATGGTATATCTTCAGTAAAGCATCCGGTCTTGACTCAGAGAATGGCAATTGATGGCGAATCCTCCAGAGCGGCTGGCAACTTGATAATTTACCGTTGAATCTCACTGTTTTAAAAGACTTCCAGTTTGAGTTTGTCCAGCTTCTACTTCCAGCCATTGGATCTTCTTATGCTCTTTGTCTGCTAGATTGAAGAGCCCATGCAGGTACTTATAGCCTGTGATGGAGACGTCCCTTAACTTTCTCTTAAACTAAATATTTTGAGCTCCTTGAGCCGGTCACTATAAGGCATGTTTTCCAATCCTTTCATAACTCTCACGGCTCTTCCTGAACCCTCTCCACTTCCACAATGTCCTCCTTGGATTAACAGTCATTCTTAACACCCTAATCTATTTTCTACAGATATGGCCTCAATCCCAACACCCTGTAAACTTTGGAGGAGATCAGAATCCTCGCCTGCATCCAGACCTGAATTTTGCAAAGGTTCCTAACTTTATAATTGACAAAACCAACCCTCTTGTCCCAAATGCTCCCCAACCGTTTTTGGAAGAGGAGGGGGAACAACTCTGGATCCAAATTCTCCAGCATGTCAACTCCATGACATTATGCAGTTTGGGCAAGCCGTTTGACTGACTGCCAGGGTAAGAATGGGGAAAAACAACCAGGGGAAGCTGCCAACATTTAGGTGACAAATAATCATACGCAGAAAGTGCTCTTCAACCAGAAGTCTCAAAGGACTTTATAATGAAGCATCACAAGCCTCCAGTATTACCCAGAGGCTGTGTAAGAGCAGCCAGATACTTCCTTTTGGCTGGAGGAAAGATGGTTGAATGGTTACAGCACCAGCCTGGAACTTGAGACCCGAGTTCAATTCCCCTGCTCTGCCACAGATTTCCGGGTTGATTTAAATCACTTTCCATCTTTGGGCCCTGTAAAATGGGGATAGTCACACTGCCTTGCCCCACAGGGGTGTTGTGACCTGCCCGGAAACGAAAGTAGTGGGGGCCATTTAAGCACGAAAGATAGAGCGGCAGTTGCACGGTGCAGTAGACTGTGGGCAAAGGTACCTTCGTGTAAGTAGCCAGAGTGATATTTCCATTTTACATATGGGGAAACTGAGGCATACGTTAAAGTCAATGGTTGCTATTTTCAAAATGACCTCAGCGATTTAGATGCTTTTCCCCATTGAGATTTAAGGAGGGAGTTCAGGGCTTTTCTAACTTCTAAGTATTTTGGAATTAACGCCTAACGAACTAGGCTGCCATAAGAGCGTTCTTTGTATGCTGCAAAAGGAGAACTAAGAATATTGAACAGGGCTCTCCAGGAATACATTGGTCCCACTGACTTCAATGGGCTTTGGATCCGGTGAATGTTAGTTTTTAATGACCCTTTGCTGTTCTCCACCTAACCCTGTTTACTTCGGAACCCACCGTGTTTTGGGAATTGCTTTGGGGTAAGAAATAACTAATAGCCACAACGCATATTGTGCCACTGGATATCAAGCAGAACTCCCCCCCCCCCCCCCCACTGATATCAATGGGGGTGGGGGGAATCTGCTTAAAAATCAATCCATTGGATCCATCATAATAAGTTTTGAAACTGTTCATGCTCACGGTGTGGAAATGGAGTTTTCTGAGCATGTAGGACCTGATCCAATGGGAGACCTTCCATTGACTTGGGTGGGCTTTGCGTCAGGTCCCAACTCATTCTATGCTAATAGGAAGGCTGTTTTATGATCACAGGATGTTGCCTTTTTGTAAGGCTTCACTTTCAGTGGAAAGTAACAAGTAGCTGCTTTCCAGCTAGGCTCATAGAGCAAGGTTCGTAGCTTGCAGCCCTGACAAATTGTTCCACAGTATGTTACAGCTTCTTCCTGTGGAAAGTGTGTGTGGATGTTTTATTCATCGCAGAAATCTGTGGGTAACATTTTTTTAAAAAAGGCTGTCAAATCAAGCTCCTCATTGAATCAATTCTGTGGACCCAGCTAAGGGTACTCAGATGTACTGCTTAGCATTGTCTCCGAAGGCTCCACATAAAAGAGAAAAAGGAAGTAAAATGTGTGCAATTACACACTCTTTCTCCCTCTTAGCTATGTACCCACAACCATGCATTTGGCTCAAATGTCTACGTTTGGGTGGGTTTTTTTTTTTTTTTTGCCAACCAATCTTGCTCACCAGAGTGGCAGGCTAGAATGGAAAGATCAACAAGAGACGACCGTGTGGAGATCAGGGTGATGGGCGCATTTTAAATACCTGGACAGATAGAGTATTGTGTATATGTATCCTGTAGGTTAGCTTGAAACACACAGAAGATGGAATGGGTGGATGCTTCTATACCATTTCCTATTTTTTTCCTGACCTCTGGTTCGAGCAGAGGAATTGGGTTCTGTTCCCCAGCTCTCCCATTGGTTTTCTCTGACCGTGGGTACATCATTTAACCTCCCTGAGCCTTAGTTTCTCCATGTTTGTTTCTTGTCTTGCAGGGGTGTGGTGGCAGTGGATGATGGTAAGCCACTTTGGGATCCTGAGACAGGCAAGGTGGTATTATTGAGGGGGGAATGCAGTGCTGCCGGTGTATTTCTGTAGAGCCAAATCATGCAGTGTTTACTCCGGCAAAACTCTGACTGAGAGTCGGTGGGAATTCTAGGAGAGTGAGGATCGGGTTAGAACAGAATGATTTAGCTCGTTCATAAACGGACCATTCAGCCCAAAGAAGAGATCACAAGCATAAGCAAGCTTGTGAATGTGATACATTTTTTTCCCCCCTGTGAGGCTAAATTCAGCAACGAAACCCACCAGATACATTTTTTCTTTTTTGGTAGGTGCTTTGTGGTTTTCCCCATCAATATGGTACTACATACTTCTAGATTTGCTTCTATCTAAACTAGCAGATGAATAGAACTCTCTTCCTTTCCAGGAAAAGAATCTATAGATACAAGGTTTGGAAACTCAATGGAAAGGTCATTTAGGGTCCAACATGCAACTATACCCATTAAAAACATTTTCTATGATAGTTTTCATATCCCAGAGCAATAAACATTGCTTGGGCTGGAAGAAACAGACAGTTCTTTTAGGATCTCACCGTGCAGATATCAGGTAACTTATCTGACAGCATGTCTAATAATCATCCAGATAAGAGAGCTTGAAGTGAATTCTTGTCCTTGTTACATCAATGCAATTCCTTTTTGCTTCGAGATCAGTCTTTGGGTCGTGAATTACTGCAGATCCATCAGCAGTCCCTTTTATCCAGGTCACTTAGGAGTAACTGAAAACAAATGATGGTTACATAGCTCTGCAATTCACAATACAGGACGGAGTGAGAAGTTTTTAAACAACAAATGTAAATGGCAAAATCCTATGCAAACACAAATGAAAATAAGTGATAAAAATCTGTGCCGGATGTTGGTAATCACTCACCTTTCTGCTAGAGAGTTGCAGGTTGTTTTCTGGGGGAAGTGTAGGTCTCGATAGCAGCTGCCAAGCTGACTCTCTCAACCTATATAGCAGTAGGTGGGGTATGTTCATTTCCAAATATGGCAAATTATTTCTCTCTGAGTGTCTGAGAGCATCATCTGTTCCCCTCCCCTCCTCCCCCTTCAAGGTTTGATTTGCCTCTTGTGAAATATTCCATTTTCCTGTACATGTTAGAGCTGAACTGAGCTGTGCAGTTTGTATTTGAACTGTAAGCTCTGTAGGGACAAGGACAGACTTTTTGTACAGCGCCCAGCACAGTGATCCATTATTAGGGCCTACAGGTGCTCTTGCAATACAAATAATATCTAGACCTGGATCTGCATCTGAACTTGGCCAAACTTCCAGGGCAGTTGGGTTGAGTATCCGAGTTCAGATCGTGCCTAAAAAGAGGCTCAGCTGCTGTGATGATGGGTGCCGTATAAAACCTTAAGATCGATCGATAGATGCCATGAGTGCAGGGGCCTGGATGGCCACTCGTGGTCCCTTCCAGTCTTATGATTCCATGCAGATCTGAGTTATAAAATTTGGGGCCTGGCTCCTGAAAAGCCCTAAATTCTGAGAAGCATTCAGATCTGTCTTCTGATTTGTGGCCCGTCTCCAATAAGCACACACACAGTAAACACAGATTGTGTCGAGAATCTCAACACTTCTGTTTGGGAGGTAGGTGGGAAAGGGGATATTTTGATCTTCGGTTCTGGTTTGGTCCATTTCTACGTAGTTAGGCCATCGGCATGATTCACACTTTTAACCTGCCTTTGACAAATTGGGGGTGGTTGGATCCAGGAATTAGTTGGGACCTATCTCTACGATAAACTAAACCTTTCATTCAGAAACCGAATTCTAGATGGTTAGAGATGGCACCACTTTACACGGTAAGTGCAAGACATTTAGGAATCAGATTTTCAGGACAGAAAAGACTTATGTGATCATGTGTCCAACAGGAGGCAGTTCAAGAACTTCTTCTCTTCTGGTTGGGCATGGAAGCTCTAGGTTCATACAGCTTTTCTAGTAATAAAGATTCATCGAAGTCAAGCAAATGGCAGGCTCAAAGAAAGTTCTTTGGGTTTGAAACAGGGGTTCTCTGTCTCCTGGATGCTGCTTGGTGTTATAGAAGATATAATCAAGTAAAGAATTGTGAGAATGCAAATAATCAAAGAACTCAGAAAATGCAGAGTGTGCCAGAAATGAAGTCCACTGGCCATAATCTTGAATGTGTGGTTTTACGGTGTTCCTGACAATTCGTGATATCCATAGCTCCTTTCCCCAACACTTTGCACATGTAGGAGAACATGGAGAACTGGAAAACATACGAGTAACACTTAAATCTCCCCACACCTCTATGAGCATTGTTACATCCCTCTAAAGATGGGGAGACTCAGGCACATGGAGGTTGAGCCCCATATTTTCAAATGTGCCCCTTAACTTCCAGGGGCCAAATCCAAGACATGAGTTTCACATGCACAGAGTATTTGGACCTCCCAGTGACTTAATTTTGGTGGTGCGGGTGTCAAGTGCCTCTTAAATTCAGGATTTAGGTGTCTCATGCTCTGCTCTGAAAATTAGCAGGCACATCTCAGCTTGGGCCTGAGATCACACAGGAAATCAATTAGCAGGCCAGGTATCGCACCCAGGAGTCCCGGTTCCCAGTATACTGCTCTAAGCATTGGAGCATCTCCCCAGTTCCCAGTAAGCTGGCTAGTACCAGCCAAACTTCCAGATCCCTGCCAGCTTCTAATAGCTGAGGATAAAACACAGAGAGAGGTAAAAGCATCTCTTTATAAATCAACTGCTAGCCCAAACAGCCAGTGTAACTAGTTAAGCGTCAAATTCTCTTGCTGAACAGACGTGGTTTTCTGCCTTTCTTGTAATTTAAACTGCTAACCCGAGCTGTAATGGATTTCGTAGTAAAGGAAAACTCCAGTGTAAAATTACAATACTTCTGATCATTGCATAAGATTTCAAAGCGTTGAATTCTGTCCTTCGCTAAACGCAAGATGATGCTTTAGATATCCGTGGGAATTGCACTGAAAATTACTAATGTCCCTACCCTGTAGCCCTTAGCGGAGCTGGTCAAAGAGCAGATTCTTTTTTTTTTTTTTTTTTTGGTCCACAGGCCGTTCTGAAAACATCAGTTTGGGGAGAATGAAACTTCATTTCTTCGTATGTAGTGTTGATAACGATGATGGGTCTCGTGGGGACAGGTCGTGAAGGGCTTTTAATGGGAGGACAAGTAGTTGGGGTGTGATGCTGTGGAGACGGGAGTCTAAAGAGAGTGGTCTGGAAACAGTGATCGGCGAGGAAAATGACCTTTGCAACTACCCCCGAAGACAGCCGATGAAGTGAGCTGTAGCTCACGAAAGCTTAGGCTCAAATAAACTGGTTAGTCTCTAAGGTGCCCCAAGTCCTCCTTTTCTTTTTACACCCTGAATGGTGGTCAAGGCCAAAGAGAAAGTGTTGCTGTAATGGAGACATGAGGCCGTGAGAACTGTCTCTTTGCTAAAGCCATTAAAAAAAAAAATCCCACAGAAAGAATATAATTGTCATATTTCCTAGGACTCTCCTGTGAAGGGAATTTTGTCTGAGGAAGAGCTATAAAAGATTTGCCCTGCACTGAACACAGCTCCTCTTTCTATCCATAGTCACACCCAGCAGCTGAGTTACAGATGATGTCGCTGCCTTTATGTATGAAGTTTCTTGCTCTTGTGACCTTCTCTCCATCCTAATGTTGTTTGTCTATTTTTATTTTTAAAGCTTGAGAGGTTTCATGTCCAGTGGATCCAATCCATTCATCATTAGTCATTCTGAAATAATTAAACATAACCCCGAGCCAAGAACACATTTATGCGGGACGTGATCGGCAATTTCAATAATTACCAAATTACAGTAAGTGCTTTTTTGAAAAAAAGCATTTTGATTAATTTTTCCTTTTAGCCCTGTCTTGTACTACTCAAGTGGGCAGCAATCTTCATAGCGGCCAGTGTCTGGTATGGATTTAAAGATGAACCGTTCTGACAGAACGCCTAAAGCTGCCAAAAGAAATATCGGTCCTCTTCCCCCAGCCCTCTGCCTTTAGCAGGGCCGGCTCCAGGCCCCAGCGTTCCAAGCAGGTGCGTGGGGCGGCAGTCAGAAAGGGGCGGCAGAGTTTCCGCGGCGGTGGCAATTCGGCGGCAGCGTCTCTCTCTCTCTCTCCTGCCAGCCGCAGCGGCGATTTGGCGGCGACTGGTTTTTTCACTGCTTGGGGTGGCAAAAACGGTAGAGCCGGCCCTGGCCTTTTGACTTGGAAGCTTTCACAGAACAAATATACATAGGCTTGATGATTCCAATTCTCGACTGACTTCAACGGAGCTACCTGGTGTCAGACAGTAGCGAATCAAGCCCAACATCAAAATTATTTTAAATAAAAATGTTTGACTATATTTTTAGAATTTTTTTTTTTTAAAGCCAGAAGGGACCATTATGATCATCTCGTCTGAAGTCCTACGAGAGACAGGCCCAGGGAATTTCACCAATTTGATCGTCTGATCCAAGGCTCACTGAACTCAGTAGACTCTTTCCATTGACCTCAATGGAGATTGGGTCAGGTTTTCATTGACAAATGCTCTGACTTGTTGAGCACCCTCTGTTCCTGCTGAAGGCAATGGGAGTTGACAGTGCTCAGGACCGTGCAGAATCACACTCTTACCGACGGGTTGATTCCTTCAGCATTTTCAGTTTCCTTTGCTGCAGGTAATAGAGAGGAAGGATGGTGTAGTGGTTTAGGCAGTAGCCTGGGACTTGAGTCTCGTCCAGTTCCCTGCTCCACTATAGATCATAAAATATCAGGGTTGGAAGGGACCTCAGGAGGTCATCTAGTCCAACCCCCTGCTCAAAGCAGGACCAATCCCCAATTTTTGCCCCAGATCCTGAAATGAACTCACAACCCTGGGTTTAGCAGGCCAATGCTCAAACCACTGAGCTATCCCTCCCCATGTCCTGTGGGATCTTGGGCAAGTCACTTGGGGCTCAAGTTTCAAAGGTATTTCTGTTTCAGAGTAGCAGCCCTGTTAGTCTGTATTCGCAAAAAGAAAAGGAGTACTTGTGGCACCTTAGAGACGAACACATTTATTTGAGCGTAAGCTTTTGTGGGCTACAGCCCACTTCATCAGATGCATAGAATGGAACATAGAATAAGAAGATACACACGCGCACGCGCCTTATAAGATAGATAGATATTCTTATTCTATGACAGGTTTCAGAGTAACAGCCGTGTTAGTCTGTCTTTGCAAAAAGAAAAGGAACACTTGTGGCACCTTAGAGACTAACCAATTTGTTTGAGCATGAGCTTTCGTGAGCTACAGCTCACTTCATCTTACTCTGTTATCTATCTTATAAGGGGTGTGTGTGTGTGTGTGTGTATATATCTATATATCTTCTTATTCTATGTTCCATTCTATACATCTGATGAAGTAGGCTGTAGCCCACGAAAGCTTACGCTCAAATAAATTTGTTAGTCTCTAAGGTGCCACAAGTCCTCCCCTTTTTTAAAGGTATACAGGTGCTTCACTCCCATAGCTGGGAACTGGGCAGAGCACAGACTTGAACCTGGGTCTCTCACATGCCAAGTGAGTGCCTCATCAGTGGATTATTCTGGGGTGGGTCTCTCTCTGGTTTTCATGAATAGTTTTGAAAGATCTTGGCTACATCCAGATGTGGAACAGATGTTTTTCCAATCTCAAATTTTCCTGGGGACAGGACCAGTTTCTCACCCAGCTCTGATATTGCTACTGACCTCCTTTTGTAAAGTCCTCTGAGACCAACTGATGAAAAGCACTGGAGACGGTCTAACTGGTATCATTTATTAAGCAAGCCCAGATCTGTGTTGACAAGGTAACTCTCTATCAGAGGTAGCTGGCAATAGATTCCAAATGCAATTTATTTTTATGGCAGTATCGCCCACAGGCTTCAAGCAGGGCCCAACGAGTTAAGCAAATACTCAGAATAAAGCACAATTCTCTGCACCAAGGAGCTCACACTGTGATTTGAGACAAAACTCAAGCAGGCAGGGAGCATGCATGCAACTGCACAATTACATAGATTAGGCGTTGCCTACTTTGGTCCAGAACCCAAAGCAAGCTGAGGATGCCCTGTGGGGCATATGGGTTGCCCCCTGAGAGGCCAGATGGTGATGACACCATTGTCATCTCTGGGACACTCCACCAGGGAAGGGCAGCTGTAAGTTCTGGTGAATCCTACTTGTGGAATACTACCCCTGGGAGATGCGCTGCTTGTGTCTCTTGGGCAGCCTACCCCTGCTCCTCCACAGCTAGTCTCATGGGTTTGTCTACATTGCCCACTAAGCCCAGGCTCTGACTTCAGGTGTGAGCCCAAGCCCTCTTTCCTTCAACACACACATCAGTCTGACTCGGGTCATCAAGCAGTCAGGACCTGGGTTAGGACCCAGCTGTTGGGAGGCGGGGGGAGATCAGAGCCTGAGTCTTGCTGTGACTCCGGTCCGAGCCCTGTCATTTTGCAGTGTGGATGCAGCTCAAGTAGCAGACCCGAGTCAGAGGGTCTGCATGGCACAGTATGGACATGTTAGTGCGGCTGTGAGACCCTGGTCCTGCGCTTGTAAACCCAAGTTTACAATGCAGTGTAAACACGCAAGCACAGGCCTGGAAAGCCTGGGTCCCACATTGTGGGATGTGCTGGCTGGCTCTTGGGTCCCTCCGTGACACCTTGCACCACAGTACCCCTTTGCCATGTGACTTTCCGGAACAGACTTTGTGCTGCCAGTGGCTCAGGACCCAGATTTCTATTTATGGAAGCCAAGAATTAACCCAGGCCGTAAAACATGTTGGAAGTGCTAAGTCTTCCTTTTGAACAATCTACATTGATTAAGAAGCAGAAGCCTGGGTTGGCTTCCCCTGGTGTCCAAATATTACAATTGCATTTCACCTGGTCCATTGCATCCACTGCAGCATAAGCACAGTTCAGTTGCAATTGTTGTTGAGTCCTGATTTCGAGAAGTGCTGAGCACCCACAATTATGGGAGCTGCAGATGCTCAGTATCTGTTGAAAACCAGGCCTTAAGTGTATCAAGTCATAGGTTGTTTACATGCCCCATGAAGAGTTTACAAAATAAGACTTGGCAAAGAGACTAAGGAAAAACCATAAATGAAGTAGCCTGACCAGATACCGAGTTCTGGGGGTGCAATTCAGACCAGTGAGGGGTTGTGTCACCTTAGAGAAATGATGTTTGCCACTCCTTTGAAAGAAACTACATCAGCAGCTTTACCACTTACTGGAGTTAAGAAACACTTAAACATTAAACATTTTAATCAAAGCACTGGATTAAAAAGTAAAACAAGTTCATTAAACATACTTTAAGTGATATCAAAGGGAAGAGAGAGCGTTTAGAAAGCGTTACAAACAAACAAAAGTAGGAAGATGCTTCTAAGACTAAAATTTTAATTTCAGCCAGTTACAATCTGCTTAAGCAGGTTTCTCGCCAAAAATCAACCTCCAGAGACTTCAACCGCATCTTTCTGGGATCTCGAGAGCTCTGACCTCTTTAGCCTCTCAAGTGATGGAAAACTTAGAGGTTCCCTTAATATCCAGTAAACCTTTGCAATGCACCACTCTAAGTTCATTGACTTGGCTTCAAGAGGCAGAGGTTTCCTGGGGGTGCCATCTCCATTCCCCCCTGAAGATGGTTAAGAGGTCCTCTTTCCCCACTTGCTCTCATGATGGCTGTGTTTACCTTGCATGTAAACATGTCTTCATTGTCTCTGCCTGATGACCAGGCTCCTTTTGTGTTCAAGACCTGTTTTATAATTCGTTCAAATACAGACTTTCAAACACCACCTCAGAGAACACCCATAATACCACATATATCATTGTGAAATATATGTATTAATACTTTCATCACCAGTGTGTCATTAGTTTTCCAACAATATATTGCAGAACGTGACCTCAATGCCGTGGACAGCTCACAATCTAAATAGACTAAACTCCATTACCTCTTGAAAGGCGTTGATCCTGGTTGTAGCAAAGACCTGCTCCTTGAGCCATCTCCTGGTGGGTACTTGCAATCAGATGCCACCCACACTGAAGGATGCCACTGTACCCTCTGAAGCAGACAGCTGATGGATCTTTTACTGTAGATGGCCCTGTAGACAGGCATTCACTCCCCTCCCCCTGAAACTGGTCTTGTCTCTCTCCCGTCAAGGCTCAGTGGGCATAGCTGACCCATGCAGGGAAATAAATGGCAGCCTAAATGGGTGCATTGGTCCAGCGGTGTGGATCGGAGTGCCCAATCGGGATGTGACGGGGTATTTAGAATGACCATTGTCAGTCCTATATTTATCCTCTTTTCTTTTAAACTAGACTCCTCATGGGTGTGTAGTTTCGAGGCTCGTATTTTTATTCTGTTCAACAGCCGCACAATGGGGATGGAGCGCGTTGTATCAACCAGGCAAGGTACTAACAAGCTATTTTCAAAAGTGGCAACCTCTTTACCAAGCTGCTGCTGCACCCTACACCAAGCTGCTGCTGCACCCTATGTAGCTTTCTCCCTGCCTCTCAACTCCTCCTCCCTCCTTCCTGTTTCCTGTCCTTTCAGACTCCCAACAGCCAGTGCTCCCAATTCTAATAATTACAAGCAACATCTAAATGCCACAGAGTGCTGCTTATTATCATTGCATTTACTATCGGCAGGTAGTGGGGACAAGCCAGGGATAGGCTGAACTCTACCTTTCCTGTCTGTTGCTTCCTTAATTCAGTATCTAGCTTCTCCCCGAGCCCAAGAACCACATGGGAAAGTTTGTAAAGCTGGATCTCACCCCCAATTGACCAGCAGATGGCGATAAAGCAACAATAAAGTATTCAGACAATTAACTATTTCAGGGCAGGTGATTTTTACCTATGTAGCCAGTGACATGCTGGCTAGAGAATTCTAATAGGCGATGTCTTCCACCTCGTACTAAACCAGGGAGAGATGGAGAGACTCATTCAATAAATCTAGAGGACAAACGAAAGAGGCTTCTGTAATACCGGCTGCGTCAGAGAGGAAAAATGCTTTCTTCCGCCATGCGGATGGTTTTTGCGTTTTGGAGAAATTCAGTTCAGAATGGTGTTTGGATTTGAACATGGCGGTGGTGGTATAACTAATGGAGGGCATAACGTACAACCTTTTCCGATTCTTCTTGGGGTGGGAATAAAAAAAATAATTAAAAAAAGGAGAGAGAATTTAGTCCTTTATTTTCTAGTATAAGTTTAATTATCCTGGTTCTCGCCTGAATTCTCTTTTAGAGCTTGGTAGTAAAATAGGTTTTCTATTTTTTTTAAATTGTGAAACATTTTGAACATTTCTATGTCCCTCTCATGCCGCAGGGTTTGAAAACGAAGGATTGAATGCTGAAAACTTCCCGTTTCAAAAACTTTCATTCCCCCCCCCCCCCACGCCCCTTTCCCTTTTTTCCAATTTGTCAATGGGGAGGGAAAATGACTTTTTTTTTTTTCAATTTTAAGTTTAATAGAAAAATAAATAAATAATTAAAAACCCTTTCTTTTTTTTAAAAAAATACCTTTTTTCAATGGTAAAAATGCTTTGGAGATCGGCTCAAAAATGATCGGTTGGAAAACAGTGATTCAACAGAATCAAAACATTCGATGGGCACGTGTTGAATGGGACAAAATTTCATTTTGGGTTGGGTGAGGAGTCAAGATGTTTTCATTTAAATTTATTTATCATACAAAAGTTGAAATTTTCAAGTGGAAAAGAAGCATTTTGAGGTTATCGAAAGGAACTCTTCTGTTCCACAGCGAATTCCATGATTTTCCACTCCTTGTTCCAAAGCACAACGAAAACTAACTTCAAAACTGTGGACTTTCCTGCGGGATGGAAACTGTGACTGATGAAGGGTGGTGCAGGGGGAGTGGATTGGGGTCTGAGTGGGAGGGAGGCATTTTTTCCCTTCCACCTCTTACCCTCTTCTTTGTCATTAGCCCAGGGCACTTCACTTTCCTGGAAAGGCTGCTGTCGTGAGGATGGGGAGCTGAGTGGGTGAGGCGGCAGTAGGCCAGAGTAGCTGACGGGGTGGTACTAGCCCTTTAAATTGCCTTGATGCTGGGAGATGGAGAGAGAGAGAGAGAAACAGCCGGTGTCAAGTGGAGTGCCCCAGGGGTCGGTCCTGGGGCCGGTTTTGTTCAATATCTTCATAAATGATCTGGAGGATGGTGTAGATTGCACTCTCAGCAAATTTACGGATGATACTAAACTGGGAGGAGTGGTAGATAAGCTGGAGGGCAGGGATAGGATACAGAAGGACCTAGACAAATTGGAGGATTGGGCCAAAAGAAATCTGATGAGGTTCAATAAGGATAAGTGCAGGGTCCTGCACTTAGGACGGAAGAATCCAATGCACCGCTACAGACTAGGGGCCGAACGGCTAGGCAGCAGTTCTGCGGAAAAGGACCTAGGGGTGACAGTGGACGAGAAGCTGGATATGAGTCAGCAGTGTGCCCTTGTTGCCAAGAAGGCCAATGGCATTTTGGGATGTATAAGTAGGGGCATAGCGAGCAGATCGAGGGACGTGATCGTTCCCCTCTATTCGACATTGGTGAGGCCTCATCTGGAGTACTGTGTCCAGTTTTGGGCCCCACACTACAAGAAGGATGTGGATAAATTGGAGAGAGTCCAGCGAAGGGCAACAAAAATGATTAGGGGTCTGGAACACATGAGTTATGAGGAGAGGCTGAGGGAGCTGGGATTGTTTAGCCTGCAGAAGAGAAGAATGAGGGGGGATTTGATAGCTGCTTTCAACTACCTGAAAGGGGGTTCCAAAGAGGATGGCTCTAGACTGTTCTCAATGGTAGCAGATGACAGAACGAGGAGTAATGGTCTCAAGTTGCAGTGGGGGAGGTTTAGGTTGGATATTAGGAAAAACTTTTTCACTAAGAGGGTGGTGAAACACTGGAATGCATTACCTAGGGAGGTGGTAGAATCTCCTTCCTTAGAGGTTTTTAAGGTCAGGCTTGACAAAGCCCTGGTTGGGATGATTTAACTGGGAATTGGTCCTGCTTCGAACAGGGGGTTGGACTAGATGACCTTCAGGGGTCCCTTCCAACCCTGATATTCTATGATTCTATGAAACAAAACACTTACCAGTTTTGGTGGTTTATGGACAGGCTGGTGGTACTGTCAGCAGATCCCCTGTAATCCTGGCTGGTGGCAAGGGAGGATGTGTATGGACGGCCCTTTGCCCTTCTCCCCCACATTGCCAAAAAGGGGAACCGCATCCACAGAGACGGGATGCAGTTAATCGGAATGCTTCTGTCCTGTGAGGGGGGCCGCAGCTGGGTTCCCATGCAGTCTGTACATTTTTCTTGTCTTATAAAATTATATATGCCAAATGTAGTCACGCTGAATGCAAGTAGCTTCATGGCAAAGTGTGTCCTACCTTTCAGCTACAAAAATGAAATCCTAACTCTGGCTCTGTCTACACTGTAAGTGACTCATCTGCCTGAAACCAGTGGGTTTCATGGCTCAGCAGCTACTACCCAGGCTACCCTGCTATGGATACTCGTGCTTGCTCAGTGACAGCTAGCCGTGATGTACACGAGCAGGGAACTCATACCCCTATTTCATAGTGTAGACGTAGCCTCAAATGCTATGCTGAAATGGATGATGGAGCACTGTAATATTTCTCTTTCACAAATACTTAATCTGAACCCCTCCAAATTTCGGGAAGGGAGTATTTGATTTCAGATCTCTGGATCCCAACAACGAAGGGTTGTTCTTGCAAGCTTCTGGTCCAAGGAGACAAATGTCTGGATCATGCGTGAGTCCCTTCTTAATCTTTTGCGAGATGAGCCGATCTGGGGAAATAGTCACCATTTCTGGCTGAAGTCTCATGGGAACAAAATCACGTAAGTCATCCAAACTGCACCCCTCTTTATCCGCTGGCCTGTGATGTACAGGAGGCCAGAGTTGTTGACCTTGGTGTGATCCCTCTAGTCTTAAACTCTGACTTAGTTTTATCCAGATGAATAACCAGACCAGCGTGCACTGCTTCTTGCCCGACCAGATTGGCCGTCAGTTTTATTCATAAAAATGGCTCAGACTTAAGATTCTTTAGGTTGTTTTAATCCCCACTAAATCCTTTAGGGTCAGATTGTGAATTGGTGTGTTGATACAGGGGGGTGTCAGACCTGAGACGGCTTAAGATGTTAATAAAACTTTTGCTCGTTGTTACAACATTTAACAGGCAGGAGTAATGTAGGGTTTTCTGTCAAGTGATTGCTGGAGACTCCCCGTGTAACAACCACTTTCTGTTAAAGACACAGAAAAGCAGTTAAAGCATTTGAAATACAAATTAGTAAATAAGGCATTCGCTGTATAAAACAAACTGCCCTTTCCCTTATGTTTCCTGTATTGAGATCATTTGTGTTTAATAGGGGACACCCTTTGACAGTCTTTTAGGTGGCATTAAAGAGGGTGTTCACGGCCCTTATGGGCGTTGAGAGCGTAAGTTAATTTAGATGGCCCCAGTTTCAGAAACCTCTTTTGCCCAGTCTGGTCAGGATGCTTTTCAGGAGTAGGACAGCAAAGGCCCAAGGGGCTCACACTGGATGTTGGGGTCTCGGGAAACAGTGGGGAGAGGAAACCATGATGGTAAACCTTGCTTTCTCCATTCTACATGTCCCCCAGTCGCTCAGAGTGACAGCCAGATAAACAATGCCCGTGAAGGGGTGGCAGCCTCATCCCATTAATATTATCCAATGAAAACACATTTCAGTACTTTCCACTACAAGCACTTCCTCCCATTTCTAGAGTCTTCCAGCTTATCGTCCTATCCATCTGTGACGGTAGCAGGAGCCTGGAAGTCCCCTGGCTTCGGTTCTTGTCACTGGTTGGTTCCCCCCTACTTGTCTTCAACGTCTGCTGCCTTTTATAAACCATCTTGCGTAACAGGCGGGGTTGGACTTTTGTCCCCTTTGAGAACCTAAGGGTACAGGTGTAGTTCATAGTCCCGGCACCTCTGGGCTTGCCGCATCAGTTATGAATGAAAAAAAATTGCTTGAGCCCCAGCACCTCCTTCATTACAAATTAAGCCCTGCCCCAATGGGAAGAAGGGATTTGCAATCTAGAATCTGGCCCTGGAGAGGCCGTGATGGGCCAGGGTTAGTGGCTGCGAGAGGAACTGAGGGGATCTGCAGGAAAAGGTGTGGCAAGGCAACTGAAAACGAAGGTCAACGCGGCAGCTGGAAGGAGGAAGCATCTTATCCTAGCCGCAGAGAGAGAGAGAATAAAACATGACTATTTCTGTTCGTGCCTCATCAGATAGAGGCTGGTGCGGGGGAGGGTACGTTTATGCAACAGTTTGGAATGAGGCTGGGTCAAGGGAGTTGGGTTAGTGGGGCGCACTCTACCGCTCTACAAACAGCTGTATGGTCGGAGATTTGAAGTCTGAGGAGGAGACGGGCTTCAGAGCCGGAGCGGCAGCTTCACGGAGCTGCATGCACAGCTGCTTTTAGGGCGCTGATGCTGCCCTGCTATCCCCAGGCTGGGAGCCTTGCTCCAAACAGGGTGACCAGACATCTATTTTTTTCAGGGCAGGGGGTAGAGTTGCGTATGGAAGCCAAAGCCCCTGATATCGGGACGGCTGGTCACCCTACCTCAAAAATGCTGTGTAAACACGTCCTCGGTGGCTCAGAATAATGAGCTGTGCAATTCCAACCTGTTAGGCCCAAGAGGCCAGGCATCCATAAAGCAGCCGCATCTTAAAACGGGTCTAGTGTCTCAAGAGGTACCAATCGTTGTCGATTACTGTTTTGCGAATAAATTTAAACATTGGGTCTGCTTCAAAGCATCCTCCCTTTCCAGAGTACTGGGAAGAACAGAGCTACAGGACTGTAAGCTTTTTGCTACTGGGAACATGTCCACCTTTGTGTTTCTTTCATGCTTCACGTGCTACCGCAGTGGCGAAAAGCAACTGCCAAAAAAATTAAAAAAAGGGGGGGGGGAGAGGTGGGGAGATCAAGGAGGGAACAAATCCAAAGCTGTTTTTGTTTGTTTGTTTTTTTAAATGAATTTAATGAAGAATTGCATGTATCGGGCGAGAGAGCCAGAGTCCACTGGTATTAGAGATGCACAGACTTGATCCATTGCGGGTTTGCAGCTTTAAGGGGAAAGAACCAGTTACTCCGCTGTGAAGTACTGTGCATCAATATTTCGTGGCTGGCAGTCTTACCACTGAAGTAATGGATCGATAATATCACAGCTGAGCAGCTGCTAATATTTTCACCCTATTAAGTCGGGGGCGGGGGGAAAACAGTGCACTTCATTTGAACCCTGTTCATTGGAAAGCCATACGTTCGTCATCTGATTCTTATAAGTAAAACAGACAGCTATGCAAGTCATAAAAGTTCAGTCCGCCCTCTATATAAATTGCAATATAACACATACATGATTTAATATTAGAGGGACCAAAGACCGATAGCTACATCCATAATAGATTACTGCATAAAATATTTGAAGTGTGTCATACTTACACTAATACTGTTAGGAAAAGCCCAGTGCTTGAGAAGATTAGACTTAGACCCGAGACACACACTTCAGATCCCTACACGGACTTTCCTAACCTTCAGGGTCCTGGCATTCTAGACCTGGAGTTTTGGTTCAGCCCATTGTAGTAGTATGGGCCAGGTGTAAAATTTGGATCTGGACTTCCACAGAGTGTGTTGGTTTTTGGATTTGGGGTGCTGGTTTGGATGCCACCTCTGCAGAAAAATATAAATGGGAGGTATTAAGTCAGGGTTTGAAAATAGGGTCCTGCATCAGGTTTGCAGTGATTGTACATAAGGCCATTATATATCCTTGTTCTTTATATTTCACCGACACAATATACAGCTTTCCTTTTGTGTGTGTGTGGAGGGAAGATTACAGTTGATTCTGTTTCCCTGTGCACCTTCTCCCCCAAACAAATTGATTCAAGACACAGTCTAAAATTAATTTAAAGCACACAATATCAGGGATTAGGAAGGGGAAGGAAATAGGATATCCTAACTCTTGTGATACCAGTTCACATGCTCCCCAGGTGAGCAGGGAGGGATAGTGATGGCTGTTTGGTCACTTATGATAAGGGAGTTGGTCAGCGTCAATATTTCGAATGAATAATTACCCGCATCGGAGAAATTGCCACGAATTTGAAGCCATCTCAATAGAGATGCGAAGGACTGAATGGGTCATGGTGACTGAACTTCCCTTCAAGGAAAGACTGAAGTTCATAAGGAAAAGAAAGGTGAGGGAAGCTTGCGCTGCCATTGCTTAGGAGACACCAGTTTTCTGCACAAATAGAGCTTCAATCTGAGGCCATGAATTGGGCTCCTGACACAAGTCCTTATATTCGCACACAGAGGAAGCAAACATTCCCTGCAAAGAGGAAATGAACAAAATGCTTTTAAGGCCCATCATTTTCTGAAGCATGCAAAACTAAGTGGATAATAAATAATTAACTCTAGGATCTGATGTTAAACATTAGGTGCTTATTTATCCCTCTCGGCTCAGGTCCTTTGCTCTACTGAAGTCAACGGAGCAATGCTGATTAGCCGAGACCAGCCGGATGAGCTGACCGGCCGAGAGTCTGGCCCCCAACTCGCCAAGGGATGGCATGTGTTGCTCTTACCCTGATTCTCTGCTGTTTAGCACATGTTCAAAGTGGGTGCAACACAACACCAAACCAGAACAGCAGCATTTTACTCATTTTGCCCAATTATGTGACCTACTAGAGCTGGTCAAAGTGTTCAGTGGACCAGAAAATGCAATTTTGTTGAAATTGAAACTTTTTACGTCCATTTTGAGGATTTTTTTTTTTTAGGGGAGAACTGTGGGATTCATCTTAACTTTCTCGGGTTTGATAATGTCCAAACATTTTGCTTAAGCTATTTTGTTTCATTCTGACCTATTATATTGTTTTGGCATTATTGAAACAATAATGGGTGTTTGAACGGAATGGTTTTTGGAATTTCTGTTCTGTGGAAAATTTCAACTTTTCAGTCCAATTCAGGATGAATTTTTGAATTCATGGAAATGGAAACCCGATTTCCCAGACTAGTTTTTAGTGTTTATACGGGGTGCAAAGCAATACAGGATCATTGATAGGCTTAAAAAAAATATCTGTTTGTATGATTAGCTAAAAGACTCTCCTGTGTCCCAGTGCAAAAAAGGTTGATAGTTTCCTTACCTCTATTTATTTACCTGTGTTTTGAGCGAGGTAAATAACTTCTCCATCTACACTGACATTTGATCAGAACACAGAATCGCTTAGCTGCTATGTATAAAACTTTCAAACCCAGCTATGCCACCAAGGAGACTAAATCCAATTTTCAAGAGTGCCTCAGTCACTTAGGAAAATGGGACTTAAATGCTTAGAAAATTATACCATATATCTCGTTAAAATGCAATTAAAGCACAGGCAAGCAAGGAAGGACCGTCTTGTGGATATGATACTGGACTGGGACCAAGGAGACCCTGGGTTCAATTCCTGCCTCAGCCACAGACTTCCTGTGTGATCTTGGGCAAGTTGCTTAATACACTCTATATGTCAGTTTCCCCATCTGTAAAATGGGCACAATACTTCCCTAACTCAGCAGGGGGTGTTTAAGGGTAAGATTCATTTAATGAACGTGAGGTGCTCAGATATTATGGTGATGAGCGCCATGTCAGTGCCTGGATCAACAAAAGCAAGAAAATGTTGAGGCAGAAGTAGTGGTCTCTGAGAACAGGAGTTCAGGTTCCAATTAGAGTAGACGAAACATTCATAGATAAAGAAAGATACCTGCACGAAAGAGACACGCTTGAGCCTTTCCTGTGTCTGTTTAATTTTTACCAGACATCAAACACTTATAAAAGGATTTGAACGTCAGAGTTAAGTACATGCACCATTACAAATATACAGAATGTTCTCACATCACAAACTACATGTGACTTCAAAGTCCTGTCTTTATGGATTGAATTTTGAACAGTTTCATAATATATCCATTCAACTTACATTGAAGCAGAAATAATTAAGGGTGGTTGTTTGTTTTAGTCATTCAGTGCCTTGCTGAAATATACAGACTATATATTAAATATTTGGCATGATAATTGCAATAAGCATAAACTTTACATATACTACACACTATATACAACACTTTTGCGTCATCAAGACAATCAAAATGCAGATTAGCTGTGACTGACCCCATCAATTACCATAATATTTAGGGTATTAAGCAGTGGGTCAGCCAGAATTAGTTGCTTCCAAAGGATGGCTTCCAGCATTTTGACTGTCTGTGTCGGGATAATGTTGGTTGATGTTGCTTGCTCTAACTTGCTGAAGTAAGTGTAATGCAAGTTTTACTGATTTAGTGCCTGATCCAGGGGAGCCTTTCCATTGACTTCAATAGGCTTTAGATGAGGCCTTTAAAGCCAAATCCTGCCCTCAGAAATATGTCCTGCACAACTTCCAAAGAAGTCAACGGTTTGTGTGAATGCAGCTCGGTGAAGGGAGAAACTTTACGCACAATAGAACCATGAATGAAATCCATGCATGCTTTACTGCATCAGCAGAATTTGCTTTTTCTTGGGATGACAACTATGAAACAAGGGCTATTGTTGCAGCTATTTTACACCGTCACCAGCCTCCTTAAACCGTCCAAGTCAAAGCCAATTACTGTACAACTAAAAGGACACTCTCTACCCAAACTTAACAAATCTAGGCCTGCTCCTTGAAACCTTGGCATATGGCAGGCTGCCATCTTAGGCTCACTCTTGGCCTCCAAAGCTGGCCTATTCTTTAGTTGCTGCTGGAACGTTTGCAATGGGCAAATTGTTATGTGGATGGAATGCCGCTATGTACACACGTACTTAGAGAGGATACTCTTAAATACAAGAAGGTGATCTAATGGTACAAAATAGCAATGGAAGGGTCTCACATCACAAGCCACGGAGAGGCAGGAAAAACTGTCTGAAATACTCGGTTTGTACTCCAGGTCACAAAATTAACTTGTAATTTGAACTTGGACTGTGGATGTCCCCAAAACTGTGGTGTCCCCAAGTCGGGGATTGGTGCCATTTGGTACTATTTAGTGCCATGAGCTAAGACATCAATTATCTGTAAAGAGGATTTTCATAAGTATTCTGCCTTTGCATCTTCCTCAGCCCCTAGATGACCAAAGAGGGCTTGTGAAGCCAGACAACAGTCTGAAGTCTTGAATTAGGCGAGCTGGAGAGGAAGAAGTCCAGTGGTGTACTGAAACGGAAAAACAGCTCTCAAAAGTGGTCTAGTTTAGAGGAGGGAAGATGAATGTGATCAGATGGCTCCTATCCGTACCAGAGTTTAAAGAATGAATTTGAGGAAGAGGGCATTTTGGTGAAGGCCACTTCCTTGTGTGATCACAAGGTCACGGTATGTCAGTATCAACTGATTTGTATTGGCTTCTAAGGTCTATTGCACCAGAACAAATGTGGAGCTAACAGATTGACTTTCATTTCCATTTGAAGTCTGTCCCGAATCTTAATTCTGAACAGTAGGTGTATAATCAGAGAGAGCTTTGAAGAGACAGCTATACACTGTCAGCCTGTCTCTCTATGGTACAGTATTGATACCTATTACAGATCTTAAGATACTTCACCTCAGACACACACAAGCAAGAATGAGAGGCCTCCACGGAAAGGCTTTTTTATATCTATTACTCCCGCTGAACGTTTGCACCGATCAGCAGCACGGTTCAGGCTGAGACTGCTTTCTTAATGCATTACAAAAAAAATGACAAGCATGATGATCAGCATGAGCGATGGGTCAGAGAGGAGCAGATGGACACCAGAGGCCAGCTGGTACTGCTGATATTGCTGTGTGCACATCTCCTGTATCACGTGCGTCATGACTTTAACTTCTACCTGGGTCACATTTTGATTTTCAGTGGGATCAATGTTGTATTGGGTCACTGTGATATTCACACAATCCCGCACAAACCTTCCCTCTGGCACGGAGTGGTCGTCGTATTGCTTGTAGTACACTCTGTTGGGATAGCGATTGGAGTTTTCATTCCACCACAGCCGCTCGTCAGGATGGTCGAAATTCATGTGCATTCCTGACATTGCACTTCCCAGGGCGTAGCCGCCTAGGCCGCCCACCACGGCACCTGCCGCTGCCGCTCCTGCCACAGCTTTCATGTTGGTTTTGGATTTATCAGGCTTCCAGGGCTTCTGGTTTTTGAAGCTTGTTCCGCCACCACCAGGGTTGCTGGGGTAGCCGGGATTGTGGGGGTAGCTAGGGTTCCTGGGGTAGCCGGGATTGGGGGGGTAGCCGGGATTGGGGGGGTAGGCAGGATTAGGAGGGTAGCCGGGATTGGGGGGGTAGGCGGGATTAGGAGGGTAGCCGGGATTATGGGGGTAGCTAGGGTTTCTGGGATAGCCGGGATTGGAGGGGTAGCCGGGATTATGGGGGTAGCTAGGGTTTCTGGGATAGCTAGGATTTTGGGGGTAGCCAGGGTTGCTGGGATAGCGGTTGCCTCCTGTGTTCCCACCGCCTCCACCTTTACTCTTTCCTTTTTTGGAAAGGGAAACGTCGCTCCACATCACAACAAAAAGGATGACTACCCAGCAGGTTATCTGGTACCTCCCCATGGTGATTAGTCTGTAAAAGATAATTATTTGATTTAAAGAACAACCTGATGTATAAAAGCGTTTGATATGCACAATATTGCAACCAGATGGTAGGGGGAGGTCTGCTCAGCCTCATTTATATTTGACTTTAAATAACCTCCCCCTTAACAAATCCGCATTTACTAACAGTTACCATACAATGGTATAAGATACTTCAGCATTTCTTTGTACACAGAACAGGAGAAAACTGTGACAGCAATCAACACATGTTGATTTTTCAGTGGGTGCAACTGTATTTCTAACCCAGAGAGAAGGAGGTCTTGCATGAGGTCTAGGGTCATGGTCTGCCTTTGGTTGCATCTACGGGGCTCCCATTACTGTCTGCATCCGAGGGCATTATTCAACGCTTGACCTGTGAAATCATTATCAACACACAATCCGTTTTAGATCGCTGCAGACTGAATGCATTGAATGTATATAAATATTAAAAACGCACTTAAATTACAGAAACAATAGAAGTAAAAGTCAATTTGCTAAAAAGGCTATTTTCTCTTAACATGCACTTCATTCCTGTGGACGAGAAATGCCAACCAATGAAGAAGAAAGAACAGACCTGATATATGATACCTAGTGGAAACGGACCTTGTTACTTCTGCTATATCTGACCTGTTAAATTAGCTGCAGTTTAAATTTAAAAGCACATTCACTTAAACCTGCTCTGCAATATTTTATGCTAAATCACAAGAGGAGATTTTGCTCCTTGTAAAGGGGTATGTGTGGGTATGGGGGAAAAAACCAAAACAAATACAAACCAAATCTCAAATTTGGAGAAATGAAATTAAAAACATAGTTTAGAAAAGCTGTTTCTTGCTGCTGTTTTGAAGTGTACACCTGGGTTCTGAGTTAGAGGTGCTGAATATCCTCACCTCCCATAAGCTTCAATGGGAGTAGTGGGTGCCTTACTGATTTGACCTTATGGATTTCTTCAAAAGGAAAAAAAAATCCAATTTTTGAGTGTTCACTTTTTAAAAAAACCTTTTAAAATAAAAAGTAACTTGAACACACCAGGATTGATGTTGGACAGGGGGGACGGATAGCTAAACCCAGGGTTGCGAGTTCAATCCTTGTCATCTACGAAGAATGGCTCAGGTGTGGAGATCTCTCCGATCCTCTATTATAACGGGAGGAGGGATCGCTCAGTGGTTTGAGCATTGGCCTGCTAAACCCAGGGTTGTGAGTTCAATCCTTGAGGGGGCCATTTAGGGATCTGGGGCAAAAAATTGGGGATTGGTCCTGCTTTGAGCAGGGGGTTGGACTAGATCACCTCCTGAGGTCCCTTCCAACCCTGATATTCTATGATTCTATGACAGACCCCAGTTAAACCATGATTTCTACAATGCTCATAAACATGCCATTCTCAAAGTACAGCTGTCACCTTTAAAAATCTGAGTACTTAGAGCGTTACTGCACATGGTATCTGAGAGAGTGCCGTATTTCCCTAAACTTATGACAAGTAACTACAGTGTTTCACAGTATTGGGCTAGCAAGTGGACGGTCACGTATAAAACTGTAAAATGCCACTTTAAAGAAGCATAATAAGAAATGGACAGTACATACTATACAGATCTCTTTCCCAACATCTTTCCACCACTATTTTCGAAAATTAACATTCAAGCTTTGGACATCAAAAAAGACAATGGTGCTGATTCTGTGGAGAAAGAGGTGGTTAGGGACTATTTAGAAAAGCTGGACGTGCACAAGTCCATGGGGCCGGACGAGTTGCATCCGAGAGTGCTAAAGGAATTGGTGGCTCTGATTGCAGAGCCATTGGCCGTTATCTTTGAAAACTCGTGGCGAACGGGGGGAAGTCCCAGACGACTGGAAATAGGCTAATGTAGTGCCAATCTTTAAAAAAGGGAAGCAGGAGGATCATGGGAACTACAGGCCAGTCAGCCTCACCTCAGTCCCTGGAAAAATCATGGAGCAGGTCCTCAAAGAATCAATCCTGAAGCACTTACATGAGAGGAAAGTGATCAGGAACAGTCAGCATGGATTCACCAAGGGAAGGTCATGCCTGACTAATCTAATCGCCTTCTATGATGAGATTACTGGTTCTGTGGATGAAGGGAAAGCAGTGGATGTATTGTTTCTTGACTTTAGCAAAGCTTTTGACACGGTCTCCCACAGTATTCTTGTCAGCAAGTTAAAGAAGCGTGGGCTGGATGAATGCACTATAAGGTGGGTAGAAAGTTGGCTAGATTGTCGGGCTCAACGGGTAGTGATCAATGGCTCCATGTCTAGTTGGCAGCCGGTGTCAAGTGGAGTGCCCCAGGGGTCGGTCCTGGGGCCGGTTTTGTTCACTATCTTCATAAATGATCTGGAGGATGGTGTGGATTGCACTCTCAGCAAATTTGCGGATGATACTAAACTGGGAGGAGTGGTAGATACGCTGGAGGGCAGGGATAGGATACAGAGGGACCTAGACAAATTGGAGGATTGGGCCAAAAGAAATCTGATGAGGTTCAATAAGGATAAGTGCAGGGTCCTGCACTGAGGACGGAAGAACCCAGTGCACAGCTACAGACTAGGGACCGAATGGCTAGGCAGCAGTTCTGCGGAAAAGGACCTAGGGGTGACAGTGGACGAGAAGCTGGATATGAGTCAGCAGTGTGCCCTTGTTGCCAAGAAGGCCAATGGCATTTTGGGATGTATAAGTAGGGGCATAGCGAGCAGATCGAGGGATGTGATCGTTCCCCTCTATTCGACATTGGTGAGGCCTCATCTGGAGTACTGTGTCCAGTTTTGGGCCCCACACTACAAGAAGGATGTGGATAAATTGGAGAGAGTCCAGCGAAGGGGAACAAAAATGATTAGGGGTCTAGAACACATGACTTATGAGGAGAGGCTGAGGGAGCTGGGATTGTTTAGCCTGCAGAAGAGAAGAATGAGGGGGGATTTGATAGCTGCTTTCAACTACCTGAAAGGGGGTTCCAAAGAGGACGGCTCTAGACTGTTCTCAATGGTAGCAGATGACAGAACGAGGAGTAATGGTCTCAAGTTGCAGTGGGGGAGGTTTAGATTGGATATTAGGAAAAACTTTTTCACTAGGAGGGTGGTGAAACACTGGAATGCGTTACCTAGGGAGGTGGTAGAATCTCCTTCCTTAGAAGTTTTTAAGGTCAGGCTTGACAAGGCCCTGGCTGGGATGATTTAATTGGGGATTGGTCCTGCTTTGAGCAGGGGGTTGGACTAGATGACCTCCTGAGGTCCCTTCCAACCCTGATATTCTATGATTCTATGATTCTCATTTACATCAAAGCCTCTATTTAGGTAGGTGTAAATTATATTTACATATGTCAATGCCTTTGCACTATTGCAGCCGTGTAAATGAGAATCAGGCCCCATCAGTCAAAAAACATCACAGGAAGCCTGCACAACTCTTGTCAGCAAAAAGACAACAAAGCATTGATGAGAAAAGTCTGGGCATATCGAGATAGTAACCAGGTTTGCAACAATATTTCGCAGTAAAAGGAAGAAGACACGCACGCTCTTTTGTGATGCAGAAGTTCCAACAGATTCAGCTCACAACTGAGTTCAGACAGAAAAAAATGATCAAACAACCCTCAACGTAAGAGCAAAAAATACATTTTTAACAACAAGCCATGAGAAAAGTCATGCATTGGCAGCTTTACAATGTCAGGGGGAGGCGGAAGGAGAAGACATCCAATTACTGTGTATTTCCCAATGTTTGTGTCTCAATCACTGCACATTGGCAGGATAAACGCTAAGGAAAGTCCAGAAAAGACACTGAGGACCCATTTCCACCAGAATTAAGAACGGTCATAGCTGAAACCTCAGCTCCTTCCTAAGGTGTAAGTGAATGATCCACCAGAAGCCAAGCAGCATTGATTTGATTGGCTTCTGTGTGTTTGAATCAGTTCATCCTTTGTTCTTCCAACTGGACCTACACTTGCGAGGCAACAGTGTGCGGAAACTGACATAATTCCGGTCTCCAGTGCTGGTAGGGTAGGAATCTTGTCAGCTCCAGCTCACTGTTGGCTCTGGAAAGCACAAGGTACAAGCACTAACATGCAGTCCCAGCAACGCTCGCTCCACATCCTTGATCAGCTTTTGGTGTGTTCAGCGGTCGATGAGCAATTTCTAGTTTGTCACATGCCATGGCACAAACACAAGCATCATCTAATGAAGTGAAAGCAGGAAGAGAGAGGGGAAAAGGCCTTATACTAGACAAAGATTTGGCTGAAGCGGTGAGCCATCCAGCAAGCTTTAAGGCTAACATGCTAAATGGCTGCCAGAGGAAACCAGTTCCAGTCAGAGATGCTCCAGCAAAAATATCCTCCCTCCTGCCCCAAGAAGGCACAAAGGCACCTCAGGTTATCTTCACCATCACAGGAGAAAAAAGCAGTCTGAAGTAACCAATTCCCACATCATATTTTAAAGGGACAATGCCCACCCAAAATCTAGCCAAAGTTAAGAGCAGTTTCAGATGCTACACCTGCCCCAGTTTTTGAGGATGTTTACAATCACATTTCTATTTTAAATGCTTTTCATTCCCCTGTTAATATGTGCAAATTGGACACAAACAATAGGACAAAGTGTCCATCTACAAAGTGCCATCAAGTGTACAAAGCAGATAAACTAGAATTTAGTTTGTAGTGTAGGTCTGAACGTTAGGACATGTCTTTGCTGCCAGAAAAGGTGTGTTTTATAGTGGGATAATTTATGTGATTTAGTGTCCTCACTGTGAAATCCTCGCAGAGACAAGGCAATGTAGTTCTTACTGTGATACAGCTAGCCGAAGAGAACCATGGGCAGCGAATATAGCCTTGACCTGGCCTAGCTACATCTCAGTAAAAGCGACCTGTGTCTTATCTTATGAGGATTTTACAGTTGGATAACTAACACACGTAATCCCACTGTAAAAATATCCTTTTTGGCAGCAAAGACAAGACAGCTGTAGCAACAGTAGGGCCAGATGTATAAAATAAAAGGTTTGCAAATATAGCTATCCCAGGAAACCCTCCCAGCGTAGATGCATCTTATAGCAGTATAGCTGCCTTGAGCAAGCTAAACGATAACTAGCAAAAGGACTTTATGCTGGTATAACTTTATTTACACCAGGGGTTTTGCTGTTCGAGAAATATAATTTTAAAAAAAATCACACCTGTAATTGAAGGAATAATCCAGCAACTACCTTCTACAATCCTTGTCTTCACTAGGATTTCACCTCATGTTAGTTATCAGGTTGGCTAGCAAAAAGTAAGAACATACTTTCTTGTCCCTAGTGTGGACACGCTTGCTCCAAGAACTTGTGATGTTCCTCCCTGTATCAGGTGTGTTCCTTTTAGATTACAAAACCAACTACACTACTCAAAGTAAAGATGTACTATCAGTTTGTATCAAGATATAATTCCCCCTATTCTTTCTGTTCCCTGCTTTACACGGACTAATACCTTATTTGCTTATCTGACCCCTACTGAGAGGGAATTTTCACTCCATTGTCCAGAAAGAGCACCAAGGTTGGGCTTGTCAAAAGAGTCTAAGGGAAATGGGCACCCAACTCTCATTGTACGTTGATGGGAATTGGGCTCTTGTGCAAATCCCAGATCAAGTCCTGGTCTAACTAAAATTCATAGCAAATCCTAACTTCAGTGGGGCCAAAATTTGTCCCTAGATCTTTTCCCCCCTCAGACTACAATGAATTCTGAACCCATCAGGACATAGAAGAAATTTCAGTTCATTCTTCTAATGGACATTACCCTTCACAAGTGTGGGCTGACTTTACTCTGTGTTTGTGGTGCCCAATTAACTACATCAGTGAAATCCTCCCGAAGATCCTCCGTGTCATTCCTTAGTCTTGAGTAACCTCACTTACTTTGCCACCTCATCATTCACGGCTCCCCCTTCCAGATGGTTAATAAATATACTGAATAACACAGGCCCTAGTTCTATTCCATAAAGCACACTCTCTACTTTTAATGACAGGTTTCAGAGTAGCGGCCGTGTTAGTCTGTATCTGCAAAAAGAAAAGGAGCACTTATGGCACCTTAGAGACGAACAAATTTATAAAATAAATAAAATAAATTTTTGTTCGTCTCTAAGGTGTCACACGTCCTCCTTTTCTTTCTACTTTTAATGTCTCCCCATGCTGAGAACTGGCTACGTATTCCTACTCTTTGCTTCCTTTTATAGTGAAATGAGTCCATGCAAATTTCTATCAATCAGAGAGAGTGCCAAGAATGGAGAGAGATGAGTCCTAACAAAGCACAAGGGTGATTAAAGCATGCAGATGAATATGGAATGCTGGAATAGGGTAGCTGGCCCCTGAGGGGCTTCAGGCACCCAGTCTAGCTGTGACAGGCTGGCTAAGGAGAATGAGCCAACCCAGATGCACATGTGTGTAGTTAATTACCAAGGTGGCCGTTAGTTTTGGAACACCTGGGCCTAATACAAGCTTCTGAGGGCTCGGTCAAGAGGAGAGGAAGCTTCTCAGATGAGCTGATTAGAGAGCCCAGAAAAGGAGATATAAGAAAGGTGCTCCAGGAGAAAGCAGGTGTTCAAAGGGCTAACAGGGCGAACACCTAGGGAGGCCCGGTCCCAGGGAAAGGACCTAACCAGAGAGTAAGAGGGGTCCAGGTCGTTAGGGAAGAGCGGCAGGGGCATGATCTCTGCAGGGGCCCTGAATCAAGGGAAGGAACCCGTCCACAGGGGATGCCCGGAGGCGTGACTCCAGTGGAGGATCCCAGGTCGAGAGGGCCTTACTAGTGAAAGATCCTAGACAGAGGAGAAGGAGGAGGAATTCAGGTTGGGGAAGACTGACTAACATTAACTTGCACCCCTTTCTCCTCTTTCCACTCCCATCAATAAGATGCTGGAGTGAAGGCTTGTTTGCATACCATGTTTCACCTCTGATTAAATGAACTAGATTCCTCAGGGGACAGTGTTATCTATATACAAGCCTCAAGGAAATCCTTGATAGTCTACAGGGGGAAACTGAGGCAGAGACGCAACCGTGGTTCTGCACTCGGCCAGCAGGGGTGAGTGCCCCCATACCAATCACCCATTTACTTTTCTTTAAGTGCACCAATGAAGCAGTACGCTACATCTAAACAACTGAAACGTGTACAATTTTGGCTCAGGGAAATAGATTCGATGGTTCTTGGCTTCTGTTTGTAAGGGGGGGAAAACAAATCGGCAATTTCTCAGCACAAGAGAGAACCTATGAGCCCCAGGAGGATACAGGATGGGTTAAAGAGGATTACAAGGGAGAATAGGAATGGAGAGAACTTGCAGCCAGAGGCAACAGGGGATAGACTAGAGAATAGCACCGTCACCAGGAAAAGGCAGGTCTATGCGATCGGGGACTCTTTACTGAGAAGAATAGACAGACCTGTAACCAGAGCAGATCCAGAGAACAGGAGGGTGTGCTGTCTTCCAGGTGCTAAGATACGGGATGTAGACCTGAGGTTGAAAAGGATTCTAAAGGGAGCAGGAAAGAATCCCCTAATTATCCTTCATGTGGGAACAAATGATACGGCTAGATTCTCGCTGGAAAGTATTAAGGGAGACTGTGCTAGGCTGGGGAAGACGCTTAAGGAAATCGAGGCTCAGGTGATCTTTAGTGGGATTCTGCCTGTTCCTAGACAAGGGCAACAAAGGTGTGACAAGATTATGACTATCAACAGATGGCTTAGGCAGTGGTGCTATAAGGAGGGCTTTGGGATGTATGGCCACTGGGAGGCATTCATGGACAGAGGACAGTTCTCTCGGGATGGACTTCATCTGAGTAGGGAAGGAAATAGACTTCTAGGATGGAGGCTGGCTCAACTGATTAAGAGAGCTTTAAACTAGGCATTTGGGGGAGATGGTTGGGAGATGTCCAGGTAATCTCCACGCCAGATTTTAGCATTGAGAGGAAAGAAAACCAAGTAACAGAGGATACAGCCGTGGGCAGTGTAGATACCAGTCTAACAGGTTATACTGGTTGTAGAATGACCGTGCCTAATAGGGTACAGAATGTGAGTGAGGCCAAACAGCAAAAATTAAGATGTTTGTACACCAATGCGAGGAGCCTGGGTAACAAAATGGAGGAACTAGAGCGACTGGTGCAGGAAAAGTGAAACCAGATATTACAGGGGTAACAGAAACATGGTGGAATAGTAGTCATGACTGGACTACGGGTATTGACAGGTATGTGCTGTTTAGGAAAGACCGAAAAAAAGGTAAAAGTGGTGGAGTAGCATTGTATATCAGTGATGAGGTAGAATGTAAAGAAATAAGAAGCGATGGAATGGATACGACAGAGTCCGTCTGGGCAAAAATTACATTGGGGAAGAAAACTATTAGAGCCTCCCCTGGGATAGTGCTTGGAGTGTGCTATAGACCACCGGGATCTAATCTGGATATGGATAGAGCCCTTTTCAATGCTTTTAATAAAGTAAATACAAATGGAAACTGTGTGATGACGGGAGACTTTAACTTCCCAGATACAGACTGGAAGACGAGTGCTAGTAATAATAATAGGGCTCAGATGTTCCTAGATGCGACAGCTGATGGATTCCTTCATCAAGTGGTTGCTGAACCTACTAGAGGGGATGCCATTTTAGCTTTGGTTTTGGTGAGTAGTGAGGACCTCATAGAAGAAATGGTTGTAGGGGATAATCTTGGCTCAAGTGATCATGAGCTAATTCAGTTCAAACTGAACGGAAGGATTAACAAAAATAAATCTGCGACTAGGGTTTTTGATTTCAAAAGGGCTGACTTTCAAAAATTAAGGCAATTAGTTAGGGAAGTGGATTGGACTGAAGAATTTATGGATCTAAAGGTAGAGGAGGCCTGGGATTACTTTAAATCAAAGCTGCAGAAGCTATCGGAAGCCTGCATCCCAAGAAAGGGGAAAAAATTCATAGGCAGGAGTTGTAGACCAAGCTGGATGAGCAAGCATCTCAGAGAGGTGATTAAGAAAAAGGAGAAAGCATACAAGGAGTGGAAGAAGGGAGGGATCAGCAAGGAAAGCTACCTTATTGAGGTCAGAACATGTAGGGATAAAGTGAGACAGGCTAAAAGTCAAGTAGAGTTGGACCTTGCAAAGGGAATTAAAACCACTATAAAAGGTCCTATAGCCATATAAATAAGAAGAAAACCATGCAAGAAGAAGTGGGACCGCTAAACACTGAGGATGGAGTGGAGGTCAAAGATAATCTAGTCATGGCCCAATATCTAAACAAATACTTTGCCTCAGTCTTTAATAAGACTAAAGAGGATCTTGGGGATAATGGTCGCATGACAAATGGGAATAGGACAACTGGAGGTAGATATTACCATGTCTGAGGTAGAAGAGAAACTCAAACAGCTTAATGGGATTAAATCGAGGGGCCCAGATAACCTTCATCCAAGAATACTACAGGAATTGGCACATGAAATTGCAAGCCCATTAGCAAGAATTTTTAAGGAATCTGTAAACTCAGGGGTTGTACCGTATGATTGGAGAATTGCTAACATAGTTCCTGTTTTTAAGAAAGGGAAAAAAAGTGATCCGGGTAACTATAGGCCTGTTAGTTTGACATCTGTAGTATGCAAGGTCTTGGAAAATATTTTGAAGGAGAAGGTAGTTAAGGACATTGAAGTCAATGGTAAATGGGACAAAATACAACATGGTTTTACAAAAGGTAGATCGTGCCAAACCAACCTGATCTCCTTCTTTGAGAAAGTAACAGATTTTTTAGACAAAGGAAACACAGTGGATCTAATTTACCTAAATTTCAGTAAGGCGTTTGATACCGTGCCACGTGGGGAATTATTAGTTAAACTGGATAAGATGGGGATCAATAGGAAAATTGAAAGGCGGACAAGGAATTGGTTAAAGGGGAGACTACAACGGGTCCTACTGAAAGGTGAACTGTCAGGCTGGAGGGAGATTACCAGTGGAGTTCCTCAAGGATCGGTTTTGGGACCAATCTTATTTAATCCTTTTATTACTGACCTCGGCACAAAAAGCGGGAGCGTGCTAATGAAGTTTGCGGATGATACAAAGCTGGGAGGTATTGCTAATTTAGAGAAGGACAGGGATATCCTACAGGAGGATTTGGATGACCTTGTAAACTGGAGTAATAGTAAAAGGATGAAATTTAATAGTGAGAAGTGTAAGGTCATGCATTTAGGGATTAATAACAAGAATTTTAGTTATAAGCTGGGGACGCATCAATTAGAAGTAACGGAGGAGGAGAAGGACCTTGGAGTATTGGTTGATCATAGGATGACTATGAGCCGCCAATGTGATATGGCCGTGAAAAAAGCTAATGCGGTCTTGGGATGCGTCAGGAGAGGTATTTCCAGTAGGGATAAGGAGGTTTTAGTACCGTTATACAAGGCACTGGTGAGACCTCACCTGGAATACTGTGCGCAGTTCTGGTCTCCCATGTTTAAGAAGGATGAATTCAAACTGGAACAGGTACAGAGAAGGGCTACTAGGATGATCCGAGGAATGGAAAACTTGTCTTATGAAAGGAGACTCTAGGAGCTTGGCTTGTTTAGCCTAACTAAAAGAAGGCTGAGGGGAGATAGGATTGCTCTCTCTAAATATATCAGAGGGATAAATACCGGAGAGGGAGAGGAATTATTTAAGCTCAGTACCAATGTGGACACAAGAACAAATGGATATAAACTGGCCCCCGGGAAATTTAGACTAGAAATTCGACGAAGGTTTCTAACCATCAGAGGAGTGAAATTTTGGAATAGCCTTCCAAGGGAAGCAGTGGGGGCAAAAGACCTATCTGGCTTTAAGATTAAACTCGCTAAGTTTATGGAGGAGATGGTATGACGGGATAACATGGTTTTGGTAATTAAATATTCATGGTAAATAGGCTCAATGGCCTGTGATGGGATATTAGATGGGGTGGGATCCGAGTTACCCAGGAAAGAATTTTCTGTAGTATCTGGCTGGTGAATCTTGCCCACGTGCTCAGGGTTTAGCCGATTGCCAAATTTGGGGTCGGGAAGGAATTTTCCTCCAGGGCAGATTGGAAGAGGCCCTGGAGGTTTTTTGCCTTCCTCTGTAGCACGGGGCACGGGTCACTTGCTGGAGGATTCTCTGCTCCTTGAAGTCTTTAAACCACAATTTGAGGACTTCAATAGCACAGACATAGGTGATGTTTTTTGCAGGAGTGGTGGGTGAAATTCTGTGGCCTGCGTTGTGCAGAAGGTCAGACTAGATGATCATAACGGTCCCTTCTGACCTAAATATCTATGAATCTTATCTGTACCCTGGTTCACCACCATGGTTCCTCTTTCCTCAAGAAAGATTTGATTTGTATAATACACTGTGCAGAGAAATAATGTGCAAAGAAATGTTAGACTCATGATAGAAACTTCTTTATTTCTAATGCTGAAAAAAACATTTGGCAGGGCAGTACATACAGGAGAGTAGGGTCCGTACATAATGGAGTCTTGAATTTTTAACGTACAGTAGCTTACGTCTCTCCGAGTGCTGCAGTTGCCATGGCAGAGGCAGGTATTTGTGGCACAATGTTATTCAATACATTATTAAACCACACCAAAAAATCTGAGTCAACTGCTGGTTTGAGAGCTTTGACCTGAGTGTTCCTTAATTAAAATGCTTATTTAAAACATACGACAGCTTAAGTGGATCACAGTATAAACCCTGCAAGTGGCTGACTATGGTTACATAACCTAGCAGGATTCTTGTACTTAAATATGCTCTCTGCTAACCAAAACAGAGCAATGGAAAGATACAATAACACATGCCCCGTGACTATAACAATGAAGAAACAAAGCCTTGGGTTTTTGTTGTTTATGGGATTGCCTTACCCCGCAGAATACTTTAAAAATCTAGCTGTTTTACAGCCCTCAGTCTTTAACTGTCTCTGTTCCTTTCTGATCTCCATAATGCCTTGAAACTGAAGTACTGACTGTCAGTGATCATGAGGGCAGTGGGTTTAAAAATAGTCCAAAGACATGTTTGTATTTTGCATTAGTCAGCTCTGTATATACTCAAAAAGGAAGTCACATTCATAACCTCACTGGGTAAACTGTACCATTTTTTACTAACAAAGCCACGTCCCTTCCTGAATACAGATGGAAAAGCTCAATATTATTCATATGAAGATCCAAGCCTCCTCTTAAGCAAGTAAAGTAGTTATTAACAAGAATGCAATTGGGCTTTTTCATCAGACATGTTTCAGCAAAGCACTGGAGAATGTTTCATCTGGGTTGTATTAGATAATCTAGCTCACTGTGCCAGGGCAAAACAAACCGATAAACAAGGCGGTGGCTCAGAAATTTGTGTCTAATCACGCATCTGTTTAATGTCTCTGCAGCCTTAGGGGTGGGGTTCCTGCCTTATGTCAGGAAAAGATGAATTGCCACGATAAGAAGATATGTTATCCATCCCTACGTTACCGACATAAGCGTTTGAGAGAGTAATTATCTTGGAAAAGGTATCTGTTTACAGGTAATGATGCTGTTAGTGTTTATCCATCTGTATGTTTTGTGTACACTCAGGGCCTGTCTCTGCAACCTTTACAGAAGAAGATCTCAAAGCACTTTGCAAACATGAATACACGGATCCTCACAACGTAATAGTATTGCATCTCACCATTTTGCAGGTGAAGGGTTTCTTCACAAAGGAGACACTGTCAGGGTTGTATGGAACAAGGGTTATTTATCTAGATCCTAAAGTATAGTGAGCATTTTCTAGACAAATACGGTTTGTGCCAAGAAGAGCTTACAATGATGATTAAAGAATCAGGGACTGAGGAGAGAGAAATGGAGAATGAGGGTAACAGTTACCCATTCATGAGTTTGCTGTGGTTACGGTTGTGGTTGGGGGAATTGGAGATACTTGTTTTGCAAAAAAGAAAAAAAAAAGTGCTGGTTCTTTTTGTTTTTTATCCAGTCGGCTTGAGACGGGGCCAAGGGGATGGGGGTGAAGAGCTGAATCTGTAAAGTAAGTGAAGGCAGGGAGGGAAATGGTGGGAGAGGAAATGGGAAAGGACATGGAGGAGAAGAGAGGAGTGGTCAGGAAGAGAGCGGTCCAGCAGCAGAGGGGTGTGGAAGTGTGAGAGAGCTGGGAAGATATCAGAAGTATCCATCAACAGAGTGTAGGGACAAGTCCCCGGGTACAAATGTTGAAGCTGAAGTGCTCTTATGATGCCAGGAAGCTGCTATGGTATGGAAACAGCTCCCATATTGCTAGCTGTAGGACACGGGGGACTGGCCAGTCTGAGGGGAAACCCAGGATGGGGCGACAGGTGGGCGTGCCTGTGAGCAGCTCCCATTTCCAACCTGCAGCCGGAACAAGCCGGGGGTAGGATTTTCGAGAGTTCCTTTTACTGTAAAGATCGTGCGGGTGGACTGGGCACGGGGGCAGGAGGTAGGAAAGGCCAGGTTCTTGTTAAGGGAGGCGGCTGCTGTGTTGTCTCAGGTGTAAGACGGTTTTACGCCTTCTACCGCCCCCAGCGCATTTCTGGCACTTACATACACCAGGGGAAAAGCAGGATCTGCTTTCAGAGGGAAGATGGGGTAAGTGCCCCCCGGTTCCGCTGCCTCTGGTCTGGGGTAAAGGAATAAGTGGATGTGAGCAGATGAAGCGGGCGGGGGGGGGGATTTGTTCCTGGGCCTGTTCCGCTGCCTGAACAGAGAAACAAAAATCAGTTTTCTGCTCTGACTTTAATTACCTTTGGCTCAGGGCCTACGTGACTAGGCAGCGCTAGGAAAGGAGGATGTGCGAGGTCCAGAATGAGATCAGCCCGGGCAGGGGGGCAAGGGTCCCCCTGCTCCCCTCCGACCCACACAGCGCGTCCCCCCCTTAAACTTCTCCTGGCCCCTTCGCCCCCGGACTGATGCCGCCTTTTGCGGCTCGATTTTTAAGCCGAGGGTGGGGTGGGGACAAGCGGGCCCCAGCTTTCCCCTCCAGGCCCCGCTCTAGCTCCAGGGTCCCCGCTGCCCGCCCGGCTGCCTGCGCCCCCCGGCCCGGAGAGCCCCCGGCCCCGCACTCACCTGGGCGCCGCGCTGCGCGCTCCGCCTCCTCGGGCTGCGGGCTGGGAACTGCGGCGGCGGCTGCCCCCGAGAGCCGGGGAGGGAGAGACGCGCACGGGGAGGAGCCGGGCGCCCGGCCCGGCCCCGTCTGGTTCCCTCCTGGCCCTGCCCCTGCTCACCCCCCGGCTCCGCCTGCCCTGCCCCCCTGCTGCCCCCCCACCCCACTGCCCTGCCCCCCACAGACCCTGCTCACCCCCCGGCTCCGCCTGCCCTGCCCCCCTGCTGCCCCCCCACCCCACTGCCCTGCCCCCCCAGTCCCTGCTCACCCCCCGGCTCCGCCTGTCCTGCCCCCCTGCTGCCCCCCCACCCCACTGCCCTGCCCCCCACAGACCCTGCTCACCCCCCGGCTCCGCCTGCCCTGCCCCCCTGCTGCCCCCCCACCCCCCAGCCCTGCCCCCCCCCAGCCCCTGCTCACCCCCCGGCTCCGCCTGCCCTGCCCCCCTGCTGCCCCCCCACCCCACTGCCCTGCCCCCCCCAGACCCTGCTCACCCCCCGGCTCCGCCTGCCCTGCCCCCCTGCTGCCCCCCCACCCCACTGCCCTGCCCCCCACAGACCCTGCTCACCCCCCGGCTCCGCCTGCCCTGCCCCCTGCTGCCCCCCCACCCCACTGCCCTGCCCCCCCAGTCCCTGCTCACCCCCCGGCTCCGCCTGTCCTGCCCCCCTGCTGCCCCCCCACTGCCCTGCCCCCCCAGTCCCTGCTCACCCCCCGGCTCCGCCTGCCCTGCCCCCCTGCTGCCCCCCCACCCCCCCAGTCCCTGCTCACCCCCCGGCTCCGCCTGCCCTGCCCCCCTGCTGCCCCCCCCACCCCACTGCCCTGCCCCCCCCAGACCCTGCTCACCCCCCGGCTCCGCCTGCCCTGCCCCCCTGCTGCCCCCACACCCCACTGCCCTGCCCCCCACAGACCCTGCTCACCCCCCGGCTCCGCCTGCCCTGCCCCCCTGCTGCCCCCCCACCCCCCAGCCCTGCCCCCCCCAGCCCCTGCTCACCCCCCGGCTCCGCCTGCCCTGCCCCCCTGCTGCCCCCCCACCCCACTGCCCTGCCCCCCCCAGACCCTGCTCACCCCCCGGCTCCGCCTGCCCTGCCCCCCTGCTGCCCCCCCACCCCACTGCCCTGCCCCCCCAGACCCTGCTCACCCCCCGGCTCCGCCTGCCCTGCCCCCCTGCTGCCCCCCCACCCCACTGCCCTGCCCCCCCAGTCCCTGCTCACCCCCCGGCTCCGCCTGCCCTGCCCCCCTGCTGCCCCCCCACCCCCCCAGTCCCTGCTCACCCCCCGGCTCCGCCTGCCCTGCCCCCCTGCTGCCCCCCCCCACCCCACTGCCCTGCCCCCCCAGTCCCTGCTCACCCCCCGGCTCCGCCTGCCCTGCCCCCCTGCTGCCCCCCCACCCCACTGCCCTGCCCCCCACAGACCCTGCTCACCCCCCGGCTCCGCCTGCCCTGCCCCCCTGCTGCCCCCCCACCCCACTGCCCTGCCCCCCACAGACCCTGCTCACCCCCCGGCTCCGCCTGCCCTGCCCCCCTGCTGCCCCCCCACCCCACTGCCCTGCCCCCCACAGACCCTGCTCACCCCCCGGCTCTGCCTGCCCTGCCCCCCTGCTGCCCCCCCACCCCACTGCCCTGCCCCCCCAGTCCCTGCTCACCCCCCGGCTCCGCCTGCCCTGCCCCCCTGCTGCCCCCCCACCCCACAGCCCTGCCCCCCCCAGACCCTGCTCACCCCCCGGCTCCGCCTGCCCTGCCCCCCTGCTGCCCCCCCACCCCACTGCCCTGCCCCCCCAGTCCCTGCTCACCCCCCGGCTCCGCCTGCCCTGCCCCCCTGCTGCCCCCCCACCCCACTGCCCTGCCCCCCACAGACCCTGCTCACCCCCCGGCTCCGCCTGCCCTGCCCCCCTGCTGCCCCCCCACCCCACTGCCCTGCCCCCCACAGACCCTGCTCACCCCCCGGCTCCGCCTGCCCTGCCCCCCTGCTGCCCCCCCACCCCACTGCCCTGCCCCCCACAGACCCTGCTCACCCCCCGGCTCCGCCTGCCCTGCCCCCCTGCTGCCCCCCCACCCCACAGCCCTGCCCCCCCCAGCCCCTGCTCACCCCCCGGCTCCGCCTGCCCTGCCCCCCTGCTGCCCCCCCACCCCACTGCCCTGCTCCCCCAGTCCCTGCTCACCCCCCGGCTCCGCCTGCCCTGCCCCCCTGCTGCCCCCACACCCCACTGCCCTGCCCCCCACAGACCCTGCTCACCCCCCGGCTCCGCCTGCCCTGCCCCCCTGCTGCCCCCCCACCCCACTGCCCTGCCCCCCACAGACCCTGCTCACCCCCCGGCTCCGCCTGCCCTGCCCCCCTGCTGCCCCCCCCACCCCACTGCCCTGCCCCCCACAGACCCTGCTCACCCCCCGGCTCCGCCTGCCCTGCTCCCCTGCTGCCCCCCCACCCCACTGCCCTGCCCCCCCCAGTCCCTGCTGCCCCCCCACCCCACTGCCCTGCTCCCCACAGACCCTGCTCACCCCCCGGCTCCACCTGCCCTGCCCCCCTGCTGCCCCCCCCACCCCACTGCCCTGCCCCCCACAGACCCTGCTCACCCCCCGGCTCCACCTTCCCTGCCCCCTTGCTGCCCCCCCCACCCCACTGCCCTGCCCCCCCCAGTCCCTGCTCACCCCCCAACCCCACTGCCCTGCTCCCCACAGACCCTGCTCACCCCCCGGCTCCACCTGCCCTGCTCCCCACAGACCCTGCTCACCCCCCGGCTCCGCCTGCCCTGCCCCCCTGCTGCCCCCCCCACCCCACTGCCCTGCCCCCCACAGACCCTGCTCACCCCCGGCTCCGCCTGCCCTGCTCCCCTGCTGCCCCCCCACCCCACTGCCCTGCCCCCCCCAGTCCCTGCTGCCCCCCCACCCCACTGCCCTGCTCCCCACAGACCCTGCTCACCCCCCGGCTCCACCTGCCCTGCCCCCCTGCTGCCCCCCCCACCCCACAGCCCTGCCCCCCCCAGACCCTGCTCACCCCCCGGCTCCGCCTGCCCTGCCCCCCTGCTGCCCCCCCACCCCACTGCCCTGCCCCCCACAGACCCTGCTCACCCCCCGGCTCCACCTGCCCTGCCCCCTTGCTGCCCCCCCCACCCCACTGCCCTGCCCCCCCCAGTCCCTGCTCACCCCCCAACCCCACTGCCCTGCTCCCCACAGACCCTGCTCACCCCCCGGCTCCACCTGCCCTGCTCCCCACAGACCCTGCTCACCCCCCGGCTCCGCCTGCCCTGCCCCCCTGCTGCCCCCCCCACCCCACTGCCCTGCCCCCCACAGACCCTGCTCACCCCCCGGCTCCGCCTGCCCTGCTCCCCTGCTGCCCCCCCACCCCACTGCCCTGCCCCCCCCAGTCCCTGCTGCCCCCCCACCCCACTGCCCTGCTCCCCACAGACCCTGCTCACCCCCCGGCTCCACCTGCCCTGCCCCCCTGCTGCCCCCCCCACCCCACAGCCCTGCCCCCCCCAGACCCTGCTCACCCCCCGGCTCCGCCTGCCCTGCCCCCCTGCTGCCCCCCCACCCCACTGCCCTGCCCCCCACAGACCCTGCTCACCCCCCGGCTCCGCCTGCCCTGCCCCCCTGCTGCCCCCCCACCCCACTGCCCTGCCCCCCACAGACCCTGCTCACCCCCCGGCTCCGCCTGCCCTGCCCCCCTGCTGCCCCCCCACCCCACTGCCCTGCCCCCCACAGACCCTGCTCACCCCCCGGCTCCGCCTGCCCTGCCCCCCTGCTGCCCCCCCACCCCACTGCCCTGCCCCCCACAGACCCTGCTCACCCCCCGGCTCCGCCTGCCCTGCCCTCCTGCTGCCCCCCCACCCCACTGCCCTGCCCCCCACAGACCCTGCTCACCCCCCGGCTCCGCCTGCCCTGCCCCCCTGCTGCCCCCCCCACCCCACTGCCCTGCCCCCCACAGACCCTGCTCACCCCCCGGCTCCGCCTGCCCTGCTCCCCTGCTGCCCCCCCACCCCACTGCCCTGCCCCCCCCAGTCCCTGCTGCCCCCCCACCCCACTGCCCTGCTCCCCACAGACCCTGCTCACCCCCCGGCTCCACCTGCCCTGCCCCCCTGCTGCCCCCCCCACCCCACTGCCCTGCCCCCCACAGACCCTGCTCACCCCCCGGCTCCACCTGCCCTGCCCCCTTGCTGCCCCCCACACCCCACTGCCCTGCCCCCCCCAGTCCCTGCTCACCCCCCGGCTCCACCTGCCCTGCTCCCCACAGACCCTGCTCACCCCCCGGCTCCGCCTGCCCTGCCCCCCTGCTGCCCCCCCCACCCCACTGCCCTGCCCCCCACAGACCCTGCTCACCCCCCGGCTCCACCTGCCCTGCTCCCCTGCTGCCCCCCCACCCCACTGCCCTGCCCCCCACAGACCCTGCTCACCCCCCGGCTCCACCTACCCTGCCCCCCACTGCCCTGCTTCCCTCCCCACTGCCCCTACTCACCCCCAGCTTCACCTGCCCAGCCCCCTGATGCCCCAACCCAGCACCCCACAGCCCCTACTCACCCCCCAGCTCCACTCAGCCCTCCCCCAACCCACCCCACTGCCCCAATCCTACGCACCCCACTGCCCCAACAGCCCAGCCCTGCACCCCCAGTCCCCCACCGTCCAGCCTCACCCCCATTACCCCCAGCCCAGCCCCACACCCCTACTGCCCCTTCACCCCACAGCTGAGCCCTACACCTCCCCTACCCAACCCAGAACACATCCCAGTAACTGCCACGTAGCACTTGCTCTCATACGCATGCCCAGCCCTGTTCAAGCCAGCCCAGTAGGCCCCACTGCACAGCCTTGGTACCCAGTCTCCTCCATCCCCACATCTCAGCCCTCCAAACCCCTGCACCACACAACACGGCACCCACAACCCAATATCCACCACTTAACACCCCCCACTTCTCCATACAGCCCACTGCAGCCCCGCAGACCCTCTTCGAGCCACCCCTAATGTCCCATTCCTCCCCACACACACAGCCCCTCACATTATCCCAGGGCCTTTCGCAGTACAGCCTGCCTGTCCCTCCCAATATCATCATATAACATCCAGCCACTCCTCACACCCTCTCCAAAACCACAGCAGTCCCTACCCCGGTGCTCACCCTACATCCCCGAAGCCTCTTTGTAATTTCTAGTGCGAAGCAGAAACAGACCGCAGACCTCCAGATCCTGCCCCAGACACTAGCCTGCAGCCAATTATCCCCTGTTCCTGCTGCCCAACAGAGGAGAGCTATTGACTTTTGATTAACAAATAACGCATAATCCCAGACAAGAAGGTTTTTGAATTCTAGCAACACATAGAATCCACCTTTCCGCTCAGGCTCCGTCTAACAACGCAGAAGCAGGAGAAGAGGTCGGTTGTGGGCTTCTGCACTGAGTCTTCTAGTTGCAGGGTGCTGGTAAATTCCAGCCAGGATCTGCTGCTACTGGGTAGTCAATACTGCTCCTGAATACTTGATGTGTATGGAGGAGCTTCCAAATGAGGGTCTGAAAGATGCAGCTACTGTAGTGATATTAAAACAACGAGGAGTCCGGTGGCAACTTAATGACTAACAGATTTATTTGGGCATAAGCTTTCGTGAGTAACCCCCCTCCCCCCCACTTCTTCAGATGCATGGAGTGATATTGGGGAATATGAGAAGCTGGAATAACACGAAAAAGAGATCGTATTAATACTGGCAGATACGCCCAGCGTACGTTCAAGTTATTCCTCAGCACTGTAGGGCTGTATAGCTAAAACTGGCAAAACCATTTCCATTATAAACCCCTCCTTTTAGGGGATTACGCTTTAGCCATAAATATTCAGTTGTGCGATATAGTACATTTATAAAGTACAATGGGCTAGATGCCCAGCTGGTGTAAATCAGTGTAGCTTAATTGATTTACATTAGCTGAGGATCTGGCTCAATAGTTTTGCAATATTTTTAGGAATTAGATTCAGAAATTTTTTAAGATTGGGGTGGAGAGTAATGGGGGGGAATATGAAGGGGTACTGTCCATTATTTTAAGCTCAAAATTTGTTTGTAAACCCCGAAAAAACAAACAAACAACAACTCACTGCCACCAACAAAAAACAACAACAACAACTGTCTGATGCTGGTGCATGCTTCGAAAATGGAAAGGGCTAGAAATAAAAGGAAACGGACAAATCTATTTTTAATTGCCTAAACGGAGTGGAGTGTAAATAATAAACAGCCCGAGAAAGTTGTCCTCTTCAAACAATGACTGCGAACTCTTTCGCTACGGAGGAGTGACAGAAATTCCGTAGGCCTGGTCTACACTTAAAGCTTACGTTAGTATTTCTATGTGTTAATCAGGAGCGTGGGGGGAAAAAAAACACACCCCAGCATAGGCGTAGCTGTGCCAACAAAAGAGGGCTTCTGTCAGCAAAGCTCAAGTTGTTTGGGGACGTGACATTGGTAAACCGACAACATTCCTCCTGTTGGCGTGTGCTGCGTCTATGCTAGGCGGCTATGATGGCATGGCCTTTGTAATGTAGACATATCCATAGTTAAAGTTGCTACAGGGTTTCTTGTGTGTTTGTTTTTGTTCTCTACCTTGCTCTCCGCACCCCCTTTGCCTAATGACTCCTACCATGCAGATATAAGGCAAAAGAGCCTAAAACACAGGGTTGGGGATAGAAAACCCTCCATTCATAGCAATGAAAGCTTCTATTCTCATACAGTTATGCTCACTTGTGGTGTAAGTGGGCACAACTCCATTAAACTAAATACCCTTAATAACATAGGAGTGAAATTTACACCTGTGCAGAGAGCTGACACAAAGCTTATGGACTACTTACATCTTGCCTAAACTCTGGTTTTGGGACATAAAGGGGACCTATATCGAGCAGAAGATTTCCGTTGACCCCACTGCACCTCAGTGAATTTATTTCACCCTCTATCACAAATCTTTGCACACAGTCATAACCAAGCTAACTCAGAATTCCCATCAGATGAAACCCAAAGTTTTCTCTTTCCATTAGCCATTCTGAAAGATATTACTCTATTCCACACATGCTATTGTCTTGAGAATCTCTTTATATTCTTCTTGTCTATCATTTAAATGGAAAAATATCCTCTGAGTGTGAATTATTAATAATATGTCAGAATAAAGTATCTTCAAAGTAGCTTGCACATTATATGGAATCCTCACAGAACTCCACAGAGAGAGAGGAAGAGAGAGAGTCATCTAAGACACCATAAGAAGAAAGCTAAAATAATATTTCAAATGCCTTTTACTTTAGCAAAGTAAACACTTTAAACTGTCAGTTTCGCTCATAACTAAGCTGGCCAAATCATTTTGATTTTCTCATTTCATTTTGCTTTGACCTTTATAGTGTAACAGTTTTTAACATTGTATTTATATTGTTTTGATTAAATGAAACTTTTCCATGTTTCCAAATCAGACTTTTTTTCAGAATTTCTGTTTTTTGTGGGGAAAAATTGGGTTTATGATTCCAATTCAGAGTGAAAACAAATTTTGAAATGTTGGAATTTTCTGCAGGATGGAAATTTCCTTTTTTTCCAACCAGCTGTTCTCTTAACAGAAATTCTCCTATGTCTTACAATGGACAAACATTAGTTTTGTAGGAAAACCCAAACAATGAATCACAATAAAACACAAAATGCAAAATGAGCCAACCAAAAGATAACAATGAATATTTTGGGTCCATTTTGCAGCAAAACACAATTTTTATTATTCTGCAAAGTAATATATGACTGTATCCATTTTTAATCTCATAAAAATATCACTTGTACTTCTAAGTGCATAAACCAAAACAAATCCTTCAATATTTATAGACTGTAAATACATATATAAATAAATACTCTGTAAATGTGAGGGGATTTTATTTTGTGCACATAAAGATTTCACTTTTACTTACAAATGTGTACAAACATACATATATGCATCTCTCTAGAGTATATAATATAGCATTTATTGAGCTTATTTCACGTCCAAGGACTCTCAGACTCTGTCACAAGCTTATCACACTGCTCTGCAATATGAAAATACATAATATTTCACAAATCCTACTTTGGTTTTGCTACACTAAAAATCCACGATCGAAAGACAACCACTGCTGGGGGTGAAATATGGGAACTGGTTACCAACACATGATATCAACATGATCAAGGAATCAAGATGGATGTATCCTCCTGAAACCAGCCGCCCAGGTTTAACTAGGGCAGCAAATTGCTATTACTCCAGTGGGAATTTAGGCCGGATATTGTGGCTGATACCTCCACTATTACGGAAGCTATTAGTAACCGCAATGGCTAGGACTTTGATTTTTATGTCTCATCCACAAGACTGCGCATTTCACTGATCTCTGAAATCCAAAAGCAGAGGAAGCTGAACTAGATTGGAGACAGTCTGAGATGGAATTTTGACACGTTTACTGAGTCCAATTATCTTTAGTCGGCAAGGGCCTGATCCAGTGCCTACTGAAGGGCATAGGAATCTTGCAGTTAACTTGTGGGTGGAGAATCAGGGCCCACATACTCAAAATGTAGACATAGGAAGGTCTTTGCATCTCATCCTGGTCTGTCTATCTTCTAGCCAACTGTGTTTAAAAACTGAGACTTCAAACTAGCGCTGGGCAACATTTTTCAGACACATACCTTATTTGCCAAAAAATGCAGTGTCTGTCAACCCAAAACTATTTGTGAATGTGACCCAAATAGTTGCAGTTGTAGAACATTTTTCAGGGTGTGTGTATGTCCATTCAGCCCACTTTATAACCTTTAGCCCAGCAGTTTAGAGCATCTTCCTGGGATGTGGAAGTGCAGAAGCTGTTCCACTTTTGTAAATACTTAAGTATTCACTGGGCCAAAGAGAGAGAATGACTCTCTAGTCTGGTGCTTAAGACACTCACCTGGAGGATAGGGGTTTGACCCCACATCTATCTCCCAGGTGATACATTTCAGATTTACTGATCAATTCCAAACAATTTTTGGAACAGAATGGAACTATTTTTGTTTCTGGACTTTCTTTTTTTCGATTTGCTTGGCTGAACCGGAAGATCAGTTATTTGCCCGGCTTTTATTTATAACCGATCAGTATCAAGCTCAGGAAATCGATTTTGACTTCAGAGGGCTTTGCATCCGGCCTGTGTGAAACTGGTATCTTTCTGCTCAACAGATCTGATCTGTGCAGATCATATTATGAGCTACTTTATTAACAAAACCAAAATTCTGTAGTACTGCCAACCCTAACCATTGAAAAATCATGAGTCGAAATCACATTTAAAAAAAACCCAACAGCTTTGGGTTCTGCTTCACTTTCTGGTTCCTGAGCCTTTAGGGTACGCTCAGATCACATTTTCAAGCTTTTCTATGCAACTATGTGGGTTAGTAGTAATAACTGTTCTTTCCTCTCCCTGATATTGCAAGTGAGCAAAGTTCTATTCTACATAATCTAGGATAGCATGAAACGAAGAATAAAAGCAGACTACCATCACAATAAGCCTGTTTCAGCGAGGGCCGAGGCACACGTGACCAAATCACAAATACCCGTCACATCATTGAAAAATGCAGTAAGTACAGTCACCTATTGGCCACGCTTCATTGACTATTCAGAAGCGTTTGATACTGGCTTTGGAGGATGCTGTCAGACATGGGGATTCCAAAGCACGTCACTGAAGTCATTGCAAGTCTTCACCACCACCACCAGGCCCTGGTGCAAACAACAGCAGGTGACCGTGAGAAGTTTTCAACTGGGAAGGGTATGAGGTAAAGATGTATTTTGTCTGCAGGCCTCGTTAACGTGTATGAAGAATTTATTATGACACAAGCCTAGGAAGGTTTTGACAAATTTCCCTTGGTAGTGTGCTGTATATTTAGACCTGCCGACTGTATTTTCCACTCCATGCATCTGATGAAGTCGGTTCTAGCTCACGAAAGCTTATGCCCAAATAAATGTGTTAGTCTCTAAGATGCCACAAGGATTCCTAGTTGTTTTTGCGGATACAGACTAACACGGCTACCCTTCTGAAATCTGTTTCCTTGGTAACTTATTCCAGTATTTAGGGGAAAATGTCTAGCTATAAGGATATATAAATATTTAAACAGGGAAGCTGAGATGAGATTTTCATGTAATCACTTGACCCCAGGAGCCTGGCCATTAGAAAAACACTAAAAATCACATGACTTGTGATAAAACCACGAGAGTTGGCAACACTGATTGATTTTTATTTCTTTTCTTTACTTCTGTTATCCCTTCAGATAAACACAGATGGTTTCTACTCTGCTCCACGCATCGACCGAATAATTAACTCCATCCTGATTGTGGAAGCTTTTATTATTTTTGGTGATGTTCAAGCCAGAAAGAACTCAGCGTGGCTTCTAGTTTCAGAATGAGTTTGTGGCACCAGCAATTGGGCTGCGGGAGGAAACCACTTCTAAATTGAGGAAATGGGATCCGAAGAAAGTGAAAGACCATCTGAAAGGCCACAATTTTTAGTGTCACTTTTTAGAGCTCTGTATCATAATCAGTGGAACTGGAGTCATGTTCTCTGGAGGGACTGTTATTGATGGGACACCAGGGGAAATGGGAATGTGGGATACCAGGGAGTTAGGCTGAAAGCAACTCAGCCATGCGGACAGAGTAGTCCACATGGTTTAATAAAGTTTTGCTTGTTCAACTTAACTTGTGTTCAGCTGCACATTTTTGTGAATGAAACAAGCATAACTACGCTTCCCTGTGTAATCCACTCTCATGTCCAAGTTTGAGGGTATAAGTGGGGATTTAATTGATGTATAGACTCTTGCTGTCCTTCTGGATAAGGGTGACTTTCACCCTTTATGAATAGGAAGCAAAATAAATAGGTTTGACTCTGGGATAGTCTGAGTAAGTGTGTGAGAGAGAGAGATCACAGAGTGTAAGAGGATTTCCATTGTACCATGCCACATGTATGTTTATCCTTCTGACAAGATTAAGTTCAACAGAATAACTGCCGCCTGCCAAGAAAACGGGATGCACTTTGCATTGCTTGAATCTGAATATCAGTACTGAGTAAATATTTATTTCCGGAGTAGAAGGCAATTTAAGTGTTGAATGTGATGAAGGCCAACAAGTGAAGGCATGTTGGACTGGATGGTTGTTTCCTAGGCTAAGAGGCCAAATTCATCCCTGGTGCAAATGTGCCGTAGTCATGTGATCCCACGTCTTGTTTTCCAGTATTTTTCAATAGATTTTGGGATTTGGGGGGCGGGGGGTACCTTCAACGGAAATATGTCATCAGTTGTACTTTGCAGGGATGTTTTGAATTAATTTTAATGGGCCAGATCCTCAATGCATATAAATCAGTCTTCTTCCATTGGCTTCAGCTGAGGTTCTGGCCTATCGTGTTTGTAAAACACCTGGGAGATGGGAAAACCTTCTTAGAACCCCCAATCCTAAACACACTGAAGTCGATGGGAATTTTTCTATTGATTTTTTCAAGGGCTGTAGACTAGATCCTAAAATTCTAATAATTGTGAAGTGCTTTGATGGATGGTGCTATAATTTTATATTATTAGCTCCAAACTATAGCAATAAAATGTTGTTGACAAACACCAATTAAATGAAAAACATTACCTTTTCTTTCACTGTATTTAAACAGCTTGTATTTTTAACATAGAAGTTAAGCCTCTGTGTCCAATGCAGGTTTGTACGCTGAAATGTATTTTTTTCTTGGTTTTGAACAGTCCAATTTCAAATGTCTCTTGGGATGGAACTTATAACCAAAGTCTATTTTATAGTCTTGCAGATCTCTCCATTAGGAAGCTGTTCCTCATACTCAACCTAATCTCAGCTCTGACACTGTCTCCTTCTGTGGCCTTTGTCAAATCACTTAACCTCCCTGTTGCTGTTTCCCCATCTGTAAAATGGAATTCTAGAAGTGTAGGGCTGGAAGGGACCTCCATAGGTCATCTAGTCCAGCCCTTTGCACCCAGGCAGTAACAAGTATTATCTAGATCATCACTGACAGGTGTTTGTCTAATCTGTTCTTAAAAACCTCCAGTGATGGAGATTCCATGACCTCCCTTAGTAATTTGTTACACTGCTTAACAACCTTTACAGTTAAGAAGTTTTTCCTAACATCTAACCTAAATCTCCTTTGCTGCAATTTAAGACCATTCCTTCTTGTCCTAGCCTCAGTGGTTAAGGAAAACAATTTATTATTCATCCTCTTTACAATAATCTTTTATGTACTCAAAGACTATTATCAGGTCCCACCTCAGTCGTCTCTTCTCCAGACTAAACAAACCCAATGTTTTCAATCTTTCCTTGTAGGTCATTATTGGCTAGATCTTTTAATCATTTTTGTCGCTGGCCTCTGGAGTTTTCTCCCATTTGTTCTCATCTTTTCTGAAGTGTGGTGCCCGGAACTGGACACAGTACTCCAGCTGAGGCCTTGTCAGTGCTGAGTAGAACGGAAGAATTATTTCTCATGTGTCGCTTACAACACTCCTGCTAATACATCCCAGCATGATGTTTCTTTTTTTTTTTTTTGGCAACTGTTTAACACTGTTGACTTATATCGAGTTTGTGATCCACTATAACCTACAGAACCTTTTCTGCACTACTTCTTCCTAGGCAGTCATTTCCATTTTGTTTATTCCTTCCGAAGTGTAATTATTTGTCTTTGTCCTTATTGCATTTCATCCTATTTATTTCAGACCATTTCTCCCATTTGTCAAGATCATTTTGAATTCTAATCCTGTCCTCCCAGCTTGGTATTGTCTGCAAACTTGATAAGTGTACTCTCTATGCCATTATCCAAATAATTTATGAAGATATTGAAAAGAACCAGACCCAGGACAGATCCCTTCGGGACTCCTCTTGATATGCTCTTCCCAGCTTGATTGTGAACCATTGGTAACTACATTCTGAGTATGCTTTTCCAACCAATTGTGCACGCACCTTGCAGTAAGCTCATCTAAGCTGTATTTCCCTGGTTTGTTTGTGAGATGGTCATGTGAGACAATATCAAAAACCTTACTGAGGTTGAGATAAATCACATCTACTGCTTTCCCCCCATCCCTAAGGCTTGTTACCCTGCCACAGAAGGATATTAGATTGGTTTGTCATGCTTTGTTCTTGACAATTCCATGTTGACTGCTACTTATTAGCTTATTATCTTCTACGTGCTTACAAACTGATTGGCTATTTACTCCATTATCTTTCCTTGTAGTGAAGTTGGCCTGACTGGTCTATATTTCCCTGGATTGTCCTTATTCCCCTTTTTTATATTAGGTACTATATTTGCCGTTTTCCAGTCCTTTGGGGTCTCTTCCATCCTCCATGATTCCTCAAAGATTCTTGGTAATGGCTCAGAGATCTCTTCAGTCTGTACCTTAAGGATATTAGCATGTATTTCATCAGGCCTTGCTGACTTGAAGACATCTAACTTGTGATTCTTAACTTGTTCTTTTCCTATTTTAGCCTCGGATCCTACATCATTTAGACCAGTGGCTCTCAAACTTGTATATTGGTGACCCCTTTCACACAACAAACTTCTGAGAGCGAACCCCCCCCCCCTTATAAATTAAAATACTTTTTTATATTTAGCACTATTATAAATGCTGGAGGTGAAGTGGGGTTTGGGGTGGAGGCTGACAACTTGGGACCCCTCATGTAATAACCTCTCGACCCCCTGAGGGGTCACAACCCCCAGCTTGAGAACTCCTGATTTATACTGATGTTCACTGTTAGTCATCAGATCACCGATAACCGTTTTTGTGAAAACTGAAACAAAAAAGGCATCTAACACTTCGGTCGTTGCTGCATTTTCTGTTGTTGTTTTTCCTTCCTCATTGAGTAATGGGTCTACGCTGTCCTTGGTCTTCCTCTTGTTTCTAATGTATGTATTAGAATGTTTTCTTGTTACCATTTATGTCCCTAGCTAGTTTAATCTCATTTTGTGCCTTTCCAATTTTATCCCTACATGCTTGTTGTTTTTTTCATATTCATCCTTTGTCATTTGACCTAGTTTCCACTTTTCACACGACTCGCTTTTTTTGAGTTTCAGTTGATTGAAGATGTCCTGATTAAGCCACGGTGGTCTCTTACGAAAGATAGGAAGTGTAGTATGCATTGGAATAGTTTACTCTTGTACCCTTAATAATGTCTCTCTTAAAAACTGCCAGGCGTACTAAGTTACGGCAACTTCAGCTACGTGAATAGCGTAGCTGAAGTCGACGTACTTAGATCTACTTTCCGCGGTGTCTTCACTGCAGTAAGTTGACGGCTGATGCTCTCCCGTCGACTCCACCTGTGTCTCTTGCCCCGGTGGAGTACCGGAGTTGACAGGAGAGCGCTCGGCGGTTGATTTATCTCATCTAGACTAGACACGATAAATAACCCCTGCTGTATCGATCGCTGCTCGTCGATCCAGCAGGTAATATAGACATGCCCTTAGACTTGCTTCCTATGGGATCTTCGCGATCAATTCTCTGAGTTTGCTGAAGTCTGCCTTCTTGAGGTTCGTTGTTTTTATTCTGCTGTTTTCCCTCCCACCATTCCTTAGAATTGTGGACTCATCATTTCATGATCACTTTCACCCAAGCTGCCTTCCACCTTCAAATTCTTAATCAGTCCCTCCCTATTTTTCAGAATCAAATCTAGAACAGCCTCTCCCCTTGTTGCTTTCTTCACCCTCTGTGATAAAAAGGTGTCTTCTCTACATTCGAAGAACTTGTTGGATAATCTGTGCCTTGCTGTGTTATTTTCCCATCAGATGTCTGCATAGTTCAAGTCCCACATCACCACCAAGTCATAGAAGGTTAGGGTGGGAAGTGACTTCAGGAGGTCATCTAGTCCAACCCCCTGCTTGAATCAGAACCAGTCCCCAATTTTTGCCCCAGATCTCTAAATGGCCCCCTCAAGGATTGAACTCACAGCCCTGGATTTAGCAGGCCAATGCTCAAACCACTGAGCTATCCCTCCCCCCTGTGTTGTGAATGACTTTGTTAGTTATTGGGGGGAAAAAACTCATCTGCCTCTTCTTCCTGGTTCGATAGTCTACAATAGACCCCGACCATGACCTTTGTTTTTACGTCTTTTATCCTTACTCAGAGGCTTTCAACAGGTCTGTCTCCCACTTCTATCTCAACCTCCGTGCAGGTGTATACATGTTTGATACACAAAGCAACTCCTCCCTTTTTGCATCTGCCTGGCCTTCTATACCATTATTCTAGTCATGTGAATGATCCCATCTAGTCTGCTGAATGTGTAATAATTGTGATTATTCAGTTGCATTTCTACTTCTTCCTGTTTGTTCCCCTACTTCCTGCCCTAGTATATAGAAACCTAAGATGTTCATTAGATTTTCCCCTCTGTATTCCTTCTTGTCTTTCCTTTGTCCCTGCTGTCATTGTCCATGTTCCCCTCAGATTCCAACCCTCCACGTAGGTCTCTGTTTTGGACTGAACTGCGGGCTTTTTGTGTCTTGCCCCCATTGAACCTAGTTAAAAGCCCAGCTCGCTAGGTTAGCCAGTCTGTATCTATGTACTACAAGCCATCAAGAACACTATCCCCGATAATGTCACGGCTAACCTGGTGGCTGAACTTTGTGACTTTGTCCTTACCCATAACTATTTCACATTTGGGGACAATGTATACCTTCAGATCAGCGGCACTGCTATGGGTACCCGCATGGCCCCACAGTATGCCAACATTTTTATGGCTGATTTAGAACAACGCTTCCTCAGCTCTCGTCCCCTAAAGCCCCTACTCTACTTGCGCTATATTGATGACATCTTCATCATCTGGACCCATGGAAAAGAAGCCCTTGAGGAATTCCACCATGATTTCAACAATTTCCATCCCACCACCAACCTCAGCCTGGTCCAGTCCACACAAGAGATCCACTTCCTGGACACTACAGTGCTAATAAACAATGGCCACATAAACACCACCCTATACCGGAAACCTACTGACCGCTATTCCTACCTGCATGCCTCCAGCTTTCACCCTGACCACACCACACGATCCATCGTCTACAGCCAAGCTCTGCGATACAACCGCATTTGCTCCAACCCCTCAGACAGAGACAAACACCTACAAGATCTCTGTCAAGCTTTCTTTCAACTACAATACCCACCTGCAGAAGTAAAGAAACAGATTGATAGAGCCAGAAGAGTTCCCAGAAGTTACCTACTACAGGACAGGCCTAACAAAGAAAATAACAGAACGCCGCGAGCGGTCACCTTCAGCCCCCAACTAAAACCCCTCCAACGCATTATTAAGGATCTACAACCTATCCTAAAGGATGACCCAACACTCTCACAAGTCTTGGGAGACAGGCCAGTCCTTGCCTACAGACAGCCCCGCAACCTGAAGCAAATACTCACCAACAACCACATACCACACAACAGAACCACTAACCCAGGAACTTATCCTTGCAACAAAGCCCGTTGCCAACTGTGCCCACATATCTATTCAGGGGACACCATCACAGGGCCTAATAACATCAGCCACACTATCAGAGGCTCGTTCACCTGCACATCCACCAATGTGATATATGCCATCATGTGCCAGCAATGCCCCTCTGCCATGTACATTGGTCAAACTGGACAGTCTCTACGTAAAAGAATAAATGGACACAAATCAGATGTCAAGAATTATAACATTCATAAACCAGTCGGAGAACACTTCAATCTCTCTGGTCACGCAATCACAGACATGAAGGTCGCTATCTTAAAACAAAAAAACTTCAAATCCAGACTCCAGCGAGAAACTGCTGAATTGGAATTCATTTGCAAATTGGATACTATTAATTTAGGCTTAAATAGAGACTGGGAGTGGCTAAGTCATTATGCAAGGTAGCCTGTTTCCTCTTGTTTTTTCCTCCCCCCCCCCCCCCCCAGATGTTCTGGTTTAACTTGGATTTAAACTTGGAGAGTGGTCAGTTTAGATGAGCTATTACCAGCAGGAGAGTGAGTTTGTGTGTGTATGGGGGTGGGGGGGATGAGAGAAAACCTGGATCTATGCAGGAAATAGCCTGACTTGATTATGTAAAGAGTTGTCACTTTGGATGGGCTAGCACCAGCAGGAGAGTGAATTTGTGTGGGGGGGTGGAGGGTGAGAAAACCTGGATTTGTGCTGGAAATGGCCCACCTGTTGATCACTTTAGATAAGCTATTACCAGCAGGACAGTGGGGTGGGAGGAGGTATTGTTTCATATTCTCTGTGTATATATAAAGTCTGCTGCAGTTTCCACGGTATGCATCTGATGAAGTGAGCTGTAGCTCACGAAAGCTCATGCTCAAATAAATTGGTTAGTCTCTAAGGTGCCACAAGTACTCCTTTTCTGTATCTGAAGATACCATTCCCCTTCTTTTCTAGGTGAACCCCATCTCTGCTCAGCAGTCCTCGGAACAGCACCCCAGGATCAAGGAAGCCAAAGCCCACCTAGCAACACCATCTGCTGTGCCATGCATTCATCTGCAGGATGTGTCGGTCTCTGCCTGGGCCCCTACCTTTGACCAGAAGGATAGATGAGAACACCACCCGTGCCCCCAAGCCCTGTTGTCAGTTCTGATCTGCTCAGGGTCATACCCTGCAGGGTTTCATTAGGGTCCCCATGGGATAGTAGCCAGAGGGTCGGCAATCATTCTGTAATGTCTCAGATACAGGGCCCTGATAGGCAGCACACCTCCTGGGATGCCAGGTCAGCCTGGCACATGGATGCTTCCATCTCCCTTAAAAGGAATTCCTTCACCCCCCCCCCCTTCATTTCCTCTTGAGAGTGGTGGCCATGGCATCCCCCCCACCCCCAGCCTTGGGTGTACATGGTTTCTCCTCCTCCACCTGTGCGGGGAGATTCCTCATCCCTCATTGCCAGGGCAGCATTCCAGTTTTTTAAAAAATCTTCCATGGACTACATGAATGAGTAATACTTACTGCTCACAAACCTACCTCCCACAGTGTTCTGAGGATTTGTTTGTACAGTGCTCTGAACATGAAAACCGCTGTAAGAGCTGAGTAGTCTTTTTTCCCCTCTTTTTCATGAAGTTACCAAAACAAAGCCAGAACAAGTGACAGCTACAAACATTAGATTAAGAATGAAATCCATTAATACTCCAGGAAGAGTAAGTCCATTAACAAACAACCCCCCCACCCCCCATTAACAGGCTGTTTACCCTGAAGCAAAGCTAAAAATATTGGCTGTACCCTGTAGTTGTGATAGCTAAAGAGAATGGCACATGCCTGTGTGTGGATTGATCCCTTCCATCATTCAATGGTTTTATTTTAACTGGAGTTGGTGGCAGATGAATGAGGTCTCTGGCTCTTTTGGTACTGCAGGTACAGTTGAAAGGAAAGCAGTGAATGGAAGCAGTTGGAGGCCAAACCATTTTTTGTTGTTGTTGTAAATTTACCTTTTAATTCATTCATGTAAGTTCTTGTTCATGTAGATCCCTTTAGGACGGCCTTGCAACTTTTCCGTTGTTAACTTATTTGGATTGTTTTGGGGCACCCGGGAAGGAATTACGAACACACTCAGTGGACTGGTGTGAGAGGTTTTGTTCTTACAGTACAAGAAAAGCTCATTATTTGGCAAGTTGTGTTTGGTTGCTGTATAGTGGTTCAGCATAGGCTGAATCCTTACCCTGTTCTCATCAAAGCGCACAGACTCGGAGTTAGCTTCTAAGTTCACCCCTTTAATAATAACACCACCTAGTTTTTTTTAATTGTGCTTTGTATTCAGAGATCTCAAAGATCACTTTACAAAGGAGATCAGTATTATTATTACAGGTGGGAAAACTAAGGCATGGGGGGAAAGGACTTGCCCAAGGCCAAAGTGACTTTGAACTTTGGCTTTATTGGTTATGCAGGTGTGGGGAAGGCAACCACACAACCCAACCTGTAGGCTCCATCCTTTCCTGTGTTGTAAATTTCTGCAAAGTGGCCTTTCTGTGGGATTGCAGAAAGTCAAATTTGGAGTCACTCACTCCAAAAGTTTCCTGGCAGTTGCAGATCCACAGTGCTCTGACAGAATATGGCCTTATAAACACACAAATAATAATTTCACCTACCTGTGGGGTGAAATGCAACAGCTGACTAACAGTGCTTAAGAAGGCAGTGTTGTCTAGTGGATAGAGCACCAGACTGGGATGGGGAGACCAGGATTCTAGTCCTGCCTCTGCCACCGGCCTGATGGGTGACCTTTGTCAAGTCCCTTCACCTTTCCGTGCCTCGGTTTCCCAATGTGTAAAATGGGATAATGATACTTTGTAAAGCACTTTGAAGAGTGCTATATAGTGCTAGTTATTTTAATAATAACTTATTAACAATGATACGTAACTTCTATTGAACCACCAATGCCCTACCCAAGGTTTTCCTTGATGATCTCCCGTCTGAACGTTATCCAGATTCAGCCTTGCTGGGAGTGGGCAATATGCCACCTTGAGAGGGAGTACAGATATCTCATTGTGAATTATTACAGGGCTGGGTTGGAGGAAAACAATTCTGGGTACCCCCTTGCTATTGGATTTTAAATGGCGTGTCTATCTGGTAGCAAAAATCAGTGTATTCTTTTTTAGGAGAGCTATAAAACAGTATTTCCCTGGAAACTCTGAGTCAGAGTGTAATTAAGAGAGTCTATGTCAAATTAGTTTTTGTGATATTTTCTTCCTTGCTCTTCATCATAAAGCCTTTGGAACATCACGCTTTGTGCTTGAACACATTTCCCCTTCATTCAAACCTTTCCAAGTATTATAAGCCTTGCAGCCCCTGTGGCTATCACAGTCTTAATTATACACATGGCTAAAATGAAGCACAGAGGGGTTCTCATGACCTGACCTCCTTCCCCGCACACACCCTCCCCCCCACTTTAAATTAATAGATTCCACAGTTTAAGGCCAAAGGAATCATTATATCATCTAGCCCAGTGGTTCTCAACCTTTCCAGACTACCGTATCCCTTTCAGGAGTCTGATTTGTCTTGGGTACCCCCAAATTTCACCTCACTTAAAAACGACTTGCTTACAAAATCAGACATCTACATACAAAAGTGTCACAGCCCACTGTTGCTGAAAAATGGCTGACTTTCTCCTTTTTACCTTCTAATTATAAAATACATCAATTAGAATATAAATATTGTACTTACATTTCAGTGTGATACTTGGGCCTGTTTTTTCACTTGTGAGCCTTGTCTGAAGCCTGAGCCCCAGACAGCGGGGCTGAAGAATATAACTTAGCTTTGCGGGGCTCCCTATGGTGTGGAACCCCAGGCGTTTGCCCTGCTTGCCACCCCCTACTGTCGGCCTTGCACTTGAGATCCCCTCAAACCTGTCCCATGACCCCCCTGGGGACTGCAACCCCCAGGATGGGAAACACTGATCTAGAGGAGTTGAGTACCCCCTGGAAGACCTCTGTACCCTTGGCTGACACTTACCCTTGGTTGAGAATTACCCGTCTAGTCTGACCTCCTGTATACCACAGAGCATTAAATTTCACCTTGCTACCTCCTTATTGAGCCCAATAAACTTGTTTGGCTAAAGCATATCTTCCATAAGGAAAGTTGAACGTGGAGTCCCAGCATATCCCTGTGCCAGATCCCTGTGCAGAGCTTTCTTCACACCTAGGGAGAAAAACCAGTCCTGTGCACATGTCCTTGGCTCATGTCTTCAAGATTTTCTCTGCAACTACCAAAGGACCTACTTTAAAAGAACCCACTTTAAAAAAGAAGAAGAGAAAGCGGAGGTTCTCCTCACAGGAGCTGGGGTTTTAAGTAAAACATAATTTATTGTTAGACTCTTGGTAGAAATCATGAGTTGGTAACTCTGCTGTTTTGGCAATTCAAGTGGTGGACAGGCTTTCTGCAGTCCTGTGCTGGAATGATTCTTCTCCCCTCCCTCTCCCCCGACCCCATTCTTGAGGATTCCATATTACTCAAAAGCAGGATTTGTAGTGCTGCAGAAAACAAAACTGCTTGGTGGAGAGATGTCAGAGTTCATGAATGCAGAGAGTCATCTGCATGCAGCTTGGTGATTGACAGGATAACAGAGAAGCCATGACTCCTAGTTCCGTGTGCTAGCTATCACTCCCTAGCCAGGATCTGTTTGTCTTTTTCCAGATTGTTTCTCTTCATTGCAAATGGGCATTGACCTGTTATTGAGGGCTTGCTTGGTAGTACCTGTCTCAGTCATTTAAAAAAAAAAAAAAGTTTGGAGTGACTAATTTCGAACCATCACCCCGTCTTCTCTCCTTCTAACACACATGAAGCAGGTTCTTCCCTCAGTTACACCTGTGCAGTTCTGTGTTGCCAACTCTTGTGACTTGTCTCATGATATTTGGCATTTTTCTTAAAGCTCCACCTCCTGGAGTCATGCGATTTATGTAAGAATCTCAGCTTTCATTTACAAAAAAGATTACCCTTTTGTAGCTCTCATGGTTATGCAGGAAAGATTGAAAATGTGAACCCTAAAGGCTCAAAACCCAGAAGGCAAATCAAGGAAGAACTACTAGGAGCTAGTACACATCCAGTAAACCTACTGCTAGGGAGGGAGGGATGGATGGATGGGTAGATAGATAAATAAAATGATAGCAAGCTGAGTGTGTACCCTGTGGAAGCGTATTCATCTGTGACCTGTGTTACTATGAAACTGAAAAATGCACATTCTTTATGCAGGTTTTACTGTATAAAGAAACAAAGAAAATCCTACTTCTATTGACGAATATATGTTGTGTCTGAGTGCTTTGGGCACAGAGAACTGATTGTGGTCACCTAGGCTCCAAAAGAGTTAAATGCTCCAGTGGCCAGCTGGAGTGGTTGAATTTTCCAGACGGCAGCTGTTCCCATAACACTAAAGTAAACCCTTTCATAATTATTTATGGTGCTGGAAACAAAATAAAAATCTCCCCATACTTCCCCCTCCTGCACCCACTTAAACAAATATTTTAAATAAGGTTTACTTAAAAAATGGAACCAGAAATTCAACACTGTGGATGATTTTATTTTTTCCTCTGCTTTACTGCTTGTGACCCTGGGCAAAGTGAATGTGTATAAAATGCCACCAGATTAGTGGCAGCAGCTTGCATCCAGCTTCACAGGCATAGAGGATGACATAGGAGCAAGGCAGTGGAGAAATTGAACTCCGATTGGTTCACTGATGCTTGGTTGCTGAGGCAGTTGTGTAAGCCAAACGTAAAAGAGATGCTCTTGTTCTAACATGAATTAATTCAATTAAGTTCTGTGGCCTGTGTTATACAAGACGTCAGATTTGATGATTGCAGTGATCCCTGCTGGTTTTATCATCTATTAATCTGTCATCTACATTAAACTAAAGGTGAAATGAATTCAGAAGCAAAATAGAGTCTGACCCAAATACTGAGGTCATTTCTTTCTAACTGCTCAAATTGCCATTGAAGTCCCATAGTTTTTATTCCAGCTCCTATACAGGCATTTATACTGCATGCATCAGCATATGGCAAAATACACGAGTAACCTGGTCTACATTGGGGGGTGTGGTGGGGGATCAATCTAAGTTACACAACTTCAGCTATGTGAATAGCGTAGCTGAAGTTGACGTACTTAGATCTACTCACTGCTGTGTCTTCACTGCGGTAAGTCGACTGCTGATGCTCCCCCGTCGACTCCGCCTACGCCTCTCGCTCCGGTGGAGTACCGGAGCCGACGGGAGAGCGCTTGGCAGTCAATTTATCATGTCAGGTTTCAGAGTAACAGCCGTGTTAGTCTGTATTCGCAAAAAGAAAAGGAGTACTTGTGGCACCTTAGAGACTAACCAATTCACTAGACGCGATAAATCGACCCTCCCACCCGGCTCGATCGCTCCAGAGGTAAGTGTAGACATGCCCACAGGGCATATGTCATTGGCTTGTGTAGCATCTACATACTCAGTGGAGAAGGAAAATGAGAGCAGGCTTCTAGGAACCTCTGCCACTGTAAACAAAAGGGAAAAGAAATTTTAACAACATTATGAGGGGCCAGTTCAGCAAAATCTCTTTGTCATTTTTTGGACACGGCCATTGATTCTAAGAAGATCCATTTGGCCATAAGCACACATAGATTACTCCTGTCCAAATAATCAAATACTATTCTAATGTTCATTTTAGATCAGGTAACTTGAATGTAGAAACTTAGGGCCTGATTTCTCACAACACTAAGGCCCCTTTACACGGCTTTGCCAAAGCAGTGAAAAAGGAACCTTACTAAAATGAAAATCGGGTCGAAAGGGCTCAGTCCCATAGAATCAACGGGAGACTTGCTGGAGGAGAACTGCAGTATTGGAGATGTTCTCCAAGGTGGCCGGCTGTGAGTTTTAAACTAGCTGAGATATTTGATTGTTTGTGCCTGTCATATAAAAGATCTTTATCATTTGTTGACAAGGTCTAAATCAAATAGGTTTCCACTCTTTTCCATAGGTTTCTTAAACTGTCCATTTAATTCTGTACCAGAGACCTAATTCTCTGTTAAATGCAATTTGTAAACCAAGCTCCTTGAAGGGCGTCTCCTCTTCTGTAAAATGCTGGAGGACTTTTCAATAAAGAATCAAGGTGATGAAGCTCTGATCTTGTTGACATAAGAGTGGCACTGAAACAGCACAAGAGAATACTTATGCAATTAGTCCGAATGGTTGGGTAAATGCTTACAGTTGACTATTCTGGTGTTTTACTGCAAAGCAGGAGTTTATGAAATCCACAGGTTTCAGAGCGGTAGCCGTGTTAGTCTGTATCCTCGTTGTTTTTACAGGTCACGGGGAAGTTCTCCAAGGTCCTGATAGAGGCAAACCGTGCATTTTATTATGTAAGTGATATACCATAATAGATAGAGGAGTAGTGAGAGGGGTAAGGGAGAGGAGGGAAAGTCCTTGCTGGGAAGTCATTCAACTTTTACAGGCACAGAACGGTTTGTTCTAGCTAGGAACATTTCCCAACAAACACATGACTGTTGCAAAGCCAAGCCCTTGGCATTCCATTTGATCAGAAAGAAAATGTCATTAGCCTGTGATTCCTCAAGCAAACTATATCTAATAGTACCAGCCATTTGTGATGCTGATAATTAATGTTTTAGAGTTCATGGTCTCTGCTGAGCATGCTGTCCTTGCTTCCTGCATATTCTGCAGAAGTTCTAAATCCATTTTGTTAGTCCGTAAGTGGTAACATCTCGAGCAAATAAATATCTGGGCCAGGTTAATCAATGTAAATCAATACCTCTAAAGAGTCTCATGGGGTAGCCGTGTTAGTCTTGTCAAGTTTCCTCCCCCACTCTGAACTCTAGGGTACAGATGTGGGGACCTGCATGAAAAACCTCCTAAGCTTATCTTTACCAGCTTAGGTCAAAACTTCCCCAAGGTACAAAATATTCCACCCTTTGTCCTTGGATTGGCCGCTACCACCACCAAACTAATACTGGTTACTGGGGAAGAGCTGTTTGGAAACATCTTTCCCCCAAAAATACTTCCCAAAACCTTGCATCCCACTTCCTGGACAAGGTTTGGTAAAAAGCCTCACCAATTTGCCTAGGTGACTACAGACCCAAACCCTTGGATTTTAAGAACAATGAACAATCCTCCCAACACTTGCACCCCCCCCTTTCCTGGGAAATGTTGGATAAAAAGCCTCACCAATTTGCATAGGTGACCACAGACCCAAACCCTTGGATCTGAGAACAATGAAAAAGCATTCTGTTTTCTTACAAGAAGACTTTTAATAAAAATAGAAGTAAATAGAAATAAAGAAATCCCCCCTGTAAAATCAGGATGGTAGATACCTTACAGGGTAATTAGATTCAAAACATAGAGAACCCCTCTAGGCAAAACCTTAAGTTACAAAAAAGATACACAGACAGAAATAGTTATTCTATTCAGCACAGTTCTTTTCTCAGCCATTTAAAGAAATCATAATCTAACACGTACCTAGCTAGATTACTTACTAACAGTTCTAAGACTCCATTCCTGGTCTATCCCCGGCAAAGACAGAATATAGACAGACACACAGACCCTTTGTTTCTCTCCCTCCTCCCAGCTTTTGAAAGTATCTTGTCTCCTCATTGGTCATTTTGGTCAGGTGCCAGTGAGGTTACCTTTAGCTTCTTAACCCTTTACAGGTGAGAGGATTTTTTTCTCTGGCCAGGAGGGATTTTAAAGGGGTTTACCCTTCCCTTTATATTTATGACAAGTCTGTATCCACAAAAACAACAAGGAGTCCAGTGGCACCTTAAAGACTAACAGATGTATTTGAGCGTAAGCTTCCGTGGGTAAAAACCTCACTTCTTCAGATGCATGGAGTGAAAGTTACAGATGCAGACATAAAGATACATAAGCTTATGCTCAAATAAATCTGTTAGTCTTTAAAGTACCACCGGACTCCTGGTCGTACCTCTCAAGATGAATCCTGTCAGCACTTTGCTGCAAATTGAGATCCCATTTCCCCATCCACAAACTCACGAGCCGGTGGGTGTAATCCACGGCATGCACACACAGGGCCATATTCCTAGCCGGTGTAAATGGGTGTTGCTCCGTTGGCTTCAACACAGCTATGCTGACTTACATTAGCAGAAGAACTGGCCTGTCTTTTTTTACAGCACGCTGCAATCTCCAGCACAAACAGCTCTGAAGGCAAACATGACTCGCTGACTTGCTGTGTGGCCTTGTGCAAGTCACTTAACCCTGTTTGTGCCTCAGTTTCCCCATTTTTAGAAGAGCCAAAGTTACTCCTTTCTGGCATTGTGAGGCCAAATGAATTACTGAAAGGCACTTGGAAACTTTTGGATCGAATGCACTATACATATGCAAAGTATTATCTCCCTTAGTTGGGCTTCAGAGAGAAAGGCAAGTGTCTTTTTGTTCTGTGTTTGTACAGTGCCTAGCATAATGTGAATGTGCTTATAGTTGCTCAGTAACACAAATAATTGGTAGTAATAATAAAGTGTACAAAGAACTAGAGCACCCAAAGTGCACCTACCTATTTAAGGAATATTTAATCAATAACTTACCTGTTGTATCGGTAGGCATCTTATTCACTGAATCTCTGTGGATCGTTTACACATCGTCTGTGTTTATTATTGGAATACTATCACTTGAAAAGTTGTAACTGTTTCTCTAGCTGCTATAATCTGATAACAGTTGTAGGTAATTCAGTACTGCCCATGTGCTAAGTACTATTCCAGGCAGAGAAACAGATAAGCTACTTACAGGCAGAGCTGTGTTCCTGTATCTAGGTTGCTTTCTTGATGATGCAATGAGTTTTCTGGGGATGGTTGTTTAAACCTGCAAGGAATCCATCTCTCATAGGAACTGCTTTTAAACAACTCTCTTAGCTCACGGCAGCACAGTGAATTCGTGATTAAGTCCCCTTGGCACTCTAACAACCAACTGCAAGGTTTGAGTTGTGTGCCGCTTTAGAAACAGGAATCAAGATACTGCTTTAAAAAAAACAAAAACCAAAGACCAACAAACAGTGCTGGTCCAGTTGCGTCTTCACAGGCCCGTACAACACAGGATGTTTCTAAAGCATTTGTCAATACAAAAATAAGAGTTGGTGGGCAAGCTTATGAAGGAGACAGGTAATTATATGATGTGACTTAGTACAGTTTTTAGCCTGCATCCATTCTGTTGTGGGTGGTTTACTTGTAATAACTCTTACTTTAAAAACACTAGGCAGTTTGATACGTTTTTCTGAAGGTTTCCAGGGTCTTAGCTCAGGGCTTGTCTGTATGGGGACGCTATTCTAGAATCCGATAGGGTGTCTGTGAACTTAAAGTGCAATAGCTGTTTCCAAATAATTCCCCTTGTGGGCATTCTTATTCTGCATAGGTATTCCAGTCAATTTTCTCCAGATAGATAAATCCTTAATTTAGTTGTCGGACTGGGTGTTTCAAAGCTCAAAGGCCCATTTTTTTTTCTCTATCCCATTGCTACAAATAAATGATAATTGGACAGACCAGTCAACCAATGGTGGCTAGGTTATGTGGTGGTCAGGGATAGCTGGATCGTTCTTTATTTCAAGATGAAAACAGTGGAGTCTAACTGGCTGAGTAAATCATACCCACGTGAGTAAGGAACTTGCAGTCTGGTTCTGTTTCAGCAAAATATTCCAAGTAAAACCAATCTGGAGCACGCATCTTTCATGCTTTTGGAATATCTTGCAGTGTTGACCTCTGCATGGGAACAATTGACGACTGTGTCCTGAAGAATAAGTAAGCAGCGGAGAAGTAGTAATTGGAGGAAGGGACAGACAATTTGTGTGCTTTTTATAAAGACAAAAGCAGCATAGAACTTGAACGCTCTTTGAAGGCAGCATAGAATTTGAGCCCTCTGGTTAATACTCCCCTGGTGACACGGTAAAGTCATGACACTGGGCTACTACTTGTGACAAATCACTGAGACTTCCCTTCAACTGACACATGGTAAGTCTCAGAGAACTGTCCGTCAAAAGACCTGCTGTTGGCTGGAGTGCCTCTTAGAAAAGGTTAAATGTACTTTACTGCATATGGGTATCGTGTGTCCAGAGTAGGATCTGTAGTGTGTTAACTGCCAAGAGATCCCATCCTGTTTATTTTTAACCTGCAATGCCTTATGATGATGCTTGGACATCAAAATCCAAAAGAGCCACTCATGATGGTTTACGTTAAATTGTACTGCTGCACTTAGGATGTTTTTTCAATTATGACAAGGGCACCTAGAGAGTATGGATAGATGCTCTTAATTAATATTGTTATAAATCTGAATAAATAAAAATTGCTACGTTCACAGCATACACACAGAAGATAAATATAAACATAAAAAAACTCTCTCTGGAAGGTTACACTGTAACATGGATTTATTTCTTAGAATCCAGAACCCTTACAAGCAAGAATTAAAAAAAACAGAGAGAGACAAAGCAGGCTGCTCCCTGAGGCAGCGAGGTATGACTCCCCCTGTCTTGCTTTAGGCTGGCTCTTTGCAGACTGACTGCTGAAGACCCAGATCACATGCGTTCCCTACAGAGCCCCTAGCCTGCTCGCAGGACTAGGAAACACTTGACTCTTAATGTGTGATAGTTGGTCATTTTAGTACAGTTTTCAGTACACCACAAAAATGAATCAGTAGAGTCCAACATCCAGGCTCTGTATCCCACTTGAGGCATGTCCTTAAGTTTCATTTGACATGCTTAACGGCTGTCCTGCCTAGGGATATGTTCCAGAATGGAGATGGCAAGCATGGGCCTCTGACCTTGGTTGGGGCCTCAGGCATAATTGTAATACAGATAATGATATAATGATTCAAGACCCAGTTCTGAGCACTGTTTACATGGCTGCAGTGGACATGTAAGTGCAGGAAGTCTATGTAAACAAGCTACACACAAGGAACTTGTCCTTCTTGGTCGCACCAGGCTGAATGCAGTCTTCATAAGCAAAGCTCATGTAAATAAGTTTCCTGGCCCAGCTTGTGCTCTGGCCCTTCTCTCTTCTGAGTGTGTCTACACTAGGAAATATTCTGCCTGATCTCCAGTAGCCATGGTGCAGGGGCTCCAATCACTCTGTCATTTACCTTTGTGCAGGGGTGAGGGGTCTGGGGAGGCTCGTGCTTTGTTACAGATCTTTCTTTCCATTGCAATAACTAGCTAGAAGTTTACACAAAGATCCTGCTGTCTGGAGTGAAAAAGCTAGCAGGCTGCATGACTCATTCCCACATTACCATGGTTTCCAAAGAACTAAACGACAGCCTTTTACAGTGCTGCAGAATATGCAAAAAAAAAAAAAAAAAAAAAAAAAAAAATCCTCCTGCCCCACTGAGTCTTTGTTTTGCTGGTTTGTATTTTCTCCCACAAAGAACAGGCTATAGCAGCCATTTAACTTGCTCCGTATGATGGTGAAACCAAGTCTTGGCCATGTGAAAGCCCCGGTGATGGGGCAGAATCGTTTCTGGAATAGTCTCTGGTTGGGGCCAAGGAGAGCAAAACACTCAACCGGTTCAACTGATGTGGTTTCTGAATAGGGGGACATGTGAAAAAGGCACTTGACTTTCAATTATTTCCCCCCCTCCCCAAAATATTTTGACCTAGATTTTTTTTTTTTTTGCTGGTGAAAATGGGTGTGCTGCAGCTCTGGCTTCGGGCTTTCCGCTGCCTCGGTTTCACCATGTTGGGCTCCTCAGTAACTTCACAGAGGCTTTCGTGAGTCAGATAACACCCCTTCTTGGGGGCTGGTTTATTAACAAAGACCAAAGTCTTCCTAGCTGGTTCTGGGTCTCTGCGCTCCCTAGCCCTGTGCCTGGGAGCTGAGGAGACTCTGTTTGTGTGGAGCAACTTACGCACACATCCTGCGCCTTTGAGTCTCTCTCCCTGCTTTCTATCAAGCAGCAACTCCCAGGGCTTCGTACCTAGGCTGTAATTCTCTCCCCAGAGGCGCGAGAAGGACTGACTTTAGCCATGTGACCTGCCTGTCTTGTGACTCTGCTTATTTTCTCCACCTGGGGAGATGAGCTAAGTGTGTCACAGTTGGGGTGGGATCCATCTGCCTGAAAGGGCCAGTCACCCTATAATGCAGTGTAATTTCACTGAAGTCAACACAGCCGCACAGACCTGCTGATGAATCAGCCTGTTAATTCTAGTCCTTGGCTAGGATCAGACCATTGGATTTAGGAGGCAGAAAGAAGGGTGTTCTTGCAACAGCAGGGGGAAATTCTCCCTCTGGGTCCGCCTAGTCGGTTTCCATGCAGATGTCCTGCTCTCCCCACGTGGGAAGAATTCCCATGGATGGGTCTGGTTCACTATTGCCTTGTACCTTGTGTAATCCTTTGCACCAGTGAAAAGTGTGCATCACATGCTACTATGCTGAATTGATAGGAATTTATACCTGCTTTGCACAAGTGTAAATGACTCCATGGAGGATAGGACAGTGGATGAATTGAGCCCGATATCAGTAGGAGCTCTGTGCATACAAGGAGAGTCTAATGGGACAGGAAAACCCGCCAGATTTTCTATTAGCTATAGAGAGGGCCCTATCAAATTCACGGTCCATTTGGTCAATTTCACAGTCATAGGATTTTAAAAATCATCAATGTAATGATTTCAGCTATTTAAATCTGAAATTTCACAGTATTGTAATGGTAGGGGTCCTGACCCAAAAAGGAGTTGTGGGGGAATGGGGGGGGGCAGCTGGACAGCAGCAGCTGCTGGCCAGGATCCAGGCTCTGAAGGCAGAGCCGCCACCAGCCGCAGCGCAGAAGGAAGGAGGGCCTGGCACGGTGTCGCCACCCTGACTTCTGCGCTGCTGCCTTCAGAACTGGGCCCCCAGTCAGCAGCCGCCACTCTCCGGCCGCCCAGCTCCGAAGGCAGCGCAGAAGTAAGGGCGGCAATACCGTGACCCCGCTAAAATAAGCTTGCGACTCCCCCCCCCTGCAACTCCCTTTTGGATCAGGACCCCCAATTTAGAAACACTGGTCTCCCCTGTGAAATCTGTATAGTAGGGGGTAAAACACACACAAGACTAGATTTCATGGCGGGGAGACAAGATTTCACAGTCTGTTATGCGTTTGAGAACCCCTGGTCTAGCAGAAGCAGTTAGCTAAGTAGATGGTAGTAGTTCATCTTGAATGGTCCCTTAGAATCGAACTAGCTGTTCGATCTTGTGTTTGGCTGTGACACTGAGGACCTTTCCCGGACCTGAAGAGGAGCTCTGTGGAGCTTGACAGTGTGTGTCTCACTAACAGAAGGTGCTCCAGTAAAAGATATTTCCCCTCCTACCTTATCGCCTTCACTAGGAGGGCGGTGAAGCACTGGAATGGGTTACCTAGGGAGGTGGTGGAATCTCCATTCTTAGAGGTTTTTAAGGCCCGGCTTGACAAAGCCCTGGCTGGGATGATTTAGTTGGGGTTGGTCCTGCTTTGAGCAGGGGATTGGACTAGATGACCTCCTGAGGTCTCTTCCAACCTTAATCTTCTATGATTATGTGATCTCTTGGATATAACATGACACACAGCCCTGTTCACTAATGAATACGAAACGCCAAGGGCCTGAATCTGTTCTCACTTTCCCCAATTTCATGTTGCTTGTCACTTCACTGATTTCAGCAGAGGCGTTGCTTATTTGCAGTGTGGTGTGATATCAGAAGGGAGCTCTGGGACCCTGTTTCATCACCACCGCGAGTTTTGCCATTGACTGTATGGCAGCAAGATCAGGCCCTAATTGACGTCCACAATCTGATGCAAGAAAGGGGGAGGGATAGGTGAGAGGATTTGCACCTTCTAAACCCTGCAGTGATGTTTGTTCTCCGGTTGTCATAGACACAACAGTCTAGCAGGCATTCAGTGTCTGTCTCTATGGATACCTTAGTGCTGAGATTATTTAAAAGGGAGAAGAGTAGGGAAAAAAATCCTCATTAACTTGGCAGCACAGATGTTTTCTGTAACAGGAAGGGTTTTTTTTTTTTTTATTAAAGAAATAGCTGACATTAATAGAGTTACAATATCCCAAAGGAATTTTTGCTTTGAATTTGGGGCTTGAAAGAGCCTCGGATCTCAATCATCACATCTACAATGACAAGAAATAGGATCCATAATTCGCATTCCAAGGCAGCTCCACTGGCAAATGGGGTGTAGTGTAGACAAGCCTCCCCCGGTTTTACTACCTAATAGCAACACCCAGCTTTTGTGTATTGCATTTCATCCGTAGGTCTCAAAGCACTTTCCAAAGGAGGCAAATAGCCCCGTCCCAATTTTACAGAGGAGGAAGCTGAGGCTTGGTTGAGGTCACACAGCAAGTCAGTGACAGACCCAGGTCTTCTGAGTCCCAGTCCAGTGCTCTCTGCTCTACACACTAAAACAGGACAGGAGGATGGAGCTGGCAGAAGAGTCTGGGCCGTGGGCCCAACACTGTCTTGCTGTGCTACTCTGCTATTCTAGGGTGTCTTTAATGCTAGATCTGCATGAAGACAAATGGTACGGGGCTGTTTACAAGACTGTCCTGTTAAGACATGGTCCTTGCTGTAGGAAAAGTTTGAGGTCCGCCCCACCCCACTCACTGCAATCGCAGATCAGTAGGAGTGGAAAGGGAGGGAGTTCAGAGTGAGTTCTGCTTCCTGCCAGGTATGCCTCCTATCCAAGTGTAAACATGATGTGGGAATCTTTCTTCTTTGTATTTTCCTACTCCTAACTTTAAAAAGTTTATTTCTGGTTGAAAAGAAAAAGTAACATGTCTCTTTAAAAGATCATCTTCCTAGGTTGCAACTATATCTGAATCTAATCTATCTAAACTAACTCATTGTCATCCTCCACATCCCTCCTTAAAACTCGCTCCTTTGCTGTGATGCCTATCAAAAACTTGACAAGGGCTAGGCACCATAGGAAGGCTCTCTTTAGCATATTTCTGAGGGTCTTCCACTCAATATCAACTCTCTATCAATATCAACTCAGTATCAAATTTGCTAGTCTCTAAGGTGCCACAAGGACTCCTCGTTGTTTTTACTGATACAGACTAACTCGTCTACCACTCTGAAACCAACCTCCTTATGGTGGCCTACCTCCATGGTCAAACAAGGAGAAGATGGAAGGGAAATACTGAGCAAGACCTAACAGCTCTTAATGTGAATCAACAGAGAAAAAATGTGCCCTTGACAGAGAAGGGTGGGGACAATTGTGAAAGCAACCCAGGATCTATATGGGTTATAGAGCCAGGGAGCGAGTAGGTATTGATTGGGCTGTTGGTGTGCTGAGACCGCAGCCTATCACGCGGACCAATATTGTCTCATTTATTCCTTGTGCTCCTCCATCAATCTGTTGGTATCCATCTGTTGCCTTGTGTCTTACACATAGATTGTAATCTTTTTGGGGCAGGGACTGGCTTGTTGTTTGTTAGTTTTTTTCTGTTCTGTGTTTGAACAGTGCCTCGCACAATGGAGTTTTGGTTCATAACTGGAGCGCCCAAGCGTTACCACCATACAAATTACCAATAGGAATCCTGTAATAGCCTGTTATTTTTATCTCCCTTCTCCCCACAGTATCTTTCTTACCTAATAAAAACAAGTGTACATTATACTCACAGTAATAAAGGCCTGATCTTCTAGGCACTGGGCACGCTTAACCCTTTCACTGAAGGGATCAGGCTCCAGGGTAGAGCTGGCTGGAAAACTGTAGGTTTTTGAAAATTTTGAGTTTCTGGTGAAAAATCAAAATCCAGAAATATTTTGAGGTTGAAATGCAGCAGTGTCTCATGGGAGTTGTAATTCAGGTACCTTGTCCCCCTGGTTCTCCGTCGGCTGGGCTCCCTATAGATTGGACTGCATTGCTTGGCGAGACAGCACATCATGGCAGCCACATGGATGCGGGGATGTAGTCTGGCCGGGGAGCCAAGCCAAAAGAGGAGGATTGGAAATGAGGCAACTGAGCTACAAATCCCAGGAGGCACTTTGGCGGTATTTCAGCATCAAAATATTTTGGTTTTCAGACACTGTTTTATGAAAAAAAAAATCAAATATTTTTTGCAGAAAGCAGACATTTGGTGGAAGAATTTTTCACGGAAACCCCCAGTTTTTCACTGAAGCATAGTTTTCATGGAAAACTTTTGACCAGCCCTCTTCAAGGGGCCACTTTTCTCCATTTTCTTGCACTTTGTGCAGTTATTTACACCAGTGCAATACAAGTCTAACATGCTCCCATTCTGATCTGGAAGAGTTTTATATCCAGTTCACACTGGTGTAAATGGTTACTCAAGGCTCTTGACTATGGTGAACAGGCTTTGAATGCACAAGATGGTGGAAATTGGTTTTATGTCCAATTCACACCATGGATGAGAGGTGGAGATCAGAGTTTTCTTCCTCCTTTGTAGGCTGTCCTCCCATGATGAAATGCCCCATCTGTCTTGAGCTGTCCGGTTATTTTTAAATGGCAACAGATACCCACCTTTGGCGTCCCCACTTTTGGTAAAAACACCTTCTCCACATGAAGGCAAATGATGGGGAGTCTGTCAGATCCTGTCAGAGACACCGATCTTTTACAGTTGTTGGGAGCTCATCTCCAAACCACACCCTGCCATAACAACCCTTTTCAATATTTCCGTTGTGTTTTTTTCCTTCCCAAATTCTGGTCATCCCTTCTCCCACTCCAGCCCCCCAAAGTATGTATAGTATAGAGAGACAACAATCATCTCATTCAAAATAAAGCTGGAACACAGCCTGAGAAATATACCCTGACAAAGATGAGTCTGTTTAGAATCCTTTGCCACAACTTAGTTTCAGTTACATCTTTGAGTTATTTACCATTGTCTGTAGTCAAAGTCTGTGGTTTTATTAAAGAATTTTAGTATCATTCCATCAACTCCCTGGCTAAGATTAAAGCAAAGAAAGCTTAGAATTTTTCTTATCTTGTCAGCCATTCCCATCTCTGCTCATTTTGATGTCCCTGCAGATTCATTTATAACTAAGGTTTAAAGGATTGCGAGAAGGCTCCTGTGAGCAAGAGAGAATGAGCTACTGGTGGCTAGAAAACAACCCAGCCCGATCCTTCCACTCTGTGTCTTCACTAGAATCTTTCAGAGCTACTTCCAGGAGACGATGAGGAAACCAGCACCCAGAAATCTGAAAATTGCCCTTTTAATTTAGTTATTAGCCCAATATCTTTCATATAGCAAAGAGTGGAAGTCGCCCCTGAACAGAGGGCCAGCACGAAGACTAGACGCCAGTTAAACCCTATTTAGAAGTAAACTTCATCTGGAAGGAATAATGTGGGTTAGTGTTGTTTAACACTAGGAGCAGGATAGCATCATAACCTTCACCTAAAGCTGTTTTTTGTACACCCCTGGAACCTGACTGGGCTTAGAGTGAAAACACATTACCATCTCTATTAATAGAAAGCAAACATGTATAATTATCTACACAGGGAGAAGAGAGACAAGGTGGGTGAGGTAATATAGTTTTTTGGACCAACTTTTGCTGCTGAAACAGAAGAGCTCTGTGTAGCTCAGGATCAGTGGTCCATCTAGCCCAGTAACCCGTCTTCTGTAAGTGGCCAATGCCAGATGTTTCAGAGGGAATGAAAGGAAGAGGGCAATTATTGAGTGATCTAGTCCCTGCCAGCCACTCCTAGAGTCCGGCAGTCAGAGGCTAGGGACACCTAGAGCATGAGGTTGTGTCCCGACTCCCTCACCCTCCTGGCTAATAGCCATTGATGGACCTGTTCTCCATTAGCTTATCTAATTCTTTTTTGAACCCAGTTATATTTTTTTTTTTGGAATTCACAACATCCCCTGGCAATGAGCTGTGTGAAGAAGTATTTCCTTTTGTTTGTTTTAAACCCGCTGCCTATTAATTTCATTGGGAGACCCCTGATTCTTGTGTTATGTGAAGATTAAAGATCAGACTGGAAATGAGACTCACATTTTTAACGGTGAAAGTCTGTGGTGGTTTCTCCACAACTTATGGGGCCAGATGCAGAAATCACTGGGTGAAATTCTATGGCCCAGAGCTAGTCAGAGCAGATAATCACAATGGACTGTTCTGCCCTTTGTCCAGGAAGCTATTACTTTTAGAGCTGGATGAATGGCAATAATAGATAAATGTGACCCTTATCATTATCTAACATGTCTTGATTTGTTTCTGCAAACTGTAAGCGTTCACCAAATAGTTCAGGCGTCTAATTTTCAGCCTCTGGGCTGTTCACTGATTATTTACTATTCATTATTCATGGGGCGAGACTTGCCACATGGTATTGTTTAAAAAGTTTAGGAGGACTTGTGGAACCTTAGAGACTCACAAATTTATTTGAGCGTAAGCTTTCGTGAACTACAGCTCGCTTCATCGGAGTGAGCTGAAGCTCACGAAAGCTCACGCTCAAATAAATTTGTTCGTCTCTAAGGTGCCACAAGTCCTCCTTTCCTTTTTGTGGATACAGACTAACACGGCTGCGACTCTGAAACCTTTAAAAAGTTTGTCATCCAATCGGAGGAGAAACAAGAGAATGGAAAGTAAACCCGGTGTTGATGAACATGGTTGTGAACTGATCTAGTCTATTTAGGTTTTCATATTGCACTCCTCACTGTCAGTCGTTGGAATGTCTGACAATAACAAATGACCTCAGGAATAGCAGCCAATCAAATTCAAGTAGTTTATATGCAACTCTGTTCTTTTTCTTGTCATTTATTAGACCAGCTATAACTGCCTTAATATATCTTTGTCTGTGATGCAAGGTCTTACAGGCTAGATAACCCCCACGCTTTTATACATCAGGCACTGAGTATTTAACTTAAAATGTGGTTCTACTGTGAGAAGAGGCTTTGTTTAAAAAAAAAAAAAAAAAGAAAAGGTGAGATGGATCTTTCATATTTCATTCGCTCATGGATCTTCAGGGTTCATTATATTTAACAAAAAGATTAATTTTCCCATCGCCAGCCCTGCAAACACCGGAGGGGACCTGAAAAATCAAACTCTATTTTCTGCGGTAATCGCTGGTGGTCAAAATGTTCCAGTCAAAATTCAGTTGACAATTTTTGTTGGTGATGTGTGAGACTAGGGTGACCAGATGTCCCGTTTTTAAAGGGACAGTCTCGTTTTTTGGGACTTTTTCTTATATAGGCGCCTATCGCCCCCCCCCCCCCCCCGCCTGTCCCGTTTTTTTCACAGTTGCAATCTGGTCACCCTATGTGAGATGGAATAGAATCTGGTTCACTTCCTTGTAGATATGATGACTCTGCAGGGCACATGTGTTTGTGTTAACAAAGTCTGTCTCTCATGCTCACATGGCCCCTGTCATTGTATCTCAGCACCTCACAATCTTTTGTTGTTTTTATCCCGTGAGGTAGGGAGGTGCTATTATCCCCATTGTACAGGTGTGGAACTGAGGCACCGTGAGACTAAGGCTTAGATCCTCAAAGATATTTAGGGTCGTAACTTGCCTTATAATCAGTGGAAGTTAGGTAACTTGCTCAAGGTCACACGGGAAGCTTCTGGCGGAGTTGGGACTTGAACATCCATCTTCGAAGTGTGTCACTAATGCCCGAATGACTGGTCCGTTCAGACTCACAGGAACAGAACTGCTGGGTGAGAAGGAACATCTTCACGCGGCGACTGTTACAATTGTAACTGCACTTAACAAAACACGTTCTCTTCACAGTCCAGGAGTGACAAGGGAGGAATCTAGACTGGGGCTTTCAAAGGAGGTTAAGTGAGTTGGGTGCCTGCCTGCCATTTAAGTTATGCCTAATTGCCTTAGGCTTCTTTCAAAATCCCAGCCTTCACCTTAAAGCTTTTTGTATCAGATGGAAAACATATATATATTCTTCAGCCCTCTCGTGGCGGTTTCTTATCTCAGCAGCCTTCTGACAACTGCTTATTTGATTCGCATTGTATTTGAGTGATAATGCAGATGGGGGAAAATGTTGAGTTGTTTATTACATGTTAAAACCTTTTAACGAGACCTCGTATGGAAGTGAATTACTCTCTGGGGCAGGGCCGGCTCTAGGTTTTTTTGCCGCCCCAAGCAAAAAAAATGTTTGGCTTTTACACGTGTTTGCACTTTGCAATATTTTTTTTGTTTTTGTTCTGTTTTTTGACTGTTTAAAATAAAAAAAAAAATGAAAACAGAGAATCTGTAGTTGGTGAAAGAAAACAATGTGCTACTCGTGTACTCATTTATTTACCAGGCCGGCCATGGAGTGAGCTGGGCTGTGTCTGCCAGGGCAGAGCTACGGCTGGCCCTGCGCCGGAGGCCTTGGCATAGGCAGGACATTAGCGCCGACCCCAGGGCTCACGTGGTCCGCACGGGTCGGACCAGTCACGCTGCTGGCGGGGTGCCCAGCCTGGCTGTCGCTGCCGAGTAACCAGAGGGGCCTGGAGCTGCGTGGGGGGCACCGAACAGCTCTGCCTCCTGTCTCTCCTTCCCCGCGAGCACGCCCGGGGGCTTGGCGCTGCCCTCCGGAGCTGGGAGTCGCAGCCCCGTGTTGGCAGGAGCAAGCAGCGGGTGTTTTTGGGGGAGGAGAGAGGCTGCCCGGTCCCTCCAGCCAGGGCCCCCCCGCTCCCTCTCCCCGTGCTGCACAGCAAGACGTGGGGCCGTGGGCACAGCTGCTACAGCCATTTCAGGCTGGGATTGGCACCGGGGGGACTCTTCCCCCCACCCCGAGCAGGACCGGCTCGAGGCACCAGCAAAGCAAGCACGTGCTTGGGATGGCCGGAATGCCTCCCCTGGAAATGCGCCACCCCAAGCATGTGCTTGCTTTGCTGGTGCCTCGAGCCGGTCCTGCTCTGTGGGCTCAAGAGGGTATTTCACTGGTCAAGATAATAGGCCACAGGTGCATAGATCGCAAAGTGTTTGAAATTCTAGACCAGTTCACCTCAGGATCTGAACTTGGCAACCCGCTGGGGCAGCACCTCTCACAAACGCCAACAGTTGTTTAAAAATAAAGAGACTGCATTTAATTTTTTCATACCTATTGTAATCCCCCAAACCTGATACCAAGCAACTTGCTTAATATTTCCTTTGCAATGCTGACCTCTGCAGGCAAATATCAGTACTACTAGAACAGAAGGCTCCAAGTAACAGGACCTTATTTATAACAACACGCAAAGGCTAGTGAACGTTTGCCCCCTTGCTTGGTAGGTAGAAAGCCAACTGTTACAGTTAAAGGGCTTTCCTCTGTGTGGAAGCTGATGGGGAGTAGAGACCTATGGGTGTGCAGTTCTGATAAAGCGGGCTAATAGGTCATCGGCTTGTCGTCCTGGGAATTAGGTGCCTTGGCCCTTTTGAAAATCCCAGTTAGGAGCCGAAGTCTTTTCGAAAAATGGAGCTTCAGCTGTTGGGAGAGCTCATTGCTTTTGACAATCAAGCCCTGATCATCTTGTGTGTCTGTAAAATGGGGATGAGGCTGATAACTGTCTACTCTGGGAGACTTAATTTCTTCATGTTTGCAATTTGCTTTGAGATCCTTGGATGAAAGGTGCTAGAGAGAAAATGCCAAGGGTGGTTAGGGTTTGACTGATTGGAGCATTACGTGCCACTTGTTTTTTCCACAATAAGGAAACACAATGCTTCAAAATAGAGGAGGGAAGAAGCCAGAAGAAAAATGCAAACTTTCTCCTGAAGGAAGTAAAAGCAGAGGGAGGATTACATAGGAAGGAAACTTAATTGAATAATGGAGGAATTTGGCATGAATGGGCATAATGAACCAAGCAGAAATCTTGAGCAGTTGCAGGGGAAAACAATAAAATGGAACTAATTTGCAGTGACCACCCCACCCAAATGGTACAAAGTGGGGAGAATTGGCAGAGAGGACTGCGAATAGAAAAGGACCCCTCATTAGCAGTAGAATGATGTTACTTCTGTAGCAAATTCTTCTCGAGTGAAGGCAGCCAGCTAAAAAGGGATTCTTAGAACTGGGGCAAATAAAGCCAAGCACAGCAGGAGAACTCAGAAAAAATTGCAATGAAAGGAAAACAAAAATATATTCCCTACTTTGTGAGGTATAGATAGGTATCCAAAATGCTTATCTGAGCTCTCTGGGCTGAGAGTTTAAATGAGAACATGCTCTGAGTGAACAAAGGAAGCAGTCACAAGGATTACACAAACTAGCTCTGCACACTTATCTAGCCTTGTGCCTTTAGTCTGAGATGTGCTATGTGCAGGGTTCATAAAGGTCACTCAGCTGCTCAAATTGTCATGCTGCTCTTACATCAAAGGTTTAGTGTAGATGGCCTTTTATTGCTACTGCTTGAGCTCATAAGCCTCATTATCCTGATTCAATTAAAGTCAGGGAGATCATTTTTAAGTGGGTAAAAACAATCCAAGGAGGGGGTGTGGGGGAAGGAGGGGTCCAGAGCAGGGGCATGCCTTTGGGATAGGTCACCCTGCATGCCCTGGGGGTTCTGAGGGTCGAACCCAGTGATGGGGCAGATGACCCGCACTGCACCGGTCAAGAAGGGGTTAAAGAACTCTCATGGTCCCCATCAGCCCCCACCCACAGCACCTGGGTGACTTGTCAGGCTTCAGGTGGGCCCAGGAAAGGGAGGAGCTCAGGCCAGGCAGGCTGGGGCTCTGAGACAAACAGAGCTAGAGCTCCCAGCCTGGGAAGCGGCATCAGCCTGAGCCCTCTGAGGAGAAAGACCACAGGCTGGTTTGTTTCCTGGCTTGGACTAATTCTTGGCCTTTAGCCGTGCAGGAGGGTAGAAGCTGAGGCTGCCTGTGGCATCGGAGAGACGGTTTCCCCTCCTCGGCGTGAGGAAGGGGGTCCGGGCTGTGCACCTATTTTCCTTTTTGTTTGGACTGTTTCATACACCCTCCCGCCAACATCTGGAAGGGTGAGGACTTGCCAAGAGGTCCAGCCAGAGCACTCTACTGCATCCTGCAGGCCTGGACCACAGCACTGCTGTTCCAAGGGAAGACTACATGAGGTAAGCAAGGTGACCTCGGGGGGGTGACCTCGAGATGTAACTTTTGACCAACCTCCAGCTCGGGAGTTTGTCTATCCAGTCTCTGCTTACGTTAACGTCTCTCATTATAAGCATGCTTGCCTTGAGGAAAACACCTTGCTGGTTCCAGGGGTCCCTCTTTTTGCGGCTTCTTTCTGCCACCTGATCTGTGTGCAAAAGAACAGCAGCCTCGCTGCTTAAGGGAAACCATATTAGCATCAGCTGTGTTGAAACACCAGGTGTAGTTCTGAGGCCAGTGGCGAGCGGGACTGATTCTGACTGTGCTATGAATGTAACTGGAGAGCTACGCTCTCACTTTAAGGGGGAAAAATAGAGCTGGGTAGAGCGAAAAGGGGGAAAATTGCAAAACTGGATGCAAAATGCCCTCCTCTTTCTCCTGGCACGTTTCAAAATTCAATTTTGAAACTAGAAATTCTGTCAAAATGTTGAACGCTTCCACCAGCTCCAAGTGCCACCCTTTTGCAAGAAGAAAAGGAGGACTTGTGGCAGCTTAGAAACTAACAAATTTATTTGAGCATAAGCTTGCGTGAGCTACAGCTCACTTCATCGGATGCATGCAGTAGAAAATACAGGGGGGAGATTTTTATATACACAGAGAACATGAAACAATGGGTGTTACCATACGCACTGTAACAAGAGTGATTGGGTAAGGTGAGCTGCTATCAGCAGGAGTGGTGGGGGGGTAAAAAAACCTTTTGTAGTGATAATCAAGGTGGGCCATTTCCAGCAGTTGACAAGAATGTGTGAGGAACAGTGTGGGGGAGGCGGGGGGAGAGGAAATAGTTTTACTTTGTGTAATGACCCATCCACTCCCAGTCTTTATTCAAGCCTAAGTTAATTGTGTCCAATTTGCAAATTAATTCCAATTCAGCAGTCTTTCGCTGGAGTCTGTTTTTGAAGTTTTTTTGCAAGCTGGTCCCTCCCGATTTGCAATGAACCACTTGTCTGTTTGGGTTGGATTGCTTCTCTGCCACCTCAGTCACATTCTTTGCTTGGCGAGTCCTAGGCTACCAGGAAGAGAGGCCAAACCAGAGGTGTTCTCCTCGAGCTTCATTCTCTAGACTTGCACTCACACGTGGCAAGGTTCCCAATTCAGGGAAGTTCAGGCCCTACTTCTGTTATTGCTTCAGCTGGTGTTACCCAGGGTATGTGTAGGAAAGCTGCCTGCTCCTGCCATTTGGCTGGCGGTGGTGAGAGGAGGGAAGTGTCCACCTGTTTCAAGACTCCATCCCTAGCTGAGGTGGGGCCTTGGAGTCAGAATGCTGTAAAGTCGTTGGTGGGGAACAGAGACGTGTGTCTGTAGCACGGGTTTATAACTGACACATGCCGGTGGTGGTGGTTTGAAAACACTCGGAAACAGCTAAAAGCACTCCCTCAGCTGGTGGCAACGGCAGGTCTTTTACCCTCCTAGTGAGCTACCCCACTGGATGGCAGCACCATTTGTTCACCTCTTGTACACCCGTAACTCCTACTCTTTCCAGTAAGAGGTGTGGGTGATCTGCACCTTTGAAAATCCAGGCCAGCGTTTGCCTCTCTCCAGAAAGCTAATATCTGTAATGCAAGAGGGAAAACATACCGTGCCAGGAGCCTCCCTGCTCTGTTCCTAAACCCAGTTAAAGGGGCATTAATAGCTCCCCTAAATAGCCATTTTCGAGCTCTTTTCCCCAGCTGGAGAATGGCTGTCAGAATCTAGCACCCCTTTGCAATTGTCCTAGCTAGACCACTCTGAAAGCCACGGTGCTACGCTATTGAAGAGCGCTTTGCCGGTACAGAGGTAGTGTTGTCTGCTGGCTAGTTGAGGGATAGGGTGGAAATGCGGATTTCTAGATGAGCTATTTCAGCCTCTGCCCCATTGACATGCTGCGACCAGCAGCTAACCCACATAACTGCTTTGTGCTTGATCCTTTCCCTCTGTAAAACATCAATAGTATGCCTCTCCCTGCATTGTGAAACTGAGGGCCTGATTTGCCTGTCACTGACACGAGCATGAATCTGGTGTACCTTCAGGAGAGTAACACTGGCCTAACGCAGGTTAGGAGACTCTGTCCCATTACTGTTGGTGAGTGTTTTGGGCTCGTTGGATTGTAAAATCAGGCAAAGGGGAGTCTTGGAACTGCAACTAGTTGCACAGCGTTAATGCCAAGACTCCGAATATCCCCTGTGCTTGTGTGTGTGTGGAAGAGCTTTGGGTCAGGCTCTGCTCACACTGATTCGCTGGCTTGACCCTGAACTTGCACCAGTGGCTGGTCCTGGCAACCCAAATGCTGCTGTCTGGAGCAGAGCTCCTTGAGACGTGCTAATGTATCGGAGCAGTAACAAATGCCCCGTCTCTTCACTATTGCACGGGGCTCTCTCGGTGACAGATAGTGACTCACGAGCACTGAGTCACTCTCTCAGGCGTGATCACTCACCTGCGATTTCCTTCGTTTGTGAAAAGTTACTGCTGTCAAGCCCAGGATAAGTAATTCGAGCACTGTAGCTCCAGCCGGCAGGAATGGAATTGATAACTCAGAGATGAATGAATAAAATTTATCACTGGATCAATAAACCGAGTGATTATTGTTTCAGTCAATAAAGTGCCGTGCAGCAGAAATAAATAGGAATGTTAATTTCCAACTGTGGGGCTTCTGCATCCATGGTTGTTCATGCCATTGTTCTCTGATGTGTATATATGGTTCCTCCCCCCCTGCCCCCCCCCAGCAAGGATCCCTGAATGCCATGGCAAATTAGAGCATTGTCCCATAAAACTGCTTGGGGGGAGGGGGTAGCACCTGATTGTTGGATAAAAGGTGAAAGGCAGCAGTCTTGGTAAATAAACCCCTGTTGATGGGTCCAGAAAGTGAAATGTTAAAACAAATACTTTTTTTTTTTTTTTTTGTCTGCTACAGCGGAATGGTTTCGAGGTTTCTAGTTGTTTTTCAGGTGACTCCGTGTGTTACATGTTTGGAGGAGGAGGAAGAGGGGAATATGGTGTGTGTTTGTGTTCTTATGATACATCCTAGAGGCTCCAGCAGTTCTTGGGCCCATTGTCCTAGCCACTGTACATTGGCAAAAATAAGAGATGCCCTGCCCTAAATAGCTGACAATCCAAGTAGACAAGAGAAAGGGGGAAATAAGCATAGAGGAATGAAGTGATGTGCTTAGGATAACACAACAGATTAGAGGCAGAGCTGGGAACAAACTCTGGACTCCTAACTCGTAGGTGAGTGCCCTATCTACTGGATCACACTACCTTTTAGGGGTGAGTGAGTTTAGTTCGTTCAGTTAGTTAAAGTAAAACTGTGGGTGCATGAAGGATCTTACCAGGGAAGATTCTTCTCCCCTCTTGGGCATAGCTTTTGTTCTGTTCATGCCAGACCAATAAATTCCTTCCTTCCTTCCTACAAGACCTGTACACTTGGGCTGGTGCTGAGGTCAGGAGCTGGGTCACACAGACCCGAAACCCCTCAACCAAAATAAGAGAGGAACGAACCCTACAGGAGAAACTCTGTTTTTTTTTTTTTCCTTCCACCTCCCCCACTGCAGCTTGAACTCTGGCTGCTACAACCAATGAAATCGAGCTCCCTCAGTTTAAAGACCTACCCAGAAGGGGGGGGGGGAATGGTGGGGATTTATGCTGCTTGTGATCTGGGAACCTATGTTCCCTTCCTGCACAAAGGATTACAAATCAGGGTAAAAACATGGCAACTCAAACAGAACTGCACTTTGCTCCCCGCTCCCTGGGACCAGCATGGCAGAGAGAGCCTGGGATCAACAGCAATGTGGTACCCCACTGAACTTGGTGACTCTGTGGCATCCCCTTCAGTCCACACCCGTACTGCGTGAGCCAGGACCCCGCTGCAGGCTCAGGCCATTGGCCGCCCTCCCTGTCCCGGAGCATATTAGGACTGCATGGAGGAGAGGGGCACAGGGCACAGTGGGAGCTTCTAGGCTTTCCATGTGGCTTGTCGGCAGTCCCGGGCAGGGAGCAAGTCTCAGTGAGGCTCCCCCCACCACCATCCTGGCCCTGCCCACTCTTTGTTACATGGGGGAGTGACAGGTGGCTGCAGAGTGTGAGTTGGCGGGGATGCATCCCACTGCCCCATCACCTTCTCCCCCTTTTCCAATGGATCGTGCGTTTACTTATTTTTTGTATTGTGATAAGCAGGTGCCCCAGTCCTGGACCAGGCTCCCATTGTACTAAGCGCTGTACAAAGAGCTGGTCTCTGCCCCCAAAGAACTTACAATCTGAACTCTCTCTTTCCCATGTGTTTGATGGGCACTTGTCAGAGCCACTGAAAATAAATGGCAGACATGAACATCTTAATGCCAATTTTAGCAGATGCCTGAATAGAAAGCCTTAAGGAAAAACCAGTTGTATGATGTTGGGTGAAAACAGCAGCCAACCCCTACAGAACAGGATGATCAACAATGAATTAAGAATATTTCACCTTGCTAATGGTGCCTCTTGTCCCCAGGAAAGCAGAGTGTTTTCTCACCCATTGCCAAACTGCAGCAGTCACCTCTGGGGTGGAGCACGGCCGCTATGCACCATTACAACAAGGTGTAAAATGACAGAGCTTCCAATAAAAAGTAAAATAAAGTTAATCTATTTAATGCGATTAATCCTGTGGCTAGCACTCCATGGGATTTAAGTATTATTGCTAACAGCCAATGCAATCCTGCACCATCGTCCTGGAGCTGTCATGGTTTTTTCTCCTGCAGGATAAATAAAATATATCTGGTCTTTGTGTCCTGGAGAGCAGAACACTGGATCAGAACCTTCTTGAAATTTTGAGGATGTCTGAACCCAGATCTATAGTTCCCAGGCTAATCTCGGAATAACGATGGTAGTATTTACCTCTTATATAGGGCTTTTCATCAGTAGATCTTCAAGTGCTTTGTAAAGGATGTCAGTGTCATTATCTCCATTTTACTGGTGGGGGTGGAGGGGACAAAGACACTCACAGGGGACGTGATTTGTCCAAGGTCACTCAGCAGGCCAGAAGCAGAGCCGAGAATGGAAACCATCTGCTGTGTGCTAAGTGCAGTGCTCTATCCACCAGCCCGCATTTCCTCCCAGCAGGCTGGGTTTTAAAATAAGGTTGAACAAATATCTAGAAACCTTGCGGACACTTTAAAATGGCTGCTTAGGATGGACGCTTGGCATCTCACGATAGTGGTCCTGCAGCAAAGTGTGCTTTTGATATGGGAATTTAAAGCTAATTCTAGACACCTAAAGACAAGTCTTCAAACAGAGATGTTCATTTAAAGTCTTCGTAGTAAAGCTGACATCCAGCAGATGTCAGTATGTCCTCAGATGCAGATAAGAGACATGGTATTTAGGCTATCAAAGGTGAGATGGGAGATGTTTCTTTGCTTTGAAAGGGAGAAATGCAATGAAGTAACAATGTTTTATTTCTATGTGACTGTGGATGGGGCCTAGACAATTATTAGCCCAGGTGCGTAGTGCTGAGCAGGATCACAAATGTTCTCCGTTAGAAAGGTTAGCTGCCTTGGTGTTTCAGAGAGTCTGCTTTTGTGAATGGTGCAGGGGATTGCTTTGCTTAATGGGGCAGAGAGCTTCGTAATGCCTGGGAGATGTTCAAAGCAAGGAGATTTTTACAAACTGGAGACAACAAAACAACCAAAGAGCACTGAATCAGTGTATGTAATGAAAGAGGAGCCAGTTGAAACACGTCCATTGGAAACAGCTCTCGCTTTGTGATGCGTCACTCCTATGAAATCTGTTTTAAGGTGTTTTAGGGTCTAATCTAAACCCCACTCGAGTCAGTAGAAAGACCCTTTCTGCCCATGACTTCAGTGGGTTTTGGAACAGGCCCTTAGTTAGCAGGAAAGAGAATATCAAGTGCTATACGCACCATTGTGGAAAATGGCTGCATCTCCCAAAGGTAGGACTGAGCTAGACCAAAAAAAAAAAAAAAAGTCCAACTGTCCAAGAGAAGGGAGTGCACATCCAACAGAGCCAGGCCTGAGCCAGATCTCTGGCTCCATGTTTGTAACATACTTGCAAAGTGATCATTGCATTCACGGCCCAGATGCCTGGTCCTCATGGAGGTAGACTACTTCTGCCACCAGGTAACAGAGTTGGTCCTTTAGCTGAAGTGGCAAAGGACTTTGTTCTGGTACTGAAGGTTGCTGGATCCATGTCTGCTGTCAATGTATTTTTTGAAAACACGTGGGGACTTGCAAGGGAATGTGAGGGAGGTCAGAATACCATCCCTGACCAGGATGTGATATTAAATAATGAGTGCCGCCAACTGTGAATGGGGAAAGGGGAGAGACGGCAAGGAGGTGATGGAAAGAAAGAGGGGAAGAATGTATGGGAGATGCTGTTTTAGAACACTTTGTGCAGGGCAAATGATTTGTGTTGTGGGGTAGCAAAAAGCCAGATGTCCCTTCATGTAAGCCACTGATTTCCATAGCTTGTTCATTGCGTGAGTATCCATGGTGTTACTGACAGATAGCTCTTCTGGTAGCGCTGCTGATCACCTAAACATACGGTATTTTTGCTAAAGTGAAATCTGGCCTGATATTGACTTCTTAATGCTTCTTTTTCAGGAAAGAAGTTAGGGAATCTTGAGCCAATCAAAGTGACAGGATAATTTCTATAGCTTAATGCTTCATGGTACTTATTGACAACTTGCATAAATTCTGTGGGCGCCTGTACTCAGACCAGCGGCTCTTCAGTTAGGTTAGAAGAGCAGTGATTCATAAGGGATGTATTGGCACGTATCAATTTGCACACTCACGGAGACACTGGGGTGTTCCCATACGATGGCAAAATAAGCTGTGTTTCTTAGTGGCTGGGATGCCGGAGTTCTACAGTCACCTTGACTGATGATTCTCAGGGCCCGTTCCCGTAAGATGCTGAGTGCTTCCTACAGAACACTTTAAACTCTGAGGCCCTTATGGAACCTCAATATGACCAACCCCAAGTGTTAAAATATCACTAGTCACCCCTTCCCCCCCCCCCCCAAATCAGGAGATTTTGTCTTTAAAACCCCCCACGAGGTTTCAAACAAATGTAAGCGGGGGAACAGTCCCGCTCTTGTGGGGAACTTTCCTGGCTTCTGCACTACCCCGGTGCAGTGGGCTAGCGAAAGGATCTGAGTCCTCGCTCCCACTTCCTTTACCCAGTGGCCTCCCTGCCCTTGAGGACTCCCCTTCCACTCTCCTGTCTGGCAGAGTCCTCGTCACCCCAACAAGGCTGGGCCCAGGATTCCTGGGGGGCTCGACCCGCAGCCCTGCTGTGGTCACCTAGGACAGGGGCTAGGGTGTCTCCATTTCGGGATACTCTCTCTGCACCGGGCACTTCTATGACCATTACATACAAGTTAAAGCAAATGCAAGTTATTTAATTAACAATTAATTTTAAAAAGAATAAGGAAAAATGGGAAAGCACCCAGCTCCGGACTGCTCCAGCCCCAGCTCCACCGCTCTGTCCCAGCGCTGCTGCTGCTCTGCTTCCAGCTCCCTGGGCTGCTTCCTTGGCCCCTCTGCCTCTGGTTGCTGCAGCTCCGCTCCCAGGACACGTCTGCTCTGCAGGCTGCTTCTGTGACTCTGCTCCCAGCACTGACCTGCTTCCTGGGCTGCTTTTCTGGCCCCTCTGGCTCTGGTTGCTGCAGCTCTGTTCCCAGGGCAAGTCTGCTCTCTCTGGGCTGTGCTTCGAGCTTTGGGGCTGCAGCTCTGCTCCCAGGACAGGGTCTGCTCTCTCTGGGCTGCTTTTCTGGTCCCTCTGGATCTGGCACAGCTCTGCCCCTAGCTTAGCTCAGGCCCCTGCTTTCTCCTTAGCTCGGCCCCACTCTGTCTGACCCAGGCAAATCCAGCTCAAGCGGAGGACGGGACCTCCCTGGCCTCCTGACTCTCTGATTAGCCTGCCCACCCTGTCATTTAGGCTGACCTGGCGCATTGGCCTCTCCCCATTGTTCCTGGGGGCTCTCAGTCTCAGGGTCCTGGTTTTCCATAGACCCTTTCCCTTTTAGTACTGGGAGCTCGCCAACCAAAACATCCCCACTGAATGTTAGTAAGGGGGCAACAGTCCCCTTACACACAGAATAAATGTTGCGTTCTTTTTATTTCCTTTCTGTTGTCTGAGCCTTTAGGGTGTGCTCACCTTGCATTTTCAGGCACTTCTCCACAACCATCAGTGTAGAAACTTAATTCTTGTTCGTTTTTTTTAATGCAAGCTGAAATTCTCACTTACTAACCTGCCTCCAGGAGCTGGGGCTTGTCTATGCATGAAATGCTGCAGCCGCGCCGCTTTAGCGCTTCAGTGTAGATACTACAGGGGTTCTCCCGTTGGCATAGGTCATCCACCTCCCTGAGAGGCGGTAGCTAGGTCAACAGGAGAATTCTTCCGTCAACCTAACACTGCCTATAGGGGACTTAGCTCGGCTTAACTATGTCGCTCAGGGGTGTGGATTTTTCTGGGTCAATCTAATTTTCTAGTGTAAACCAGCCGATAGATAGTTGAGCGTCTGCTGGAGATGGAATAAAACATAGCAATGCAGCCCGTTCCTCATCAGCACTTCCGCAATCCACTCGTCTAGGGAGTAGACTTGATAATGGTGCGATTTGTTTTTACATGCAAAGAAGTCTGAAATCTGCTGCCTCCTGGAGGGATCCATTTGTGCCATTCCCTCCACCCACTGCGTGGCATTATCGCATTTCACAGGAGTGTGAAGCGTCTGAACAAACGGAGCCAGGAAACTTTGAAAAAGGCTGCGAGCACCACCTACACCTCAGCTGCAAATGTCAACAGGAATCAAGGGGTTGATTTCCTATGCAAGCAGCATCTTCAAAGTGGGCCCCCCTCCTGGTTTCACTGGAGGGAAATACTGGCAGGGGCTGCTGCTGAGTATGCTAGGTTCTGCAGAAACGCAGACAGGATAAACAAACTGATGTAGATCTTTTTGGCCAGGCACCTTGCAAACTCAGCTTCCCTTTGCTCCGCTGCTTGAATCTTTTGGTTGTTGACAGCTTTTTCTTCCAAACGCTTGGACTCAAAAAATTCGGAGTTTTAATTAGCATTGAATGGAAATGGCTGATATGTCATGATGCATGTAACAGTGAGCTCTCATGGTAGGAACCCGGATGTTGAGAAGTGAGTCCTTTTATATCCTCCGTCCTAGGTTGCAAACATTACATGGTGGTCCATTCTGAGAGCTGGTTGAATGCTCTCTTAAAGTGCCAGGTCCCACGTTCTGCACTCGAGCTGGCTGAGCAGTATTCAAGTGAAAAGTAGAACGAATCGAGAGAGTTTTTAGATCCTGATTTCTTCAGTTGTACTGGTTTGTTCGGTGCATGGATTTCAGGCAGTGAAGGGTTGCATGCTGTTTGTTACGGCTGTCTTCGCATGATGGTCTCCCTACTCACTGATTGGATGATTGATCTTTATAACCGCATCCCCCATGCCCCACCTTGACAGTGGGCCTTAATGCTGCTCTCTAGGGCTGAGACATTGTCTTGCTCCAAAGGAGTTAATGTTGCGCTATCCAGAGGATAGACAGTCCTGTTCTCTACCCTGAATAACTTAGACCCCGTCTACCCTAGCGAGCTTACAGTGACACAGATGTACTGATCCAGCTGTGCGGCTGGAAGATGGCTCGTGTAGCCGCTCCGTGCCGACGGGAGAGAGCTCTCCCATCAACATAATTAAACCACCTCCCTCGGTAGCTGTGTCAGTGGGAGAGCATCTCCCGCCGACAGCGCTGTCCACACTGATGCTTTGGTCGGTGTAACTTACGTCGCTCGGGATTTTTGGGTCCGTCCCCCCACACCCCTGAGTGACACATTTATACTGACAAAAGTACTAGTGTAGACCCACCCTTGTTGAGACGAAAGCCACGTCTAAGCAGCAAAAGCTGCACACAGGTTAGCATGCTCCGTCGTGAAGACAGCACAGCATTCAGCATGCACCCAGCATTCGTGCCAGGCTTGTGCTGTACTGTCTTTGCTGCGAAGGTTTCCCATGCTAGCGGGATTCAAACTATCGCAGGGTCGGCTTGCCGGTGCCCAGATTTGCTGGGTAGACATACCCTAAGCCGAGGGACTGGCCAGGGAAGGGAAGGTGTAAGGAAGAGATGCTTGGAGAGAGGAGGATTTGAAGGCAGAGCCCAAGTTTGGCAAATTAGGGCAGGGACTATATTGGATATAGGGGGCAGTATGGTAGAAGGCAGAGAATAGAAGGAAGATCAGGTTGGCTTGGAAATAGCATAGGGAGAGAGTGAGGGACTAGGAACGCAATGAGCGCAGCGGTGCAGGTGCGGAATGATGTATAGGCAAGAGAAGAAGAGGATGAGGACTTTGAGTCTGGTGCAGTGAGACGTGAGGGGGAAACATTGTTCAGGTGCTGGTCGGGGAGCTTATGACGGACACGAGCACCCCAGTTACCCTGGTATGAGCAATGAGAGCAGAAGCAAAGGCAGTAATATGTGTTGCTAACTCTAGGAACCTGGGGTCTCTCCAGACCCTGCTGCACCATCTAGGTCCCACCAAGAGGGGCTGTAGCCGTCCTGCTCTCTCCTGATGTATCCTATTCTGTTTGATGTCTCCCTGAGCGAGTTTTATTACAGACAAGCAGCCTCTGGGGATAGCACCGAGGAAACGAAACTCCCCAGATTTCAAGAATGCACAGTGAAGGAAATGTGTGTGAAATTGAAATGACAAGGTTATTCAGGTTGTTTCTTTAAAGAGGGCTTTAGCCTGGATAGAGGGCAAGGAAGGTACCGTAGCTGAGACAGCCTCTTGTACAGTGTGGATTTGCAAAGCATTGTTCATGCAAATCCCAAAGTGCTTTACAAATCAAGGTCTCAATCTTTGCAGTCTCCACTTAGAACTTTCCTGGACAAATCACTGTTTGTCTTGACTTCCATTTCTGTCTGATTTCTGCGTCATAAAAACATGGCTGCTTTCCCAAGTTTGATCAAATAAAACACATACTTGGAAAGAGGTATTTCTGCCTGTTTCACAGAGATGGGGAAACTGAGTCACAAATAGGCAGTGACATGCTCAAGTTCATGCAGTGAGTCAGTGACAGAAGCAGAAATAGAAATCCTGAAGTCTTGGCTTCCAGTCCTGTAATCTAAGCAAACTTCTTTATCTTGAGATGAGCTTCTGAAATTGACATGCAGCCAAAGGCAAAATTTAGTCCTGCAACTTTTCCAATTCTTAAAGGCAGAGAACAGTCCAGGGGAACGTGACTTCATTTTTCAGGGGAAGCCATAACCTGGAAAGCTGTTTCCATCTGATGCACACGTTTTAAAATCACCACTGGGATAAGTGGGACAACTCTGCTTGCCTGTCCTGAGGGTGGAAGAGGAAGAAAACATTGCCATTGTACAGGTCTGTCTTGTTTGTTTTATTCGGACAACAAGTCTCAAACTCGTTGGAATATTTCATGTGAAGATGTCCAATTTCAATGGAATTTTTCAAGTTTCTGTAAAAATAAATCAATTTTTTGTTTGAATTGTTTGGTGGCGATGGTAGCTGTGTGTGTTTACAAAAACCTGAACATTTTTAATGGGAACTTTTTTCATGGAAACAAGAAAACCCTTTCCTTACCCAGCTTTATGCATTTTTCCCGCTGGTGAGCATGTGACCATTCCACCGTGTATCTGCAAAGGCTGTTGGAAGAGTTTTCACCATTTCCATCGGCCCCCATCAGAGCCTTATGCACAGTGGTCAAGTCAAAATCTTGATCCTTGCTTTCCACAGCCCCAGAAATGCTGTAGGCTAGAGCTAAAGGCAGAACTAGCTTCCCCAAAGGAAGGGAGGGTAGGGCCAATTATCCCCTACCCTTCCACATGCACACGGGCTCGTGTATGATGCACTTGCGACATATAGGGCAATTTCCTGCAATATCTCTGGGAGATCTTATTGTATTAAGTTTGTGAATCATTGGGAGCCAGGGAGTGTATGTAATTCCATGGGGGAGGGTGACTACAGCCCTCCAAGAACAAACAGTGCGGGGTGATTCTGCAAATTCACTCAGGTGGTAACAGCTCCAGAGAGGTTCCTCGCGTATACTGGATTATCCAGCAGACAAAGAAAGGACTTTTGGATCAGTAGCCTGAGTGTAAACTGACTTGGGAGCCTCTTTCAGATCCAGCAAGTGGACAGGACCTTCTGTGCAAAGAGAGGCCCCGACCCTTAGGGTAGGGTTGGAAGGACTGACGCCAGCCAGAGCCATTGCTGGAGTTGGGGGGTGATCTCTGGTGAGCGTATTGGCAGGCGTGTAGGTTCTTCCATTGGTTTTAGTATGTGTTCTCTGCAATGCTTTCACCTTGAGACTAGATGTGCTTGCTTGCTTAGGAAAAGCTGTATCATAACTTTTAACTGTGGGAAATGATGCTGTTTATAACCTCTGAAGAGAAAGCAAAGCAGGCCTGCTTAGGCAGTCTGACTTGCTGGGGAGTTCACACTGTAGCCAGGGAATTGTGCAGACTGAAAATAGCCTGGTCAGGATGGAGTGGGACATATGTCTCCACTGAAGAGAGGTGACTGCCGAAGCCTGAGAGTGGGTGACCTTGGTGGATGTGAGATGGGGAACACAGACGCGGGTGCCCTGAACAGTGGCACAGAGCAGAGATTGCTCCACCAGCCCTCTTGGGAGCTAGTGGGGGGGGGGGTACCTCCACATTGGCCCCACTGTAGAACTGGTGTGTTGCAATCACAATCTGTCTCTGTGCCTGGCCCACCTAGAGGAGGTGAAATGGTCAACATGGCTTTTCTTTGCATTGGTGCAATGTCCCCAATGTGAAGTTGTATTGTATAGCAAAAGTGTCTAAAAATTAAGGCTGTTTAGGTAAATAGCAGCCAGGAGCTCTGGCCCATTAGCAAACAAAGCTTCCAATTATTTTTAACTTATGTTGCAAGCAAGAACAATGTTTAAATATTTGGAGTCTGCCTTCCCTCCCCCCCCCCCGTCCCCCCGGACACATTTCTGAAAATAATTAAAATACAAATTGCACAGTGAATGCTTGGGGAAGTCACTCCAACTGTAGCTGCTCATGGTGAAGTTGGTATCCTCTCGGCTGAATTGTATCACAGGGACATGGGGAGTTTATGTCCATAACAGCCTGAAAGTTGCAGTCTGAAAGTTAGCAATTGCAGGTGCTGCTGTTTGCAGGCAATAGATGCTATAGGACAGGTGGAGGAAGCCAGAGGCCTAGGAGTTGCAATGAAATGGACGCACTATTAGGAATTGATTTAGACTCTGCATATTGCAAATGCCTCCACGGTGTCTCAGGTTCTAATGTTCCCATCCACTGTGTCTTCAGAATTCCCCTTATATTTTATTGACTCGCTAGTATTGTGTGAAGACCAGAGCTTATGTTACTGGTTTTGAGCTTCATAAATAGATGGATCCAGCATTCCTTTGGCCATGAACTCTGTGACTAATTAGGGCTAAATCATGGCTTTGCTGTGAGACCTGAGCAAGGAGCATCTCTTTGTCACAACAGTATTAACACCTGGCTCTTAAACAGCACTATTTTTATCTGTAAATCTCAAAACACTTTACAAAGGAGGTCAGTATCATCCCTGTTTTACAGCTAGGGAAACTGAGGCACAGATCTGAGTGACTTGCCCAAGGTCTAACATCAGACCAGTGATTGAGCTAGGAATAGAAACCAGATCTCCCAGGTTACTACTCTACCCATTAATCTGGCTTCCTTAGCCACAGTCTGGTTTCCCCTTTGTTCCGGGGCTGTGGAGACTCACGTACCCTGTGCCGTGTCTGTACCTGGAGCATCTTTCTTCCTCCAGGTACCTGGTGCAGCAGAGCCAAACCCCGGCTCATTCTTTTACACAGGTACAGCGACTGGGAATATCAGCCTCCTGGAGGCCGCTGTCCCCTCTCGTGTAGCTATCCACTGTGTAAGTGGCCTGTGCTGAGGAATGGAGGGATATTTTATGCCCACTTACTTCTTTGTGCCGCTGCACAAGCCAGGCCATGCTTTGGCCCTTAGGCAATGGTACATTTTTGGGTCACCCATTCTCTGCACACCCCAAATGTCCACTGGAGCCAGTGGGAGTCCGGCACAGAAGCGTGATGTGACGCTCCTGGACAAGTCGCTGGCAGGAACTGAATTTGGAACCTCTATATTTGATGGCATGAGTTGTGGCCTGAGCTAAAGAACCCATGTTCCATAACTTGAAGGCTGTAGTAGACTCATAAGCCTCGATGTGTGGACTTGTCACTGGGGTGTGTGTGTGTGAGATAGATGGACAAAGACCCATAGTGGGTAAGCATGGGTCACGTAAGGAGTGCATGATCAATTTGTTTGTTAAATTTGTTCGTTAAAAATTTTAGGGCCAGCAACAAAGCAATAAGCAGGAATAAAGCTGGTTCTTAACGGGATGTCTCTATTTAATAACACTTAGCATTTGTAGAGCTAGATATAGTGAGTCTGTGTTTCATTGGGTATAAAACTAAATTTGAGAGCTGTGATTCAGTCAGCTGGGGAGGCAGAAGTGTCGAGTGGGAGTTGGGAGTGCTGGGTTCTATTCCTGCCTCTGCCGTGTGACCTTGAGCAAGCCACTTCACCTCTCTGTGCTTCAGTTTCCCCTTCAGTCTTATCTATTTATAATGTAAACTTTTCAGAGCAGGGACTATCTCTTACAATGTGTTTGTACAGCACCTAGCGTAATAGGGGCCCGATCTCCGCAGGGATATCTAGGCACTGCTGTAATAACAATAGTTACTGTGATCTTAACTTAAAAAAGAACTTAAAAAAAAACCCTCCCTGTGCATTCCTGTGTACTGAGGTCTTAGCAGGACAACGGATCAAGAAAACCAAGGCACTTCATTCACCCCTCCCATCACAATAATTCTCAAAGGCAAAGACCCAGCATTTTCCTGTCTGACGCCGAGCACATCCCAGCTTGACAGTTCAGTCAGACCCCCTGGCAGAAGTTCTGAGGCAGAACCGCATGCCATCTGCGACAAGAGAGCACCAGCATTGCCTTTTTGAATCGCACATCATTTGGACCGGGGCATAAGGACATCTCCAGATACTGTATTGATTCCATTGCTGGCAAAGGTAAGGTGGAAAAATTGCCAAGAAGAGACCTACTTGTGCTGTCCCCATTTTTAAATGCAACAGGGCAGCTTGAGAGAAGCTGGGTGACCGAGCGTATCTGAACCCCGAGCCAAATTTAGATCAGCATTGTAGTTACACCTGCTTACTCGAGGTCTGAATTTGGCCCCCAAAATCCTGCCTGATAGCAATATCCTGAGATACTCCGAAGTGAGCACCACCCAACCAAAATGGTATTAGGTTTTTTTAACAGTGTGGAAAGCGCCTTGATGTAGTGTTTACTAAAGGTTTCCTTGGTAAAATATCGCAGCTCCTAAGTCACAAATCCGGTGTTACGGTTCTCAAGTGTGCAGAACAGAGGAAGGCAATATGGGTCGAGTCCAAACTCAGAACTGTCTACACTTAGCCTCAGCACACAGAACGGGTGCGGGTGGAAGGGATGGGTGGAAATAAGTGGCTGGGTGGTAAAGGAAGTCTTGAGCACTGAGGAAGAGATGCTTACTCGGGGCCTGATCCAACACCCACTGGAGTCAATGGAAGTCTTTTTCCGATGACTCTGGGCATTGGATTGGGCCCTGACATGCCCGCGAGTACTCCGAAGGCCTTGCCACACTTGAGCTATTAGCGATTTGTCTACTTTTGGGACCGCAATGGGTCACTGGCTTTGTTGGACCAAGCCCTGCCATTACTTAGTTTTGACTTGGTGCCACAGTATGGCCTGTGTCCGGATTCTGGAGGTGGAATCTGAGCCCACTGAAATCAAAATAAAGAGTCCATTGATTTAAATGAGGCAAGGATATCGCCCCAAGAGATCCTGGCCCTGACGCTACACAGTGCTGAGTCCTTCTAGTGAGGAAGAGTTGAGCATCTTCATCTTACGTGGTCATTGATGGGAGCTGAGGCTGCTCAGAGCCTTACAGGACTGGGCCCTTTGTTCATAGTTCTGTGAATAATCTACAGTAAGTTATCACTGATATGATAGGTCAGCTTTTCACCTGGTGTAAAGCAACATAGCTCCATTATAGTCCATAGGAAGGATGGTCCAGTGATTAGGGCATTCGCATAAAACTTAGGAGACATAGGCTCATTATGTTCATCTGTTTTATTACGGACTTCCCGTCTGACACTGGGCAAGTCCATTAGCCTTTCTGTGCCTCAGTTCCCAATCTGTACAATAGGAGCGTGACGGGTCAGATCACAGAAACCCACTTGAGAGTGCCAATTGATATGCCGAGACGACCTCTGAGCCTGTTTTCCCTGGCAGCTTGGGACTTCAGAACTTTGCCTTGTTTGAGACAGACATGCTAGCCTGCTACAAACACAGACCCAGGTCTGAACTGCGTCCCACAAACCGCAGACTTAACTGAAAACAGTTTAAGAAGTGCTCCTGTCTCCAACACTCGGGTACCCAGCTCCCAATGGGGTCCAAACCCCAAATAAATCCGTTTTACCCTGTATAAAGCTTTTACAAGGTAAACTCATAAATTGTTCGCCCTCTGTAACGCTGATAGAGAGAGATGCACAACTGTTGAAATGTGATAGCGTTCCACCAGCCGAGAATATGATCCTCTTCTGTAACTGAGGTGTGTAGTGTATAGGAATCAGGTAGCATGGCTTGATAGCTTGGGAGCCCGTTAGTGCAAAAGCCTCAAGAATCTAACCAAGCAGCAGTGTATCTAGGGAGCTAAGTTTTTTTGTTTATCAGTTATATACAAATAGAAACAATTTCTTAAAGTCCATTTGAGCCTGTGTAGTTTCCCCGTATTCTTAAGGTTGTGTGGAGAGCAAGGACACAACTATGTTCATTTTTAATCATTTAAAAAAAAATTTCACTTTGTTTTTAAAAGCTGTAAAAATGGGTTATCTGGTAAAGGGCTGCAGAAAGCAAAATGCCCAACGCTGACTCACGGAATAATGGCAAACCAATTTCCCAAGCCTTGAAAAATGAATTACAGCAAAAACAAAATTAAACTCAAAATATCCAACTCTTGATTTCCCCTTGCAACAGCCCCAGCTGACATCCAAGTTTGGCTTTGACATGGTTTTATGTACGGCAATCAATCTCTGTCTCTGACTATAAAAGAGAGGCAGAACATTGAGCAAACATTGGCTCCTATTCCCATCCCATTAAAATAATGGCAAAGCTCCCATTCACTTCAAAGGGCCTGATTCCGTCAAACCTACGGCCTGATTTTTCAGAGGGACTGAATATCTGCACCTCCTGTTGATTTCTGTTGGAGTGTATGTGCGCTTTGCACCACTGACAAGTGGGCTGTTAGCTTTCAATTGCTTACAATTGACTTTCCTTTGAATATTTTCAGTCCAAAATCATTTCAAGTTGTTCAGAATTAACTCGCATTCTGTGCTTCTGAAGATGAATGTCTGTTGCTGCGTTGCAATGGATGTGTGGGAATAATACCCTTCTTTAAATATTATGTTCAATTATTACAGACAAGGAAGCGAGCAGGGATGTTTGCTGGAAACAAACATACAACATCTCACTTTTCAGTGGCTGGGCAGAGTGAGTTTGTATTATTCATAGTGTTGTTATTCCCAAAACATCCTGCCCCAGCTGTCTGAGTAATTTCAATCAGCAGGGAGGAAAGCATGACAAATATGACCTCCAAAGTGATCTGGGACAAACCAATTCAAGTGCAACTTCCAGGAGACTTACAAAAAACCACCAGCCTTGGGGGGGAGGGATAGCTCTGTGGTTTGAGCACTGGCCTGCTAAACTCAGGGTTGTGAGTTCAATCCTTGAGGGGGCCATTTAGGGATGTGGGGCCAAAATTGGGGATTGGTCCTGCTTTGAGCAGGGGTTGGACTAGATGACCTCCTGAGCTCCCTTCCAACCCTGATATCCTATGAGAAGGGAAAGAATAACTTTTTCTTGAACTTTACAATCAGCCAGTCCATGAGGTTTCCAAAGAAAAAAATCCAAGCAAGCTCAGTTACAAATACTGTTGAAATAACCATTTCATTTAATCTGAATGATTGTGTTTTCCTTTTGCCCAAAGTGTTAATTGGATTTGAAAATATGAGCTAAAATCTCAATTCCATGGACGATGCCAGAAGGGAATTTGCCCCCTTTCCAAATGTGAAACTGAAACGTGCCATACCTATCTGAGAAGAATACGTAGGGCCGCAAAATATGAAGAGAAGCTAAATATTCTGAAGCTGCCTGCGGTTGAATATGAGCTGATGGGGGTGAACATTTTTGCTGGTTGATTGCAGTGGATAGGTAGAGGGTACTGTTTCCTTTAATACGATCCATTAAGTCTCTGTGTTGTACGGTTCAGAAGCTTCCAGAAATCGGTCAGAGCAGCAGTATGTATGTGGCACTCTTGTGTATATTTAGTAAACATGGCTGCTTGCGGGGAGAGCTGTGTCTGTATAGTTCCTTCATATTGCTTTGTAGAGCGAAAGATTCAACTGTGGACCTAAGGAAGCAGAACCAGCCCCAAGTTTGAAGTATGTGAAGATGGAGGTTTATTGTTTGGTTATTTTGCTTCCTCTGTTTTCCAGAACTATAAGGGTCAGGGAGCATCACTGCTTTCAAGACTGGAGCTTTCACTCCTTTATCGCTTCATGAATGAACCGAGGACACCTCATAATTGCTTCTGAGCATGAAAGGGGAAACAGAGGCACAATGAGGGGAAGTGACTTGCCCAAGGTCATATGGCAGCCAATGCCAGAGCTGGCAATAAAATGCAGGTCTCCAGTCCCCCATTCACTGGGCCGTGGTGCTACTCTGAGCTCAGGACTTGGAAACTAGGAACTCCTGAGTTCTAATCTTGGACTTCCTTTGATTTTTGGACAAAGCATATAGCCACCCTGACTCAGTTTCCCTGTTCTCTGGGGACAATAATACCTACATAAGATTTAATTGTACATTTTTTAAAGCACCCATAGAAGAATGCTCACGTAGCAGGATGATAGGCAACCTTCTACAAACCTAGATAAACAGAAGGGGAAGATAGAGTACTGGAATTTAAATGGGATTTCTTCTACTTTCATTTTAAGTAAGGAACAAATACCTATTGACCTGGCTGTCGATATGTTAAAATTGTTTTTTCTTGGACTGTTTGGGTTTATCGAAGTGAAATTGAATTTAAGTGGAATAAAACAAGATCGCGACAGCAATTAACTTTCGTCTAGCTAATTGACTTCCCATTAACTTGCTAGAAGTCTGCTTAGTGCTTAAATATACCTGGGTACTTTAATCGATTACTAAGACTGTGATTACACATCTATTGCTGCCTTAATTTTTGAGTGAATTACGTTGCAACTTGAATTATCACTTCTAATTACTAAATTCCAGAAAGTGCCCTATTATTTAACCGCCTCAATACACGTAGTGTAAATGTTTAGCTTAGGGGGCACATTTAAGATGATTGCCACCTCTTTTTTTTTGTAATGCAAAATATTGCTTAACTATCTAAGACTTTAGGGCACAAACTTTGTATTGGTTTGCTTCTATCGGTCTAGGTACTTGTATGGCCCTCAACAGTGCGGTGTCAGAACATCTCCCATATGTTAACATGCGTATTACACAACACCCTGATGAGACATAGGACTGGATTTTCAAAGGTATTTAGGGGTCTCAAGATGCAGATGGGTGCCTAATGAGATTTTCAAAAGCCTCTTGGCAAGTAAGTTGCCGAACGCACATTGAAACTGAAGCTGACTGACCTGATATCAATGGGAGTTAGGCTTTCAAAAGTGATGAGCACCTTTGGACTCCTTAATACCTGTGAAAATCTGGCCCTTTTAAAAAAACAAAAACAAATGAAAGCTGTGTTTCGAACAACCTGATTTGCATGTGCAAGAACTCGGAAGCAGGCACAGTTGTTGAAAGAGCAATTTAGATGCATTGATCTTCATAACACCCTGCAGCGGGAGGGGACTAGTATCCCTATTTTGTAGATGAGGAGTGTTAACGGGTGGTGCATTGGTCCTGGAGCAGGCTGTGCCTGCTCTGTAGGTTGCTTTACAGGAGATGGAGAAGGAGACGTTAAGGTTCCCAAAGCTATGAGTCCGTCAGAACTGAGGTGTCTGTGTGGGTCACAGCTATTGTTACCTAAGGTGTTTGGAGAATGGATATTCTGCAATCGCTCTGTGTGTAAACTGCGTGCAAGAGTGCTTTATTCTGTGTCTGATTCCAGCTGCATGTTCATAACAGGAGCTTCACTCCCTCCTATCCAGACCCCTAGGGGCATGGTCCCCCATACCACAGGGGAGTGGGTTTTACTCTCTAAATCTCTTCAAGTATGGGTGTAATGTTCAAATAAAACAAGTTTATTTGATGAACCCATATTCTCTTTGCATTCATGTGAGGCATAACTGCATTCCTGGCTCCCAGTTCCATGAGTATCCACACTCTATTGAACATTCTGCTGGAGTGAAACAAAAGAAACTCCTTGTTCAAAGGTGACCTTTGAACCAGACTCTTTGGAATGTTTTCCTGAAAATTTGATAAGTCTTTTTAAGATGTGATAAAACAAAATAGCGTTCCAGCTGTTGTCATGTCTCAGCAGATTACAGTTGTTATTCTATTATGCTTATTTGAACACTGATTTAATTTGTAATTAGGCTCCCCTTGCCTAATTGCTTGGGAAATACACCTCGAAGTAATAAATGGTGGTGTTTGATATTACTGATAATGAGCTAAATATCTCATCCCAAAACCACATTATACTATGTACGTTTCTATGTTCTGTCTCATTAGGTTGTGGTTTTTTTTTAAGTCATTTAAAACAACGTACTTTCCCTTTGAAAGTTGAAGAAAAGATGCTATTTGCTTTAAAAGGGAAGATTAAATCCTGTAAAACAGTAATTTATTGTTCTTGCTGTGACAGGCTAGACATTAATTTGGTGCTGTTCAACTTGTGCTCTAAAAGCATGAAAAAGTTCCTTCCCTGCCCCTTAACATAATAAACGAGTTTTGATCTTTTTCATCAAATGCATCATTAATTCCTGCTGCTAATTCCTGTTGTTTTGCCCTTTCACTCACTCACTCTTGCTCCTGTAAATTGCATTCAGGAGGTGCTTTCACCACATTCATATTTTTTATTGTTATTTGGAAAGATGAACTTGTGCCCATATTGCTCCTTTTGTAAAAGCATGTGACAAGACTGAGAGGTTGGGACAAACAGCCCCATCTAACCTTTGTGCCAGGCTTCGAGAAGTTCAGCTAACCAGAGGACTGCATTTGGCGTGCTTTGATCAGAATTTGATCCCCTGGCTCTTGTTTTCCAAATCAGTTGGCAGGGAAAGCCCAGGATGCACAAACCCCGCTCTATGGATCTGGTGTGCATGCCAATGAGCTGAAGGTCGTTGTCTGTTTTTCCTCATTTGGATGCTACACTGGTAGCTGTGGTTATTCTTCCAAGTTCTGCCCACAGACCAAGCATCTCAGCCTTTTGGAAGACCTTTTGGGCAGGTTCTCTACTGATAGATTTTTAACTTTTTCTTTTCTAAATAGCCAAAAGTAAATATTTCTGGTTTGTTTTAGGAGAACGATTGCTTTATGCTAGCTGTGTATTATGGAGAAATAGTAGCCCTATTTAAGGTTGCAATGAACTTCCATTATAAAGTCTTATTTTTGTCTCCTTGTTACTCTGTCTTGGGAAATCGGTTTGGCCTGAAAAGTGGAAGATCTCCTCCTTTGCCTTCAGAGTTTTCTTGTGCTAAGTCTGGGGAAAGTTTGTCAAACAGTGTTGAGTTACAGGTCGTAAAGACATTTCAGCTTTTATCCTCACATTTTTTTGGTCTCCTTTTAGTTCAAAATCACCTTACTTTTATCCTATCCATTTCCATAGAGTCAAGTCTCCTGAATAACTAATGTTAGCTATTTTGGAAGAAAATAGGTTGTAATTAATCCAAGTCGTTAACAGTTTTTGTTATGGATTGGAATCCAATCTTTCTCCTCATGCCTTTGCCATTGGCTAAAGTGGGAACAGGATCTGGTTAGGTATGTGTCTAAGTACCTTTGATTGGCTAGGACAAATCAGATAAATTAATCTGTCCTCTTCCCATCTTCTCCTCTAAATTTTGGGGGTGGGGTCCGGATTTGTACCATCTCTGTCTTTGTAAAACAGACAGTTAGTAAGTGAGATTTTTGGACAATGAAACATGCGTGTTTTTGTCCATCTCTCTCTGCTTAGAACAAATGAATAAAAGCTTCTGAAACATTTTGATATTGTCCACTGGCCAGTTGCTAGAAATCCCTCTGTATTACTTCCTTATGAAGATGCAGTTGTGCTCACAACACCCTTTCCATTGTGACCTCTAAATATGTTCCTAATATCTTGCATCCTGCTTTTAGGAAGGGACTTAAATGCATACGTAACTTTAAGCATATGAGTAATTCCATTGCAGTCTATGGAACTAATCGTGTGCTTAAGTGTCTTGCTGAATCAGACCCCTTTGTCTATGTTGACACCTGCAAGCTTCCACTGAATTCATTGCTGTTAAACCTGTAGACTCAGCACTCTCTGTCCTTTCTTTTGAGTCTCCTTGGCAAGTCATATGATTGGAAGGAGTCCCAGTTCCCTTGGCGTGCCACACTCTGTAATGTACTGTGATGGGCTGACCTAACTGGACAGTACTACAGGACATCCTATTGATATATTATGCTTGGGAAATTACAAACTAGAAGTTTGCTGAGGAAGAGGTGTAAGGGATGCACTGTCTCATAGGGACCGAAATCCTGCAGTCCTTGCTCAGCAAAACTCCCATTGACTTCAGTGGGAACTTTGCCAAAGCAAGGACTATGTCAAATCAGCATATGCTTCCAGGCCTCTCTCCTTCATGTATTTCAACCTTTCTCCCAACACTGAACTTGGTTTTTCTAACTTGTGGGTAGAATGCGTAGTTAGTACCCACATAGCTAATATCAGCTGGACCCGACTAGAAGTGAAGGTTCAGAGATGCAGCATCAGTTTAATGATGCCATTGTGTTTCACTTTGGAAATTCTCCCAATAGGGCTGGTTGAAATGTTCAGAAATTTGTACTTTGGACAAAAGGTCAAAGTTTTGAGCTTTGATGGAAAGAGAAAAATGGGATTTTATTTCTTATATATTTTAAAACAATTTCAGAAAAAGCTCCTCTCATTCCCACTCCTCCACCTTCTCCTTTTTTGTTGTTTGACCAGCTGTAGGCTGATTTGAAATGCCTGGAATGTTGATGTTGTACAAAAGTTGTTCTCATTGTTTGGTTAGTTCTGTTTGCCATCTTAAAAGAAGGAATGTTTAAAATTCACATGTAAGCTGATCTTTTGAAAATGCAGTCCCCTGTTTAGCAATGTTTTACATGTTATGCAAAATCTGTTTAACTATGTACTTAGATGACCCCCCACATGACTCTAGTAACTGAGTATTTAGACTTGAACTTGCCTCCTCTAGGCAGTGTGGCCTAGTAGACCGAGCACAGGAATAGAACTTAAGAGTTCTGGAATCTATTCCTGGTTCTGCCACTGGCCTGCTGAATGACCTTGGGAAGGTCAGTTAGTCGCTGTGTCTCAGTTTCCCCATCTGTAAAATGGGACTAGCAATACTGACTTGGTGATTGAAGGTTCTTTGAAAGAACGAGGTATTATAGTTATCCCCCATTTTACAGATGGGAAACTAAGATACTGAAAGCTTAAATGACTTGCCCAAGGTCACACACAAAGTCGTTGTTGAAACAGATCCAAGCCTATATCTTGAACCCAAGACCAAAAAATACTGTATGTTCTACTATTGAAGCAAGCCTCCTCTTCTGCTTCCCTCTCGGATCCTTTGAAAGGTTTTGTTCCTTCTTGTGTAGTAATGTTGAAAAACTGGACTTCAAAAATCTGTTAATCTTCTCCCAACGTAACTCCTCCGATTGCATCAGATTCCTTTCCTAATCCCCTTATCCTATCTGGTCGCTCAAGACTAGACTCTGATAAACTGTCTCAGGTAGCCGTTAATGTCTTTCAAGAAGCAGTTGCGTGCCATACCACATCTATCATGCTTGCCTCAAGTGTCTGAAAGGTTTTGCTATTAAAGATTAGGGAGGTTGGAGGGCATGCAAAATCACAGTGCTGTTCACTTCATAAGCCTTTTTTTATCCTGTCATCTAATATTACATTTTTCAAGCTGCTTCTAAGTGAGGAGGCTATGGCATATATCAATTTCTTGCCCTTGAATCCTTACTGTACCCTAGGGTTTAAGCACTGACTGATTAATTAAGTGTCTCCAAAGTCAAACAATTTATCTTTCTTTTCGCCTGTTTTATTGTCTCAGTTCCCTATGCCTACCTTTCTGTATGCACCTCCAGTAATGGATTAGCTGGGATGCTGAATTTTCCATGGTGTTCACTTACAGAGAGTGCATCTAATGTATCACATATTTTTAGACCCTACACACACAGAGACACGCACCCTTATCCAGAATAGCAAAATGTAAACTAATCTCTCTTCCTGAAGTTTCTGTATAGTTTTGAGGAGGGTTTAAAAAGGATCTTTTTTTCCCCCCTCCAATTAAGATATTCACCTTGTGTGTGGTTTAGCCCTAGATTGACTATTTTATTTAATCTGTCTTTATGAGAATGGCCTATAAATGGGATATATCTGTATGTCTTTAAAGGATTAATAATTTACTATCTAACATAAGACTATAGCACAAGATATAAGACTGTCTTTAAGTTAGCAAGTATCAATAAAGTTGTTGTTATGCACTGCAAATTGCTTCTGGTGAGCAGCTCTTAACGTGCAGCTCCAAGCTCTTTGTGTCACGTCGGACTCTTTCTGAATCAGGGGAGTCTCCTATTGCCCAGAATTTTTCAGTTGATTTGCTTACGGTTTGGGGTTAACAAAGCAAACCCTGAGGAGAGGACCTTACTGAACTAATGCATGGAGCTTTTTTTCCCCTTTCCCTGGTTGTTGAAACCACCCCCTCAGTTCATACACCACCATGGAATAGATGGGTTCTTTTTAAACAGCTGAATAAATTCCTTGATACGGACTTGAGTGGGCTTTGTTTTATACAGAGCTCATGGACTGGAAAACCTTACACAAAGTAGGAACAGTAGGTGTTAATGTTTATGGCCATAACGCTTATGGTTTCAAAGCTGCCTAGAGGTTTGGATGCCCAATTTTCACTGATTGTCATGGGTTTTAAATGGGCCATTAGATGATCTCGCCGGTATAACACAGGCTAGATAGTATCACCCAGTTTCCCCTGAATTGAGCCCAATAGCTTGTGTTTAACTAAAGCATATCTTCCAGAAAAGCATCCAGTCGTGATTTCAAAGGTCTGAGAATCCTCCACTTCCCCCCACCCTCCCCGCAATGGTTAATCATCCTCCGTGCTGTCTGCCTTATTTCTATTTCTAATTTGTCTGGCTTCAGCTTCCAGACAGTGGTCCTAGTTCTGCCTCTCTGAGCTAGATTAAAGAGCTGTTTAGTACCTGGTATTTTTTTCTTAGTAAGACATTGATACACCGTAATCAAGCCACCTCTTGATCTTCTTCTTTTTGATAAAGTAAACAAACCCAAGTTTTCACTCTCACTGTATTTGATTGGGAGTGTATGTCCCATGCGCGTACTCCCCTGTCTATATAACATAACGTTAATCCATCCAATTCTATGTCTCTTCTCTTCAGTTATTTCTTTGTTCTATGGTCCGTTCTATGGTCCGTGCTAGTCACTAGGCCATAAACTCTTTGAAGCAAGAACTCTGTCCTTGTTTGCCTCTAATATTGCCTGCACGCTTACGCCAGTCTAGAAAGAATGGACCAAATTCTCAGCAAATGTAAATGGGCCCAGCTCCAGCGGAGTTGACAACAGCAGAGAATTTAGCCCAATGATAAGAAATAGTGTGACATCCTAGTTAGTGATGTGCACACCTTTGCAAAATGTGTGGCTTCTTCTCTAGAAATGAATTTAGGGTACCTGGGACTGTGGGCCTAGTGAAGTGAGTGAGGGGCCTGCCCATTGACTTTGCTGCTTCGTGTTGATTTCTATTGAGGTAGCGCGTAGCAGTCCCAGGTATGAACCAGGGGCTCCATTGCGCTAGGTGCTTAGAAAAACAGAACAGAAAGATCCAAAGAGCTTACAATCCAGGTATCGGACAAAAGGGTACAGGTGGCTAGAGACGGATGGGGGAGTGCAAGCAACTAGTGAGACAGTATTGGTCAACCTAATTGTCTGAGGTCTCCGTGCACCAGATGCCTAATTGTTGTACAAATTTTTTTCTAGGTATCACAGTAAAGAATAGTTTTAAGGAAGGGTTTGAAGGAGGATGATGAGGTAGTTCTGTAGAGGTTTGTGGAGAGGTCCTCCCAAGTGTGAGGGACACCATGGATGACAGCACTTGTTTATAAATAATTACAAGTGGGAGATGAAGGTTGACATCATTGGTCAATTGATGCCAGGAGTTGACATCTCTACACTGTATGAGAGATAATAGGCGGGGAAGGGCCTTGAAAGCTAAGACGTCAATGGGAGCAGGACTGAGCCTCTGAAAGGAGTATAATGACAGGTTTCAGAGGAACAGCCGTGTTAGTCTGTATTCGCAAAAAGAAAAGGAGTACTTGTGGCACCTTAGAGACTAACCAATTTATTTGAGCATGAGCTTTCGTGAGCTACAGCTCACTTCATCAGATGCATACCGTGGAAACTGCAGCAGACTTTATATATACATAGAGAATATGAAACAATACCTCCTCCCACCCCACTGTCCTGCTGGTAACAGCTTATCTAAAGTGATCAACAGGTGGGCCATTTCCAGCACAAATCCAGGTTTTCTCACCCTCCATCCCCCGACACAAATTCACTCTCCTGCTGGTGCTAGCCCATCCAAAGTGACAACTCTTTACATAATCAAGTCGGGCTATTTCCTGCATAAATCCAGGTTTTCTCACATCCCCCCCCACCCCCATACACACACAAACTCACTCTCCTGCTGGTAATAGCTCATCTAAACTGACCACTCTCCAAGTTTAAATCCAAGTTAAACCAGAACATCTGGGGGGGGGGGGGGTAGGAAAAAACAAGAGGAAACAGGCTACCTTGCATAATGACTTAGCCACTCCCAGTCTCTATTTAAGCCTAAATTAATAGTATCCAATTTGCAAATGAATTCCAATTCAGCAGTTTCTCGCTGGAGTCTGGATTTGAAGTTTTTTTGTTGTAAGATAGCCACTTTCATGTCTGTGATTGCGTGACCAGAGAGATTGAAGTGTTCTCCGACTGGTTTATGAATGTTATAATTCTTGACATCTGATTTGTGTCCATTTATTCTTTTACGTAGAGACTGTCCAGTTTGACCAATGTACATGGCAGAGGGGCATTGCTGGCACATGATGGCATATATCACATTGGTGGATGTGCAGGTGAACGAGCCTCTGATAGTGTGGCTGATGTTATTAGGCCCTGTGATGGTGTCCCCTGAATAGATATGTGGGCACAATTGGCAACGGGCTTTGTTGCAAGGATAAGTTCCTGGGTTAGTGGTTCTGTTGTGTGGTATGTGGTTGTTGGTGAGTATTTGCTTCAGGTTGCGGGGCTGTCTGTAGGCAAGGACTGGCCTGTCTCCCAAGACTTGTGAGAGTGTTGGGTCATCCTTTAGGATAGGTTGTAGATCCTTAATAATGCGTTGGAGGGGTTTTAGTTGGGGGCTGAAGGTGACCGCTCGCGGCGTTCTGTTATTTTCTTTGTTAGGCCTGTCCTGTAGTAGGTAACTTCTGGGAACTCTTCTGGCTCTATCAATCTGTTTCTTTACTTCTGCAGGTGGGTATTGTAGTTGTAAGAAAGCTTGACAGAGATCTTGTAGGTGTTTGTCTCTGTCTGAGGGGTTGGAGCAAATGCGGTTGTATCGCAGAGCTTGGCTGTAGACGATGGATCGTGTGGTGTGGTCAGGGTGAAAGCTGGAGGCATGCAGGTAGGAATAGCGGTCAGTAGGTTTCCGGTATAGGGTGGTGTTTATGTGGCCATTGTTTATTAGCACTGTAGTGTCCAGGAAGTGGATCTCTTGTGTGGACTGGACCAGGCTGAGGTTGGTGGTGGGATGGAAATTGTTGAAATCATGGTGGAATTCCTCAAGGGCTTCTTTTCCATGGGTCCAGATGATGAAGATGTCATCAATATAGCGCAAGTAGAGTAGGGGCTTTAGGGGACGAGAGCTGAGGAAGCGTTGTTCTAAATCGGCCATAAAAATGTTGGCATACTGTGGGGCCATGCGGGTACCCATAGCAGTGCCGCTGATCTGAAGGTATACATTGTCCCCAAATGTGAAATAGTTATGGGTAAGGACAAAGTCACAAAGTTCAGTCACCAGGTTAGCCGTGACATTATCGGGGATAGTGTTCTTGACGGCTTGTAGTCCATCTTTGTGTGGAATGTTGGTGTAGAGGGCTTCTACATCCATAGTAGCCAGGATGGTGTTATCAGGAAGATCACCGATGGATTGAAGTTTCCTCAGGAAGTCAGTGGTGTCTCGAAGGTAGCTGGGAGTGCTGGTAGCGTAGGGCCTGAGGAGGGAGTCTACATAGCCAGACAATCCTGCTGTCAGGGTGCCAATGCCTGAGATGATGGGGCGCCCAGGATTTCCAGGTTTATGGATCTTGGGTAGTAGATAGAATGTTCCAGGGGTGTGTCTGTGCGGGGTGGGAGGAGGTATTGTTTCATATTCTCTATGTATATATAAAGTCTGCTGCAGTTTCCACGGTATGCATCTGATGAAGTGAGCTGTAGCTCACGAAAGCTCATGCTCAAATAAACTGGTTCGTCTCTAAGGTGCCACAAGTACTCCTTTTCTTTTTGTGAAAGGAGTATGCATTTCTCACGTGGAGATCTTGAAACTGCAGCCTGGTGCGTGTCCCATTCGCCAGGGTAGGACCTTCACTCTATACACATTCTAGATGACAGTCTTAAAACACGATGCTTCCCTGTAATCAAATCAAATCCAATCCCTTGCTATATCCATGCCTTACCCAGAGCTTCTTTTTTTGAGAGAGACTTCTGTGCATGAGAAGTTATATTTCTGCCTATATCCATCCCAGTTGATTCTGCAAAAGTCCTTCAGCCTCCCCCGCCTTGTCCCCCCCCTAACCCGAACACAATCTGCATGTAAAGCATTGAACTCTCTCTGGAATCACAAAGGTTTGGGTGAGAACAAACCAGCCAAGTGACATTTTGGTTCCAGTTGCAAACAAAACAAACGTCTCTCTCATTATAACAGGGCGAGTGTTCCAACAAGATACTTTCCCCATCGAAAAATGACTGAATAGTGTTTTTCATATGAAGTTCAATAGTTCATAGGAACAGAAATACTCCATTATGGAGGGAGATAAACAAATGGTTTCATGCACTTATTGTGGAGCACGGGGTGGGAGGGGAGAAGGAAGGCATCTGATGGGAAAGTGTCAACATAATTGAGCATTTAATCAGTGCTCTTTTGTGTTTAGTTCTGCCATGATGAATGGATTTATTTTTTTCTTGCCTGGGCTTACGTTCGTTATGGGTGCTCTGAAGGTATGTAAATGCTCCCTTTAGACAGTTAAGGATTTTGATTTTGTGAGGTTGCGAGAGCCCTGAGCTCCCAGTGACTATAAGGCTATGTCTACACACCCAGTCTGTACTGGTATAATTACAGCTATACCTCTCCCCTAGCGTGGATGGGTTATACAGATAGAAATGTGCTTTTACCAGCAGAGTTTATCCTGGTACGGGAAGGGGAATGACACCACAGTGCCTTTATACGAGTACAACTGCATCAACAGTATGTTATTCTGCTATGACTATACTGGTAACAAATCACACCCCTATGCAACATAGATATACCAGTGCAAAGACCCCGTAGACCAAAGTGATGAAGGAAATCCCTACGGTATCTAGAAATTTACCCTAAGATCTCAAATTTGACCTATACCCTCACATTTATATTAAGGATCGCTATGGCCATACCAGGAACATACTAACAAATAGCACAGAATCCTAGAATATCAGGGTTGGAAGGGACCTCAGGAGGTCATCTAGTCCCACCCCCTGCTCAAAGGGGGTTGTCTGTCTTTCTTAGATTTCACTGGATTCTATTAATTTACAAGGATACATTTTATAAATGAATGAGTTTCTCTAAACAAGTGTAACTTGCAGTCCATTAAAAAGAACAGGAGGACTTGTGGCACCTTAGAGACTAACAAATGCATTTGAGCATAAGCTTGCGTGAGCTACGGCTCACTTCATCGGATGCAGTCCATTGTGTTTACTTATTCCCAGCACAGCATCTCTCTTATGTGAAACAAGATAATACACAATGTTATATGACTAACCTTCGCCCAGTGCATATATGGTGCTGCTCCTATTCTTCGGGGATGCTTCTTGCTCTGAGCGAGCATTCCTGAATCGTGATAGAATCTATTTTATTTAATTTGTGGCTAAATTGTCCTGGGGATTATCCAAACCACAGTGTATTTGCTTCCACAGTGAGTAATTGCAAGTCAGCTTGGATATGGAAAGACTGATCTACTCCCTGAATTATATGGAGGCCCCAGGCTTGCAGTGCTGGACCTAGTTTATTTATAGAGTGCAGGTGACAACTTTCAAAAAACAAAATGAGAAACTTGATTTTGAATAACAAGGAGCATAAATCAGAGGCAGCTTTTCTTTGCACGCACTCCTGCTGCTTCGGTGGGGCATTCCCTGTAGAAGGTCTAACAGAACTGTATGGACTTTGGCACTACTGGAAACAGTTGGCGGCTATATCTACACTCCAGCTGGAGTTGCCATTTTCAGCTGGGGTAGACAAAAGCATGCTACCTGTACTCAAGCGAAGATGCTAAAAGAGCAGTGTAGCTGGGGCCCATTATTTTACCAACACATGCTTTCTAAAAGGATTGTTACAATGTCACAGTCCTTTAACTGGAGAGGCTTATTAAAGAGAACAACACAAGTAGGCTCCCATGCAGCTTGAGTCCCAGCTTCTTCACCATAGTTTGCAGGGACCCCACCCTTTCTGCAACTCTATGCAGCAAATAGAGACCTCCAGTGGCTGAGTAATATACTGCAAGTAAACCTACCGTTGCAGGAGCTGCATGGCTAACTTCCCATTAACCTTTGCCCCCCGAGTTAGAATAATAACTTTGTAATACTAAAATAATAATTTGAAGCTGCATAGCACTTTTCACATGAGGATCTCATGGGCATTGGGGATAGTGGGGACGCACTGCAGATTAGTAGCCAGGGCATCCATGTGGGACTCAGAATTCTGGGTTCTAATCCCAGTTTAGAAGTTAAATGGCTTCCCTTTGCTTTTCCTGTGCCTCTGTTTCCCTTTTCACCCACTGTCTGCCTTGTCTAGGCAGTAAGAGCCTGGTTTTTAAGGTATTTAGTCACCAACCTACCTTTTAAAAATCTGCCCCCAAGCTCTTTGGGGCATGGACAGTTGCTTAGTTCATGTTTGTATTGCCTCTTGCAGAAAGCAGCCCTGATCCTGGATGGGAAATCTCATTGCTACTTTAATACAAATAATGTGATAAATAGTTCCGCATAGCCAGCTTTTCTGTTCTCAAAAGAGACGAGATATTTTAGGAATGTTGACGACAGATTTAAAGTGTTCAATAGCTGGGGGAATCTATTCAACGTTTTTTTTTCCTGTTACAAATTGCCTATTTCCATTCAGAGGATAAAAGCTCTACCATAATAATAATACAAATAATGATGATGATTTATGCCTCTTCAGGGCGAGAAAGTGTTTTGGATCATGTCTTTCTTTAGCTGCACTAATAGAGATGCTGGATACTTTGTATCTACCCAATGAACATTTGATTAGCTACTTGAATTGCTTTTAATGAATTTGGTTGTGCTCTGCATGGGGCAGAAGATGGATCAGGCTACTTAAAAGTAAACATCACAGTAATGTGTAGATTTCCAGACTTGTAAGCAGCTTAGGCCTCTGTTGCGGCAGATCGGTTAATGCAGCAACAGGATGGAATCTTGGTAAAATGTCTTAGCGATGGCTGATGCTTGATGGAACAGGGTTTTTTGTGCAGGGAAGGGTATGAATCAAATCCTCTGGGTCTACCCTTACCTGGTCACTGCCAGATTTGGAGATTGCTATTATTATTTGTCTGCAATGCTGCACACCCTGCACTAACTGCATTCCAGAGATAAAAGAAGGGGCGGTCCCTGCCCCCAAAAGCTCACGATGAACTGATGAGCAGGGAGAGAGAGCAGGCCTGGGTTAAGGCAATCCACGGTCGCAGGCATGTCCCGCACGAGACTCTTGTTCCCCATCCTGACATCTTGGCTCCACCTTTGCTATGACATGACCCTTCCTTGGCATGGTAGCAGCATTCAAAGTTAATGTCTCGTAGAGCTATTGTTTCAGGCTGTTTGCAGATATTGGCGACACTCAAGCCGTCTTTTCAAGTTTTACTATGCATCCATAAGGGCTAGAAATATACATTTTAAATAAAGTAATGCTGAGATTCTGATTTCATCATGTGACTCCAGGATCTGGGACCTTAGGCCTGAGTCTATAATGTCTGTGCCTTAATCCAGCAGTGGTATGAGATGGGGAATAACAAAAGGGGATTTTCTGTACAAATGAACAAGATTCATGAGAGAGAAACAAGGTGTGGGAGGTAATATCTTTTATTGGACCAACTTCTGTTGGTGAGAGAGACAAGCTTTCGAGCTACACAGAGCTCTTCTTCGGGTTTGGACCTGCATAAATCGAAAGCTTTTCTCTTTCACCAACAGAAGTAGGTCCCGGCTGGTAATTCTCATATCCCGCGGCCAACCCTGCTACAATACCACTGCAAACAAGATTGACTATAGGCATCAGAGTAGAAGTGGGGTTTTAAGAAGGACTTGAAGTTTAGAGAATAGAGGACTTGCAGGTATTCCTTGTGTAAGACTGTGGACATGAGGACCACATTAATGGCGACCCCAAGTACTCACACATCGAGAGTCAGTCCCCAATTGTTAGATAGGCTTGAAAACCATGAGATTTTAAAATAATAATACATTTTGAGTTCTTTTTATTTGCCTTGTGGTTTTTGAGCCTTTAGAGCTATACTCTGGTCATGTTTTCAAGCTCCTCTCTGCAAAAATAAATGCTAGAAACTTAATGAACTCTGAGATTGTCACGTAATTTTGGGTTGAGAAGCTGGGGCGTCAAGAAAACACCACATACGGTACGACTAATGGCGAAATCACAAGAGGTGGCAACACGACAGTTATCACAGTAAGGAGCACAGGAGGGTGAAAGCTAGATTGTGGTCTCCTCTGTCCAAGGTGAGTAATTCTCTCTCACTCTCTTTGGCCCAATGACAATGCAAGCCTCTTATACCAATTGGAACAGCTTCAACACGAGAGGTGGAGAGAGTTCTACCCAGAATGCCCTACTGTGGGTGCCCTATTGTTGGTTTGGGCACTCCCTTGAGAAGGGGGAGACCTCAGTTCAAGTCCCTGCTCCATAGCAGGGATTCAAATCTAGCCCTTCAATTCTACAAAACGGAAGTTCTGATTTTTTTGACCAACTTTAATTGTTACTTTTGGAAAAGTACAGTATAGCTCATGCATACATGCTATTCTGATAATCCAGAAAATAGAAAGAGAAGGCAAGTTTATAAATCAGGTCTTTGCTATGGAAGCAAATCCTTCAACTTCCCTGTACTGTGATGTACTCATCAATAAAACAAGTATCAGTAAAACAGTAGTGTTGTGTTACTTAATGTTTGCAAAGTGCTTTGAGAGCACTTGATGAAACACACTGGTATGTGCCAATCATTACTGAATGGAGGCTGCTAAATTGTCACAGTGTTAATGTTCTGTTTAAATGTAGTTTCTTATCTGGAGATGGATAAAAGCTTTGAAGTGTACCCCAAAGGTGAGATATTAATCTTCATTTTTGACTTTGTAGGTTAATGAGAGAAAAGACGACTTTTTTTTTTTTTTTTAAAAAGTTCATTTTTGGCACTAGGTGGTGCTAAGGAACTAAACAATGAGTTGGTCATTCCTTTTGGTTCCCAGTAGTGTGTTCTACAGAAAGGGTAAACGCTGTTCTCCGCTAGATAGACTGGAAGGGATAGTTTACAGAATCCATTGATTCTACTGAGGTCCACAAATGAGAAATTTACAATAAGAAAATATATAGAAACATGTGGGTCTTCCATTAAGGAATCAACATGTCAACAACGATGAATCAGCAACAAAATATTAGAAAAGTGGGGGCATAAGGTGAATCATGAGGAAATAAATAGAATTGTGAGATAGTATTTTGCAAAGATTTTATAATTTGCATGCAAACGCAACTGAATTTTAACTTCCTCTGATCAGATGACGGTGTTTGTTCTGTGTTCTTCTTAAATGTGGAACCCCGTGCCCCACCCAAAAAAAAAAAAATTTTTAAAGCAGCACAAAATGTGCATCACAAGGATGTGGCTTGATGTTTATGAACTAAATGCTAATTGGAAAGAGGTGGTTCTTTCGCCAGATGAAATAGGGAAGTACTGTGATGCCAGCTATTGGATTTTGCTGGAAAACTCACAGTATTGAGTGTTTTGTTTTAATAGTACCGCTTCCTGTAGTCATGTTAACACATGAAAATCATGACTTTCATTTTTTTTTTAAATGCCGGTCGATCGTGGCTTGAGAGACCATCTTGAAAACAAGGCAAATAAAAATAATAAATGTTGGGTTAAAAATCTCATGATTTTCAGGGGTCTTGACTCATGATACTTGGATGTATAGACATGGGAATACTGGGAGAATATATACCTGTAACGACTGGGCTTGGACAGTCAGGCCCACTGGTCAGAGGCCAGGAACACTGCCAAGGGTCAAAGCCGGAGTCCGAGCCCAAGGGTTGGAGCTGGAGTCAGAGCCAAAAGAGTCTGAGAGCAAGCTCGGAGGCAGGTCTGTCGCTACCGTGGGCCGGGGAGTCCACCTAATTGCACAGACGCTTCCGGTAGCTTCTCCTGGGCTTAAATAGGGTGCCTGGACCAATCGGAGGCCATGGGGAAGCTGTCAGTCTGGCTTTCCGAGGTGGTATTTCCTGTGGTGGTTATCTCCATAGGGTCGATGGGATGTGTACAGCCCTATCACAAGTGCTGGGTTGCAGTAAGGAGGTATCAGCTGTTCTGCAGACCCAGCTTTGAGTCCATTCAGAACCTCTCACGAGCAAAGAGAGGTGCTGCTATGCTCTTAGGGTAAGGGGCCACATAAGTACCCATAGATCAATAACGGTGCTTTAGTAGGTGCTTCTCTTCCCCAAAGAAATAGTGTTAATAACGGATTAACTACACTGAGAAATGTTTTTCAAGGGCTATTTTCCCAACTAAGCCAGTAGACTGGGCTAGTTATGTTTTCTCTTCCCTTTCTTTATGCAATGATAACGATTAGATTGTCCATCATTGGACTTTGAGACCAATATTTTGTTGGTTGGACCATGCTGCTCTTCATCTTACGTTGTGCGACATAGTACCTTTTACTCAGAAGTGAAATGGTCGTTACTGTTCTTGCTCTAGTCTCAGACGCGCCTATTAATCCTGTTGTGAAGCTCTGCCTTTATGTGGGGTCATGGGAATGGAACGAGACATACGAGTGGAAGGATTTGTGTCTGTACAAATCAAGACTGCTGCAAAGTGTAGCAACCAAACTGGGAGAGGTGCAGAGAAGGGCTACTAAGATGATCTGAGGAATGGAAAACCTACCTTATGAGAGGAGACTCAAAGTGCAGCTTGTTTAGCCTAACCAAAAGATGGCTGAGGGGAGATATGATTGCTGTCTATACATACACCAGAGGGATAAATAACTCCTCTCCCTCCCTGGTATTTAAGTTACGCACCAATGGAGACAGAAGAACAAATAGATATAAATTGGCCATCAACAAGTTTAGGCTAGAAATTTGATGAAGGTTTCTAACCATGAGATGAGTGAAGTTCTGGAACAGCCTTCCCAGGGGAGCAGTGGAGGGCAAAATACCTAACTGGCTTCAAGATTGAGCTTGGTAAGTTTATGGAGGGGGTGGTATGATTGGCTACCTGCCATTGTCGGCAGTCTCGTCTGCCACCGCTAGCGGCAAATATCTCCAACAGCCAGTGATGGGACACTCTGGGGAGGGCTCTGAGTTACTACAGAGAATTCTTTTCCAGGTGTCTGCTAGTGGGTCTTGCCCACGTGCTCAGGGTCTAACTGATCACCATATTTGGGGTCAGGAAGGAATTTTGCCCCAGGTCAGATTGGCAGAGACCCTGGGAGTGGGGGTTCGCCTTCCTCTGCAGCATGGGTTATGGGTCACTTACAGGTTTAAACTAATGTAAATGGTGGATTATGTCTAACTTGAAGTCTTTAAACGATGATTTGAGGTCTTCAGTAACTGAGCCAGAGGTTAGAGGTCTATGACAGGAGAGGCTGGGTGAGATTCTGTAGCTTGCAATGTTCAGGTCAGACTAGATGATCACAATGGCCCCTCCCAACCTTAAAGTCTACGAGTCTAATGTTTCCCTGTTTGCTCTATAAGTGTGAAAATCCTTTAATGAAGATGCTTAAGATTTAATGATTTGTATGACACAGAGAGGATTTTTTTCCACTGTCATTCCCAGGCCATTTCCAAATTGCCTAAGGAAGTAAACATGAAAAATGCATACAAACAATGTAATTTGAGATGCTTAATATACCTAGGGAGAGATAATCTGCTTGGGTTGCATCATTTCTTTTATTTTAAATCTTTAGCAGCAGGACTCCCTCTTTATTGGTTGCTTACTTATTGCATATATGCTTAAAAGGCAAATAATTGCACAGCGGAGGGGCAATGGATTTTTACTGGGTAGTCTCCTCAGAAACCTAGAAACCCTATTAAGGAACGAATTACTCCCTGTTTGGCAGCAGATTGGAACAAACAGTGAAAGGAGACAGAGGTCTGGGCTTTCTGCAAGAACAAACGCCATTGATGAAGAGAATAAAAACATGTGGCCCTTAAAAGGCAATTTAAAAAAAAGTTGGCCTCTAATTCTCTTACTCAGATCGGGGTGGGGCATGTGATCCAGTGGATAGGGTATTGGGCTGAGAGCTAGGAGACCTGCATTCTATTCTTGACCTTGCCACTGATCCGGAATAGCTGCTTGGGCAAAGTCACTTCACCGCTCTGTTTCTCTTTCCACCCTTTGTCTGTATAGATTGCAAACTCTTTGGGGCAGGACCTTTTTGTGTTCGTACAGTGACTCCTGGGCATCTCTCCTGCTATTCTGAGCTCAGCTCCCAGAAGCAGTGCAGTCTGGGAGATCTCACAAGGCCACTGATGCTCTGTGGAGGCAGCGGTGGGAGGACTAATTGAATCCTTTTGGCTAGTCTGTGTACATACTGACACTGAATCGGTTCAGCGTGAAACTGTTCAGACTAAGCAGGTGTTTAGTGCTGAAAAACCAGTCTAACTCGCACAGCCAGGAGCATGATTGGAAATGGCTTGGAGGTGTGCGCGCGTGTGTATACAAACTGTGTTACACGCCTGCGAGGTGGTTACAACTGGAGTTGGTTGGAGAACAAATTCCTGTTGGGTGGGAAACTGAAATGTCAGAGTTTTTGTTTTGCAACTCAAATGTGAATACGAAGGAGAAATTTTGAAATTCTCAAGGAACAGAAATCCTGGAAAAAAATTTATTCTGAAACACTGAAATGTTTCGTTTCAGTAATGTCAAAACATTATTGTCCGTGTAATATTTATGTATTGTCAGTGTTTGTCAGGCCAGTATTTTGCTGTTTTAAACTTTTTTCCCCAGTGTGTTTTAAATCAAAATATTATTAAAGTTACATTTATTTTGAGAACGTCTGGAAAAGCTTTTACTGAAAATTTTAAAGTTTCCCAAATATCTGTCTTTTAGTAAATAAATAAAAATGAATTGGTTTTGATAACGGTTATCCAAACCATTTAAATAAAAACACTGCTTTCAAATCACACTGTTTTTTAAAGTCCAAATTTTTTCACTTTTGAAAAAAGGCAAGTTTGTTTGAATGTAGAAAATGTTATGTTAGAAAACAAATTTCAACCAGGAAATGCTGAGACAGGAGGAAATATCTTCGTGAAACCTAGAGAGAGAGAGTCTAGTGATACTCCGAGTAAGACACTGTTGTACTGAAGCTGCATGTTAACCCCAAACGTTCAAAAATCATCGATCCAACTCCCCCAAATCATAAGATTTTTTAAAAAAATATAGTAAATGTTGGGTTGTTTTTTCTCTGCCTTCTGGTTTTTTTTTCAAGCCTTTAATATGCACGAGCTTCATGTTTTCAAGCTTCTCTCTGCAGCCAGGAGGGCTATGGACTTAGGCCCAGATCCTCAAAGGGATTTAGGCACCAAACTCCCATTGAAATTGGTACCTAATACCTTACATGGTCTGGGCCTCGGGGGTTGTCTACATGGTGAAACAGGCCTGGTGGAGGGTAGAGGCGATCTAGAGCCATTCCCTCTGGTTGTGTAATGTATTGTTGCTGGAGAGTCAGAGTGCACATAACATTTTTAAAAAGAAAAGGAGTACTTGTGGCACCTTAGAGACTAACCAATTTATTTGAGCATGAGCTTTCGTGAGCTACAGCTCACTTCATCAGATGTTTACCGTGGAAACTGCAGTCTGCTGCAGTTTCCACGGTAAACATCTGATGAAGTGAGCTGTAGCTCACGAAAGCTCATGCTCAAATAAATTGGTTAGTCTCTAAGGTGCCACAAGTACTCCTTTTCTTTTTGCGAATACAGACTAACACGGCTGTTCCTCTGAAACCTGTCATAACATTTTTGTTCTCATGAGGGCAGTAATCAAACCCCCCACCTTGTGTATGCAATTTTGAAGAAGCTGGTTAATCACCAATTAGCGGGCATTCCCTATTAGAACCCAGGGGGTAGAGGGGGGAATGAGCATGCTGAGTCACAAGCCGGCTTCTGCATGAGAGAGACAGGAACAGTATATTAAAGATAGCGGCAGGAAGTCTGATGCCACCTACCTTCCTCCCATGCAGGTTTTAATTATAGCTCTCGATGTGTCATCGGGCCTTGTGTTAAGACACCTCCTTGGTAAAACTACAATTGGCCTCCAAGGACAAAGTATATGCCCGGCAAGGTCCCGAAAGCTAGGCGCATTTAATTGAAGTAATCCTGCAAAACAGCTGCAGAATTAAAGTAGACCTCATAGTGGGGAAGAGAGAACAGAAACGAACCAAGATAGCAATCTCATTTAATAAACAGCAAGTTTTTCCAGCTTCTCCTGGCTCGTGATTTAAATAAAGACGACCCGCGATATATGGCAAGAAACCCATGCCGCCAAGAAGCTTGTGGTTGTCCGTCTGCTGCACCCTATGCCCGGTTGGCATGTATTGGGGGTAGTGTTTGGCTTCAAAAGCATTGGCTTCTACTACCAAAGCTAAAGAGACTCTTCAGCTGTAGCAGCAGAGAGGCCCATGACAAGTGCTCTGGAGCTTGTCTAATTCTCTCCAGCGGAGTGCGGTGTCGTGTGCCCCACTCTGGCCAGCTCACTGTAATACAAAGGCCCTCTCAGGGCTCCACCGAACCGGAGCGGACGATGGAGCAGCTCTTGCTGTTACGTAAAGGTGTCGGGGACAGGGTGGCTGCAGAAACCCCCATGATGAAAGGTGGGGCCCGGGACTGCAGGGATATGGGCAGCTGCAGGCAGTAGGCTCTGGTTATTGGGTTCTACCATCTTTAAGCCAAATGGTTTAATTATTAAATACAAGCTTTTCTTGCTTTTCATGAGGACACCATGTGAAACAGTCATTGGTAAGCGTGGGATTGGTTTTAGGAAGGTTTATTATTCAGTTCCTCGTTCTTCCTTGCCACTGGCCCTTTAACGGGGGGTAGGGCTCGGACTCCCCTATGCCAGGTTTATCCCACCTTCCCGGGTGAGGGTAACGACACCCAGGGTCACGTGACAGGGGCTTGGGACTAGAAACCAGGCCTGCTGGGGGATATAAGGGTAGCTCAGTTAAAGCAGGGTGAGTGCTGGGCAGGGAGCCTGTGGGAAGGGAGGAGATGAGAATTCTTCAGAGCATCCTATGTAGAGGATGGGCAGGGAGCAGACACCGATTGAGTGAGAAGCCCTGGGTAGGAGAGCTGCAAAGGACTGTGAACCTCAAGGGGGTCCACTGACTTGAAAGAAGGTATTTTGGTTTTCATGGACCGGATCATCCCTTCCCCAGAGAACCGGCAGGAGGAGACACTAGCCCTTCTGCTCCATGCATTCTGGTGCATCTGAATTTAAAATCTGGATTCTACCAACACTTATTCATGGGAATTTGAAACTTGCTTTTCCTACCCGTGTGCACCTGTGAAACTATGGCCCAGACACGTGCAGAAAGTGAACAGGAAAGGACTAAGGCAGCCTTGTTTTAAGAAAAGTGAGGGAATTTTGTTATCGTGTTTGCCCAGTGAGTGGGATGATCTGACTTGAACTAGTTGCAACGGTCAATCACTGATGCGAAGATAATGGCTCACTCAGTGCATTGCAGGATTTTCATCACTATGCTGCTGACTCCCAGTTTGAGAGCATCAGTTGTGTTGCACGGATCGAGCAGGACAAGATAGCTCAAGTCTTGGAACAGGAGATGTGGGAGTGGGGAAATACGAATGAAGGTTGTCAGGGGCATGTAAAGCTGTGCAATAGCGTTCTGTGAGATAGGATTGTTCGTTTAGATGGAATGCTGGGCAGACTTCATCACTTTTCGTGTAGCCTGCAAATGAAATGGTGCATCAGGACAGTTTGTCAGCAGCTGCAATTCTGGATTTTTGTCATGAGTAAGCAGTCATGGTTTCTTTCTTTTTTTCTCCTTTTTTTTTTTTTTTTTTTTTTGGTCCTCAGTAGTCTAAATTCCATGTCAGTCATTTAATGACCGCAGCTGTCAGCTTCCCAAAGCAGAATGGGGCTTCTAGTGAGTGAGTGTGCATTATTTTTTGGATGAGGTGTTTACACTGTTTCTTGCATATCTGGCAAAGTTTCCAGATGATAGGAAATTACTGGGATGGTTAAATCCAAAGCTAAGTACAAAGAATTACAAAGGGATCTGGCAAAACTGCATTACTGGGCAACAAAATTGTATGCTTGCCAACCACAGCACACAAAGGCTCCAACCAAGATCTGGGTGCCGCTGTGCTAAGTGCTGTACAAATTCATAATAGATGATGGTCCCTGTCCCAAAAAGTTTACATCCAGAATGTATAAGACAAACTAAGAAACAGCGGCATAGCGAGAGGAAACGACTAAACCAAGGTTGCATTACAGGTCAGCGGCAAAACAAGGACCTCTGGACCAAATCTCTATCCCCTAGACTACGCTGCTTCTAAAACACTAGTTTTGTTCTTCCTGAAAAGACGCTGATAGTTTGGGATAGTGGGAGATAGTTGACCTACACTGCCCATCTTCAAACTGGCTCTTCTCCAAATTCTTCCCTGTTCACTTAGTAGCATTTAACCATCTTTAGTAACCACCAAAAACTGCTGAGTAACAGAGACGTAAGGCCAATTGGGGCGATAAACTAGCCAGTTGCATCTCCAGACGGTGCATAACTCTCCCTTTTTGGTCTTTCCTCTATGAGCGAATTGTTTTATAGGCCTTATCCTGACCAACTGATTAGGTCTCCAAATGCCATGCCAGTCTTCCTTCCCCAGAACTTATGCATGCAGATGGCAATTGTGCATGTCAATGGAGTAGATAGTGAAACTGATTGATTTGTTGATCAGAAATTTTGAGACCAAAAATTGCTTTAAAATTCCTGCAATTTATTTTCAAGCAAAATGGGAACATTTAGAATAAAACACAATCACTACAGTAAGGGGGGGGGGCATAGAAATAGCATAGATGGATCATTTAAACATTTTTACAGAAAGATTTCTGAGACTGCACTGCGGGTTTTGTTAGTCACACAAAGTGCATCAGGTCCCTTATCTTGCCATCTTGGAGGGCTGAGTTGAAAAGTACACTGGTGTCCTAGTATGAACTGGCTACCGATCGGAAGAGAGAATGCCTAACGCTGAGGTTTCACAAAGCATTTACGTTACATACAGTCCATTGACTGGTGAGCTGTGCTCCGCTGTCTCGTGAATTTGTGTTTGGCTGTATTAATGGCGACAGATTCTCTTGTGACAGTAATGCGATGTCACCACTCCACGTTAGATCTATTTTTCTTCTTTAAATAGGCCCTGAATTGCTTTTGAGAGGCTGTCGCCAGGCTTGGGCGGCCGTGCCAATCGACTCGATTGTGTTCAGATCAGGTCATGGCCTGAATTTGAGTGCTCAAAGGAATGGGCGGCAGTCCCTTCTCCCCGGCTTTCCGCATCTTGGGTGGCCGCAGGAGCTAAGCCCTGACCCAGGTAAGCTCATGAAAATTCATGAATGCTTAATTAACAGTAACAGGTATCAATGACTGTTGAGCTCTTTCATCAGACTAGGCATCAAAACTTTTGATGCCTCCCCGTTTACATTTTCAGGAGTTTCAAGTATGTTCCCCTGTGGGGCTTCTGTCAGGCTGAGAAGTGATCCTTTTTCTACAGAACTTCAGGACCCTGGCCCAGGTGCCTGTCCCGAATGCTTGTTCAGCAGAGACAATGAAGATATTACTGTGGAATATAGTAATATCAGGGGGCTGGGCACCTAGGATTATCTAAGGAGCTTCAGAGCCATACTGAACACCCACAGGGGAAAGCAAAACACTGTTGAAACGGATCTTTAATGACCCACAGGTGGGCAGATGTGAGAATTCAGAAACCAATATGCTTAATGCACAGAAATTTATTTGAGAGAGACTCGCACAAGCAGTTAGGGTTATACAGTACACCTCTTTTCCTATAAGCCTCAGCTCCTCAAGCATAAACCCGCAATAACTATGTTAGCTCTACTCTACGACCGGGGACTTCTGGAGCATAATGCACGAGTCTCTACCGCATGAGCTAAAAGCCAACTGACTCATAACTCTCTCTCTCTCTCTCTCTCTCTAAGTGGACTCGGTGCCACTAGATGGGACAGAACACCACACCCAGGAGGTGTGTGGGTTACATAAGCAAGACTGGGAAGTCCCTTACGAACTTAGTGATCACTTGTAATTTTAACACAGTTTCCAGTGCACCACAACCACGTGGATGGCAGTCAAAACATTTCATAACTGTGGCCTGGGAGGACATTTTCTTGTATGATCAGTCTCGTCATTTCAGCGCAGCTGCTAGATCCGTAATTTATGACTGAGCGAACGTCACCACCTGCAGGGAAGACACTTAGTGACAGATCCGAAACAAACCGGCAGCTGAGCTCCAGGCTTTGACAGAGAGGGAAAATGCCTTGAGCTACCCTTGACAGCAGAAATGTAGCCCTCATGGAGAAGGTACGCTTTCTTTGCTTGTTGCTGGGCTTATTCTTCCTTCGCATGTCAGAGGGGCGGGAGGAAAGCTCTGAGTTTGTTCCTCGTGGTGTTGAGGAGTCGTAGCTGAATGGTGGAGGAAGTCTTCTGTAGCTCTTCTCAAGTTTGCCAGCCTACGTGCTGATCATGCCAAGCAAGATCCTGTTTCCAGGTGTGTTTTAAGGAGATTGACAGCTGTGTTGGATTGTGTGGTGTGTTTCTATTTGGATTACAGTCTATTAGAGAGGTGTGAAACCACCAGGTGGATTTCTGTTGACAGGAGGCGGGGGAGAGGATTCTTTAGTGAGTCTCCTCTGGAAAGGTCTGTGAAATGACTGACCTCACCTTCCAGCCATGGAGATCTCCCTCCGCTTCTTGTTGTAAGTGCTCATGGGCTGGCTAATGCGGAATAGCTTGAAAGCAATGTGAAACATTCCCTTTCCCTTTACTCCTTTCTTTGGTGACTGTGAAAGCAGTTTGAAAGTAGGAGGCAAGTCCCTCTTTGGAGCAAGGGTTCAAGGTTTGCATTTGCAGAAGCAGCAGCTCCCTCTTCCAAGCCTCAGTTTGGGACTGTATAACTTTGAAATATTTGAATGCCTGAACACGAGCACCCAGAAATGGAGACATCCCAAATTCTGCCTGTGACAGATGGGACAATTTCCTGTAAAATCTTTGAGAGAACTGATTGAATTAAATTTAAATAGCTTTGGAGTCCACTGTATTATAAATTAAAAGTTTATGCATTAGTGTGAGACCTTCTCTAGAGTGGGACACATTGCCAGTGTAAACTCTGAGAAGTATTATGAACTTCAAAGGACCATTAAACAACATACCAGACAAGAAGGAACTTTTTGGTCAAAGTTGAGTGGATTTCCTATGAAATTCTGGGGTGGGTGGTGGGGAGGTGAATACAAATTCCTACCTGTGGACCCAACATCTGGAAGCTACACTATGAGGAGAGAACCACTGTTTGACTGATTACCTCTTCCTGGTCTCCGCATATCAAAGACCAAGCTATACAAAGGAAAGACTATGCATATGGGTTCTTGTTTTGAGCTGAGGTGCTTATGAACTTGTAACCACAGAAAAAAACCCTTTGCAGGATGTGAAGGATCCAGAGCCCTTGTTGGAGTTGGGGGCGATCTCTGATAAGCTTATTAGCGTGTATGTACATTCTTTTTTGGGGGTCTGTTTTCTCTGTAATGCTTTTATGTTCAGAATAAATGTGCTTGCTTAGGAAGAGCTGTGGAGTAACTTATAACTGTGGGCAATTACAACTGTTCATAGCCTCTGAGGAGAAAGCCAAGTGAAGATGCAAGTCTGTTTAGGCAGTATGGCTTGCTGAGGAACTCACAGTCTAGGCAGGAAAACTGCAGCTTGGAAAACTCATGGTCAGGGAGAGGGACAGGGGTTTTGGTCCAAGAGAGGCCTCAGATGGGGAGCCAGGAACCTAGAGTAGGTGCCCTTACTGGACCGTGGAAGAAGAATACAGGTGCTGATACAGTCTGGAACTGTGACCCTGCCTATCACAAGTACTTATGACTTCTATGGCCTTCATTCCCATAGTATCTGAGCACCTCACAATCTGTAATGTATCCATTTTCACAATACCCCTGTGAAGCAGGGCAGTGCTCTTATCCCCATTTTACAGGTGGGGATCTGGGGCACAGAGAGGCTAAGTGATTTGACCAAGCTCACACAGAAAGCCCAGCGCACAGAAGGGAATCGTCTCTCACTGCACTGGCTAGGATCCCAAACACTGGGCCATCTTCTTCTCATACTTCCAAAAATGTGGCCTTTTCTGGCTTATTCATACTCACTTGCCAAATACTGGTAGATCTGGGAGCAGATTTCCACCCACAATTCATTTTGTGGGTGCAAAGATGCAAGCACATATGACAGCCCCCAAAATGGAGGCTGGACCTAAATATAGTTAATACAAAGCTGACTTTAAAAAACCCAGCAAACCAAGACCAGAATTAAAACTGACCTTGAAACCCAAGTATCTATCTCTATAACTAACCCAAAGTTTTTTTGTTGCATGACTGAGACTGTAAAAGTATAGAGTACAGGATATTCCTGATTGTGATGACAATAGAATTGCCTGTATATGCTTGTACCGACTGTCAAGTTGACGGAGCGACAATTCATCTGCATAATTAAACTCTGCAGAGGTATTTTCGAGCAAAAAAAATGTAATGAAGGGGAAACAGTAAATGTCTGCGATTACAGATACAGTTGTTTTGCACAAGTGCAGGATGGGCTGCCTTCCAGATGATAGAAACAATTTTTATTAAGCTTCACATTGCCTTGCTAGCAGAGGGTTACATTACCCGGCTATATTTTCCATTAATAAAATGGAGATATTTTAATGCAGCATTTGGTTGTAATAATGAAGCTATTGTTAGTAGCATTGCCGCTTCCATTAACGGTCATCCCTTTATTCATGGCTTTCTCTCGAGGCTGGCGTTGCGTTAAACGTGGCATTTCTGAGAGGAGAATCAGAAAGGCACAGCAGCTTGGGAACAAGGCAGGTTGCTTAAATCCATTTGTCTGTCTTGTTCCTTTGCATAAATCTGCACCACACCCTCTCGGGTTGAACCATACATGCGAACCACTGCACCATTTGCTACAGCACATCTTTGGCTTCAGGGAATTGAATTAACTCTGTGGGAGGGTGGCTCAGAAGAAAATAAGCTGTCAGCCTTCCCCTATTTCTGGAATCTCCTAATAGGCTGCAAAATGGTCCGCTAACTATCATCCGTCTATTCACAGATAGAGCCCCTTGTTTTGCAATTTCTGCACCAAGACCCCAGTTCAGCGAAGATTAAAACATGTGTTTAAATCTATCCTTGTCCAGTAAGTCACTTAAGTGCACAATCGTGTGTAAATCCCATTGCCCTTAATGGAATTTAAGCATGCACCCTAAGTTAAGCCTGTAGTTAAGTACTTGGCTGAACAGGGAAGGACTGCGGAATAGGAGCTTAAGGGTCTGGATGACAGTCTATTGAAGTCGGTCGAAAGATTGCTATTGGCTTCGGACAAGGCCTTATGTCCTGTAAGCAACCTTTCAGTGGAAGGTCTTAGTATTTTCTTCATCTGTTTAGGCTAATGGCAGATGCAGGTTAATCTTATCCTTGACAAGGTAGACAGGTAACTGGATGGCGTGAAAATCATCTGTTTGTTTTCTTTCCAGGTATTTATTCTTGCAGTCTTAAAGCTGCAGCTGCAGGTAAGATCTGAAAATGAAGTTGATTGAGAGAATAGCTGGAATTTTCTCACTTAGTGATTCTCAAAATGCAGCACGCTGAGCCTGCTCTGCTACCGAGTGGCAAGGAGCACACGCAAATTTTGTGAGGCTGTTAGCACTTATGTTCAATAAGAGGAGGGCTATCAAGGTCTGCTGGCGCTTTTAGAGCATGGGACACACGCTCTGTACACAGGTGTCTATCACAAACAGGATGTCAGTAGCCCGAGTCAGAAATAAATTAAGTTGAAGTCAAAATGTATTATTATGTATCTGGGAGCTGCAACCAACAGCTGTGTCCCTTTTGTATCCACAGTGCCAATTTAATTTGTTTTAAAGGATGATAAAGAAGGTACAGGCAAAAAGTCCAAAAAAAAAAAAAGGGGGGGGGGGGAAGAAAAGACAAACTACTCTTGCTGAGTGAGTTCAGAGGAACACTGCTGCGTTGTTGTTAAATAAAACCCTTCCAAGCTCTCTTTGAACGCTGGCATGTCAGACAGACGTGATTTAAAAGAGGATAGTTAAAAACAATACACACAAAAATAAGCTTTGAAAGTTACTTACTGCAGTGGTTCAAAACACTGCACAGACATTGATTAGTCTTCTCAAAGAAGAATGTATGGTGTCAGGAGTTGATAACGAGGTTTGATTTAAAAAAATAAGTGCTTAAAGTATGAATTCTGGCAGCTGAATAGGCCAAAAAAAAAAGTAACTTTAAATTTAATTCAGGATTATTTGTTGAAATACTGAGTGAATTTGGTAGCCCATGCTATATTGACAGCTCTGCAGGGCAAAGTCCTCTCATTATTTCCAAAGGCATAGACTGGCCTAGTCTAAGTTCCCATATGTATTGTTCGCCTGACTTTATTATTTGTGTTAGAGAAGCAGCTACTGGTCCCCGCTGAGATTGGGACCCATTGTGCTAGGAGCTATATAAAATAGTAAGACGGTTCCAGCCCTAAAGAGTTTACCCCGACAGCAAGGATGATCCAGTGGTTAGGGTACTAGCCTAAGACTTCAGAGACTGGAGTTCAGTTCCCTGCTCTGCCGCAGATTTCCTGTGTGCCCTTTGGAAAGTCACTTAGCCTTTCTAGGCCTCAGTTCCCGATCTGTAAAATGGTAGATAGTAGCATTTCCCTGCCTTACAGGGGTGTGGTGAAGATAAATACAATGAAGGCCAGATACTAGACAAGATAGATAAGTTAGACGAGAAAGGATGGGAGGTGAAATAGACACAGAGAGGGGAAGTGACTGCCCTAAGATAGCTGTTTCATGGCAGGGCTGGGAACAGAACCAGCGGTCCTGACTCTCAGTCCAGTGCTTTGGACCATGCTCTGACTGTCCCTTCGCCTCTGCCTGTAGAGCCCTCCTCCTATCAGTAAGAGGATAGTTCAGTCTACTGGCTCTCAGGTGGGATTGGAGGACGGAGAAGGAGAGAACAGATATCCGTTATATTCTTTTGCATTGTCCATTCTGAGTATTCTATATGGCTGAAGGAATGGGACCAGTCAGTAGACTACTAATTTATGGAATACTCTGTCACAGGCAGGGAGATGGAGCATAGGGCCCCATAAGCCTATTCCATCACTAACTGCTATGGATTGCATCCTAAAAACCAAACCAAAGCCAAAAGGAGGTTTGCTCAGAAGAATCTGTTCAGAGCACATCAGGGTGTCATAGAAGAATTCTTTATCACTTATGCTTTTGGGCTCCCAAGCTCAGAGTGAGCCTATAGCTGGAGAAGTAAGGGGGCTTTTTGATCCCTTTCAGTGTGAGGTTCTGCATTTGAGCATTTGCATTGTATGAATGCAGTGATTACTGTGAACATGCCCACCACTTCTCTTCACCAGGTCTGATATGGTCCTTTCAGAGAACTCCTATGGAGGGGTTGAGTGGGCACAGAAGCCTATTCAGGACTGGCCGTTGCTTATACTCTTGCACTACCGTAATGGTGCAGCCATTTCAGTTTGGATATCATGGCAGTGAAGCACTCCTGATTCCTCTTGTTTCTTAGAATCCACATTTGTGAATTATTTGGAATATATAAATCTTCCACAGATATGGAGCATCAAGCAATGTAACCTAGCTGGATCTCTGCCTATATCTATGTGCAGTATTGAGTTCAATGTTTGGAAACAGACTCCCAAGCTTGGATTAAAATGTGTGGCATGGAACTGTTTTTTTTTTCCCTGTTGTGATTAGCTGTATTTCTTGGCTTGAACCTTTATATAATATATTTATAATTTCTCTCCTTCTGGGAAACAGTGTTGAGGTTTTTTATTCATTTTTCTTGGTTTGCCTTTTATTCTCCAAAGCTTTCGATATGACTCCTGTTAATCTCGTGTCATTGCAGCTGAATTCAGTTGAACCATTCTCTTTTCAGTATTCACAGATCTGGATTGGTTCCTGTAATACAGCCACTAATAGCTGATTTCCCACCGCCCCAAATTCAGACCAGTCGGAAGGGAAGAAAACGATATATCCTTTTGAAACAAGGTATCTGAATGACATGCTGAAGATCTGAGCCTTCTCCTCAACACTGCCTTGCTTAGAGGGAGTTTCTTTCTATAAAACCTAAACCTGAAGCTCTGTTCTCATATGAATGACTGCCTATTTCTGGGTGAAGAAGGCATTAAGATGAGATCTGCTGTAGTGCTGAGGAGGAGACCTTTTGCTGTAAAATGATCCTGTAGGAGACCGAATTAGCATGAGTGGTATCATGTGAGTCAAGTGTAGCCAACTATTTTCTGGCAGGGTCCAAATTTCGTGGTCAAGGTGTAGTCAAGGTCCAGACTCCAGAGAAGAAGAAAATAATAAAAAAAACCCAACAATAATAAGTACATAGAAAGATTTCGGAGTCCGTTCAAAAGCGTCTGGCGGTCCGGATTTGGCCCGTGGCTTGCCTGTTGACGATCCCCGATGTGAGTTCAATATCGTTATCCCCGTTACACAGGTGAGGAAATGAGGCACAGACAGGTTAATGGTTTTGCCCAAGGTCACATAAGGCTTGTTCCAATGCCCACCGAACTCATGGAAAGATTTACATTGGGTCAGGCCTGTCACAAGTTAGTGGTGGAGCTGAGAATTCAGATCTCCTTACTCAAACCCAATGTTTTAACTGAAAGACGATTGTTCCTTTTAAAATTATGGGTCTTCCTTTCATGGGTGCATAGACAGAGAAATTCCATAATGGACAGCATGTGAAAAGCAGACTCTTCAGCAGGATGTAGTATAAACACTTGATTGACGTTATCATTAGTTGTCAGACCAGTGCGAAGTTTGGATGCTTAAGCTGAGCGTGTATAACAGTGGGATGCTGCAGCTTCAATTCCTGCCCTGGTGATTGCCTTGGCTGACTGTCAGACTTGTATGCCTGTGTTTTGGGGAAAGCAGAAATGCCACAGAATATGTTACACTTCAAATCCTTTCTGAGCATCCTGTTGCTGATGCACGTTGTCTGTAAATCCTATTTATTTCAGGTGCCTATGCAGCAACTAGCCAAATTGCTCTGCCACTTACTGGCATTGGTGAAGTGGTGGGAATGTGTGAGTGTGTTTGGGAGTGGGAGTTAGACACTACTGGAAGACAGCAAAACCTGAACTTAGAACAGCCTGCCATCCGTAGTCACCAGGGTTATGGCGAGTAAAAATCTCAGCCTCATGTGACCTTTGCTTTCGCCTTCATGGTAATTCACACTGTAGCAAGCCTCATGTTTTTCTGGCCACTTAGAGCAGACCAGTTGTACAACTTGTATTGTAAACCCACCAGGTAAAGCAGCCAGAAGGAGAAAACTCTTCAAGATAAGGGATTTTCCCCCTCCCCCTCAAATGTAAAGAAAATTAAAATGGTTTAACTTCTGAAATGAAAAAATAGAAAAGATTTCTCATTCATAGATTTTCTTTCAGGCCAAAAGGCCTTATTCTAATCTAGGTTATAATCTAGTCTGATCGGATGAAGAACAAGGGCTATAGAATTTCACCACAGTGATTCCTCCCTCCTGGTTGATTTCAGTGGTATAGAATTTACAAGAAGAGTATGGGTGGGTCTCTCTCTTTCCGCCTCATGTTGTTGCTTCATACTAGCTGGCAACTGTTGTAATAGGCAATAATAATAAATAATAATCTAGAGTCCTTGTTAAACCAGAGCTGAGAGAGTGATGTACTTCAGTGCTACTCAAAGTGGTGGTCTGCGGACCGGTGCCGGTCCGCAAGCCGTCGGCTGACGGTCTGCGCGCACATTGGAAAAAAGAAAAATGCCGGTCCCCCACATCAGATAGCTTGAGAAGCACTGATGTACTGGACATATTTGAACAGGTTCAGCTTAGTTCTGTCCTCGTGCCAGGCCAGTGAGTGAGGAGAGGGGTGGAACCAGGGGTCCTATTCACTGCTCATCACCAACCCACTGACTGGGGCTGTGGGGAGGGGGTGTATATGTGGAGGGGGGAGTATCCAGACAGTCTGCATTGGATCCCAGATCTGGACAGGCTTATTTCTCCCCCCCCCCCCCCCCCCCCCTCAGCTGAGTGAGACACAGGCATACACTAGCCCTGAGTCAGCAAGGCCCAGTATTCGGGTATCCAGCAAGTCTCTTTATGACAGTCAACTTTCTGTGTATGAGAACTTGTGGCACCTTAGAGACTAACCAATTTATTTGAGCATAAGCTTTCGTGAGCTACAGCTCACTTCATCGGATGCATACTGTGGAAAATACAGAAGATGTCTGTTTTTATACACACGAATCATGAAGAAATGGGTGTTTATCACTACAAGAGGTTTTCTCTCCCCCCCACCCCACTCTCCTGCTGGTAATAGCTTATGTAAAGTGATCACCTTACATTGTAAGCAGGAGAGTGGGGTGGGGGGGGAGAGAAAACCTCTTGTAGTGATAAACACCCATTTCTTCATGATTTGTGTGTATAAAAACAGACATCTTCTGTATTTTCCACAGTATGCATCCGATGAAGTGAGCTGTAGCTCACGAAAGCTTATGCTCAAATAAATTGGTTAGTCTCTAAGGTGCCACAAGTCCTCCTTTTTCTTTTTGCGGATACAGACTAACACGGCTGTTACTCTGAAACCTGTGTATGAGAGTGCGGTGAGAGAGGTCTTGCCTACCTGGCAGTCAGGTGATATCTTTTTTTAAGTAGATCACTGATGTGAGCTGAAGCTGATTCCCCTCCTCGGCCCAGAGCATTCAGCTCTCACCCTTCCATCAAGCTTCCTTTTTGGTGTGGGATTCAGACCTCCGCATGTTAGCTGTCGTGCTGTAATTGTTCCTGTGTGCTTGGCGCTTTATGATTGCTGGAGTCCCTGGCACATCGCTAGCTGTATCTTTCCTCCACCTTGACAGCCAGCATGGTTTTCACTCACTCTCAGTCTGGTGAGCACAGACAATTTGATTTTGTACTCCTGCTGAAACATCTGTGCGTTGAGCGGCCTTGTGTGACAGGCTGGGAAATAATACAGACTTGGAGCTGGGTTTTAATCAGGACTGATGGACGTGCTGATTTTTACTAAGACCATGTCGAAATCTTTGTCTGCTGAAAGAGAATGAATATTCCAGCTCTTCTCCCCGCTGTGCCCTGGCAAAGAGATCTCCTCTTGTTCACAGATGAGGAGAAACGGCAACACTTTCATGCCTCAAACATCACCCTGGCTTTGACCTTTGTCTGCTCAGCCACAAACATGTCAGAACACCCAGCTGGGCCTTTTGCTCGTGGAAAAGTGGTGTGTTGGTCTCTTGTGTTCTCTAGGATCTTACCATGCATTGGTGAAGACAAGGCAGTAGGGTGTAATACATTAAATGTCCAGTTATCGGTGCGCCTTGATTTAAAAATTAAGAGAAGAGGGGTGGCTTATTTTGGGGCAATTCTATGGCCTATGTTGTACGTAAGGTGCTGTGTAAATCACGATTTCACAGAGGGCACGGGAATCGTGAAAAGGGCCCCAAACCTGGCTCTTTTAAGTCTTTTTTTTCCCCCTGAAATTGACTAAATGTAGTTATAAAATTCATTCCATGCAAGCTCTATGGAATATATGTATAATCTTTGTAAATAAATATGATTGTGTCACACACAACCCCCTTTTCCCCGCCCACAACCAACCAACCCAATCCAGCAATAATCTTGGATCTATCATCAGTTTTTCCTCCTAGTGGAAACATCCTAGGGGGCCCTGAACGTTGACTAACTGCTGAGGTCAAAGGGGGTAACAATTCAAATACTTTCCTAGTTTTTTGCGTGATGCCTAAGATGTGTGTTTGCAAGAAGTTTTGGAGAAGCCTGAGGTTTTGCTTCCTAGATGATGATGAGCTGGGAAAGGCTTTTTGTAGGCTGGCTGAGTTCCTCTTGAATTGAATTGATTGTCTACTGCTCCCAAGATTTAGTGGTATTGTTAATGGTATGGTGGGGTGCCTAGAGCTCTGGATAGGCGTCTTTTAAATTACATTAAATCTAAATACATCAAAAAAACTTCTTCCATAGTTTGCACGGGGATGCTGCATACCTATGAAGGCAAGGGCTTTGTTCACAAGACCCACTCTGTTATGGTGTCATCTGCACTATGAACAAGTTTGTGAACACCTGGGATAAAGGTACTGCTTGTCAGTGTTGCTATGTGCTACTAAACAGCTGCCTCCAGAGGTGGCTGCATTTCAGTGATCCTCTGGATTGAGTGTTAAGTGCTTGGGGCATAATGGCCCCAGTTCATCATACCACTTGAGCTTGCGCTTTCTGTCTCATTTACTTCAGTGGGACGCAGACGGGGGCTTTGCTGAATCTGAGCGTATATTAATGGAAGACATTACTCGAATTTTGTGCTTCAGCTGCAAAAATGTTCGTGAACGGATATTTCCATGACACTTTCATGCCCAGTTGCTACAAACTGAAGGAGTGCACTTTGTTTGAACTCTGCAGCTGTTCATAAAGTTGTCCAGTGTAATTGAATTAAAAATATACATACAGTGTGGTTTCATTGCATCCCTGGGATGCTCCAGGCTCTCTCTGCTGTGCTGTTTAGTACCTAATGCCTTTCCGTTATTTTTCGTGCAAATTTTGTTTAACTTAAGTGGACAAATTTATGACGTCAGTTCGGGAGGCAGTAGGGGCCAAAGCGTTCTGAGCTGCTTCTGCGCAATAATCTAGAATGAGTAATTGCGAGCACTCAAGATGTGGTGCAAATGGCTACCTTCTTCTTAGATCTAAGACATACGTGTACCCACACAGTGGCCTCCATTATAAGGCACCATGCATCCACTCTTAATGCGTGGTGGAATCTGCCGTTATTTCCTTTACAGGGAGCGTGCTACTGTGACGCTCGGGATACCGCTGACAGATAACGATTGATTGGGCAATCACAAGTATGAACATACTTGCCATACCGCTCTTATTCTGGTGCTGTCTAGAGGCCCCAGTCCTGAACTAGGACCCCATTGTGCTAGGAGCTGTATGGACACAGCAATAAAAAGAGAGTCCCAAGCCTGCTGCATTCAGTGGATGGGTGGACTGCTAACCTCGTGTTTTGTATACCTTGTGAGGGCAGGTGAAAAGGGGCAATAGGTCAATACAATAGGCTGGTATGGGGAGTACAAGGTAACAGTGCTAAGGCCTGTGTTCCATCTAGATCCTCTCTCAGACAGAGGCTTGGGCCAGGTACTTCAGAGGAAGGTGCAGGAAAATAACCTGCCCCTACGTAGGGAAAGTCACTTTTCTCCATCCTTAGAGGTTTTTAAGGCCTGGCTTGATGAAGCCCTGGCTGGGATGATTTAGTTGGGGTTGTTCCTGTTTGGAGCCGGGGGTTGGACTAGATGACCTCCTGAGGTCTCTTCCAACCCTAATCTTCTATGATTCTGATCCCTAACCTGGGGAGGTTACGAAATTTTCAGAGTCAAGACAATTATTAGAGTTCAAGGCCAGAGCATCTAGTCTGGCCTACTGTACATCGCAGGCCACCAGCAACCACATACTAACCCAACCGCCAAAATCAGACCAAAGTCTCACGACCCACGAGAAACCGGACTATTATGTGTCACCGGAAAAGAATAGGAGGGACCGAGGTATACTAGTGCCCATGGTCCCGGCAATGGCAGGAAAACTGTTTTGGGATACCCAGATGATTCTGGTGAGTGACCCATACCTACACGCCATAGAGGAAGGTGAAACCCCCACAAGATCACTGCCAGTCTGACCTGGAGGAAAATTCCTTTCCAATCTATCCCACTATAAGGTGGGTAGAAAGCTGGCTAGATTGTCGGGCTCAACGGGTAGTGATCAATGGCTCCATGTCTAGTTGGCAGCCGGTGTCAAGTGGAGTGCCCCAGGGGTCGGTCCTGGGGCCGGTTTTGTTCACTATCTTCATAAATGATCTGGAGGATGGTGTAGATTGCACTCTCAGCAAATTTGCGGATGATACTAAACTGGGAGGAGTGGTAGATACGCTGGAGGGGAGGGATAGGATACAGAAGGACCTAGACAAATTGGAGGATTGGGCCAAAAGAAATCTGATGAGGTTCAATAAGGATAAGTGCAGGGTCCTGCACTTAGGATGGAAGAATCCAATGCACCGCTACAGACTAGGGGCCGAATGGCTAGGCAGCGGTTCTGCAGAAAAGGACCTAGGGGTGACAGTGGACGAGAAGCTGGATATGAGTCAGCAGTGTGCCCTTGTTGCCAAGAAGGCCAATGGCATTTTGGGATGTATAAGTAGGGGCATAGCGAGCAGATCGAGGGACGTGATCGTTCCCCTCTATTCGACATTGGTGAGGCCTCATCTGGAGTACTGTGTCCAGTTTTGGGCCCCACACTACAAGAAGGATGTGGATAAATTGGAGAGAGTCCAGCGAAGGGCAACAAAAATGATTCGGGGTCTGGAACACATGAGTTATGAGGAGAGGCTGAGGGAGCTGGGATTGTTTAGCCTGCGGAAGAGAAGAATGAGGGGGGATTTGATAGCTGCTTTCAACTACCTGAAAGGGGGTTCCAAAGAGGATGGCTCTAGACTGTTCTCAATGGTAGCAGATGACAGAACGAGGAGTAATGGTCTCAAGTTGCAGGGGGGGGAGGTTTAGATTGGATATTAGGAAAAACTTTTTCACTATGAGGGTGGCAAAACACTGGAATGCGTTACCTAGGGAGGTGGTAGAATCTCCTTCCTTAGAGGTTTTTAAGGTCAGGCTTGACAAAGCCCTGGCTGGGATGATTTCACTGGGAATTGGTCCTGCTTCGAGCAGGGGGTTGGACTAGATGACCTTCTGGGGTCCCTTCCAACCCTGATATTCTATGATTCTATGAATCCCACATACGGCGATGAGTTAGACCCTGAGCATGTGAGCAAGGACCCTTGAGCCATGCATCTGAGACAGAAAATTCTTGGTGCCACCGCAGAGCACTGACCCACCCTATCTAGTACCTCATCTTCAGTGGTTGCCAACTCTGATTCTTTGGAGGAAGCAGAAAAAACCCAGAATGTGTTGGGGGTTGAGGGAGGGAAGCAGGGATTCCCTTCCTGACAGGTGGCAGGCTGATCTTCAGGTTTTTTGCTTTTCCATTTTTTTTAACCCTTTTCTGTGGCAAAGATGGAAACTTGGGGAGGGAAGAAAAGGGGTAGTGATGAGGAAAAAAGGAACTTTTGGTTAAAAAAAATTGGCAAAAATGTTAAGATCATCTCTTTTTGAAAACTTGGCAATGAAAACCTTTTCAAAATGTTTATCAAATTTTGTCTTTACAATAAAAACTGTTTTATTAGTGTTTTTTTAAATAGTCTCGATTCCTTTGATGTTGAATTAGGCTGTTCGAAGGCAAACCAAACACTCTGTGAGACAACAAAGAGCAGATGGGAAAACTCCACTGATCTTTGCTTTGTCCATCTGCTGGGCTTTAGAGGCTGGCTGCTAATGCTAAAAAACTGCACAAAAAGAAACTGACCTGAACTTTGCAAAATGGACCTTGATATTGATGAATATGACAGAATTAGGTATATTTAAACTAGAGACCAGGACAATGTGGAGCCAGTGGGTGATGGGGCACAAGACTGGGAGTCTGTGGAGCTGGGTTCTCCTTCCAGCCTCTGCCAAAAACTTGCATGTGGGCATGCCCGGGCCTGGCAAGTAGCACCAAATTACCCCAACCCAGACTAGGATCCCATTGTGCTAGAGGTTGTCCATACACATAACAATATAGTTCCTGCCCACAAGAGCTTTCAGTCTAAATAGAGAAGACGGACAGAGCGTGGGAGAGGTAGTTGATTCATTTTGCGGGTAGGTATGATCATCCTCTCTTACATAGCACTTTCCATTTGTAGATCTCAAAGCATTTTACAAAGCAAGTCAGTATCATTATTCCCATTTTACAGAGGGAGTCACAGAGAGATTAGGGGACTTGGCCAGGGTTACACGCAAGCCACTCCAACCCAGGCCGCCTTTGTTGGCGCAAACAATTATTTGGAACCCAACTGTATCCCTGCGGTTTCTTCATACTCTGAACGAGGCTTGGCAGATTTTTATTTTTATTTTTTTTTAAATTTCAATGGATAATATTGATGTTTGTTAAAATTTGTTTTTATTTTCATGGCTTTACGTTTTCAATGCTGCACAAAATTATGGGGCCTAAGCTTTTTTTAAAAACTTTGATCAATTTACATTGTCACAGCTGGGGGGAGTTCATGGGGCGTGGAGGGGATCAGCCAATAATTAATGACCGCAGACATTGAGACTCAAGAAATTAAAGCTTTGTAACCTTTAAACCACAAATTGTCAACATCACATGTCAAAATACACACAGTAAATACCCTTCAATCAAACTCCAGTAAGTGCTAAAGCAGCATTGTCTTGACTTTGCTTATCTGTAGATTTTTGATTATCAACGGAAATATTTTTTTATTCATGTGTGTGTGTATTGAAATGGACGTTTACCAACATTTACCAATAAAAATTGAATCCTTTCAGACCTACTGTAAAAGTTCAGTCGAGAGTGAAGACACACCATCTTACTCCACTATGTCTTTCAACTTAAATTCCTCTGCCCATTGCCACTTGATCTATTACCTTTACAAACCCAGACTTATGCTCTAGCTCAGTGTCAGCAAGAACTCCGTAAGATTTACTTCTCCAGACCGTAAGGCAAAATGAATTCTGCTAGAGCTGGCTCCCTTGGGAGCGGCAACACGTTTTACGACTGATTGTCAGAAATCATAAAAAAAGAGGATGTTGGCACTTTCTGTGCTATTTGCTTCCTGGGATTTTTGTCCTGAATTAACCTCTACAAATATATTGCATGAGTAACTTTGGAGAAATTTTGTGCGCTTGCAGGAGAGAAGCCGGCAAAAGAAATCAGCTTCCTGGTAAAGCTTAAATAACGGACATAGAGCAAATTAGAAACATTCATCCAAAGATTTACACGTGACCCACTGTTCACTGCATATCAAGCCGCCTACTATCTGCCTTGATCTACAGAGAATATGGGTCTGTTAGTTGTCCCAACCTATGGGTTATGTAGGCATAACTCTAATAACTTAAATTTGCAGTAGCACATTTCATTCTATAGGGTCCCACTGCAACCTAAAACAGGCCTTGATCTGAAGGCCAGTGAAGTCCTTGGGAAGACTCCTATTGCCTTTAAAAGAGCTGTGGGTCTTGCTTTGCTCTCAAGGGTTACTCAGGTGCATACCGCTTTGCAGGTTGGCTTCTTCGGTGGAGTTGGCCAGTTGTTCGGTACACTGGACTCGGTCAGGACTCCTGGATTCTATTATTGATCACTGGCAGAGTTGAGTTAGTTATTTAAGGGTGCTCTGCCTCAGTTTATGCATCTGTAAAAAAGAGAATACTGTTTATCCCTGTTTTACAGATACGTAGAGATGTTGTGAGTCGAGCTGGGTGAAACTGTTTTTTTTTTTTGTGGTTAATTGACAGCTGAAAAAATGGGCTGAAGGAAACCTTTTGCTTTTGAACTCTTCTAAAAGGATTTTTGGAATTTTTTTTAATTGAAAGAAATTTCTACATGAAAAGTCATTTTAAACCGAAAAAATCTCAACATTGACTTTTTTGAAACTCTTGGCTTTTCCCCCTGCCCCCTGAAACGAATGAGTTGGGAAAATGATTTTTAAAAGCTGTCATGTGATGTTCACCCTCGCCCCAGGGGGGCACCTGTGTGTGCAGTGGAGTGTGCTGTTTTGCTAGCATTTCCGTTTGGGTTTTTAAAAAAAATGTGTATTTAAAAATGCGCATTTCCCAGTGACACAGGAAAAGGTGGTAGGGAGGTCCAGGAGGCCAAATTTAGGCTGCTAGGTAACAGATCATACTCCAGGACCTCCGTGACAGTATTATCTGAAATGCTTTCAGTTTCATGTGCAGGACCAGGGGAGTCAGAACTGCAGGGTCTCCATGCATGGATGAGATGATGGTGTTCGGAGGAGGGATTTTGGTCCATTAGAAACTGGAGAATCTTCTGGGAAAGAAGGCGCCTATGCACGAAGGATGGGCTCCAGCTAAACCGAAATGGAACCAAATTGCTGGCCTGTAAATTTATAAAGGTCACAGAGGAGTTTTTAAATTAAGGGCTGGGGGAAAGCCCATAGGTGTGGAGGAGCACACAGTTCAGACAGAGTTGTCCCTAAGGGGGATTCTCCATATCCTAATAAAGAAGAGAGGATAGAAGTTGATAAAGTACAGGTAGGAAGTGAAGAGAAACAAATGACAGAGTCCCATTCAATTATATCGCGTAAAGGCAGGCAACTGAATATTGACAAATTTGATAAGCGCTTCTATACAAATGCTAGAAGTACTAAATACTAACTTGAGTACCTGGTATTAAATGAGGATAATCATATAATAGGCATCACAGAAACTGAGTGGAATGATGATAATCAATGGGACACAATGATACCAGGTACAAAATATATAGCAATGATCGAGTAGATCGCGCCGGTGAGGGAGTGACACTATCTGTGAAAGAAAGCATTGAGTCAAATATAGTAAAAATTGTAAAAGAATCAAACTGTACCATAGAATCTGTATAGATAGAAATTTCATGAATAATAAGAATATAGCAGTTGGAATACACTGCAGACCACCTGATTAGGATGGTGATAGTGATTGTGAAATGCTCAGGGAGATTAGAGAAGCTACAGAAACAGAACACTCAATAATAATGGTGGATTTCAACTATCCCCGTATTGATTGCGTACATGTCACCTGAGAACGCGACGCAGAGATAAAATTTCTAAACACCTCTAATGCCTGCTTCTTGGAGCAGCTAGTCCTGGAACCCACAAGAGGAGAGGCAATCCTTGATTTAGTCCTAAGTAGTGCCCAGGATCTGTACCAAGAGGTGAACATAGTTGGAACAGTGGCGATAATGAAATTACATGTAACATCCTTGTAGGGGGCAAATACCAAAGGAACCCATCACAGTAGCATTTAACTTCAAAAAGGCGTACTACACAAAAACGAGGAAGCTAGTTAAACAGAAATTAAAAGGAACAGCCACAAGAGTGAAATTCCAGCAAGCTGCATGGAAACTTGAAAAACACCACAATATAGGCTAAAACTAAATGTGTTCCCACAATAAAAATAATACAGTAAGAGGAGCCCAAACAATGCTACCAAGGCTAAACAACAGAGTAAAAGAAGGGGTTAGAGACAAAACCCCCCCATCTTTTTAAAAAATTGGAAGTAAAATTCTATTGGGGGAATAGACAGGATACTGGGCTAGATGGACCGTTGGTCTGACCTGGTATGGCCATTCTTCTGTTACCCGCTGCTCTGAGCTTATGCACTTAGAACAGAAGGTGGTGAGGTTTGTGTTCCTGTGAGAGTGGCCCGCAAGAAAACTCTCAGTTGAAAAAAAAAACAAAACAAAACCAAAAACCTTGTACAGCCCTCTTCATCTTCAAAGCACTTTACAGACATTAGCTAGCTAGCCCTGAGTGGTCAGTAAGCATTTTGTCCTTGTTTATAGATGTAGAAACTGAGCTACGGAGGTGCAGCGATTGCCAAGTCTTCTCCCACATCCCACTGGGAGACGAGAGCTAGGATCTGTACCTGGAAGCTTCTGGCTTCCACAGACTTCAGCCGAAGGCTGTCGGACAATGTACCTTTTGAATGTAAGTCCATTGCAGCCAACGCAGCAAAAGACACCAAAACATTCCAAGTGCCTTTTTATTTCCAGAAATGCAAATTAGATCTACAGCAGAAATGGCCCTGAAAAATATTCTGCAGTGAGAGAGAGAGAGAATGTTTGGGGACAGTCCAAAATTCTCTTATAAGAATTAACAGCAAAGGATGTGTGTGGGTTAAAATAAATACACTTGTCCTTGCCTGCTCATCATTTACTTTCAAAATACATATTGACTGTGACTCAGTGCTTGAATAATATACTCATAAAAGCTCGTCTATCCTGTTTCTGGAATTATAAAGTGCCATGGCGGGTGATTCCAAAACCCCCCAGAAACGGTGTAGGGTTTGGCCCTGGCAAATTTCGGCAGTAAATCCACAGGCCAATCGCACGTTCCCATTTCTCTCCACCTCTCCTTATACGGCCCTGTGAAGAGCAGTAGAAGAAGCCTCTTTGCTGTGCATGGGAATGCAGAGCGGGCGTTCCACTCTTAGCCCTGTAGCCAGAGAAGTTTGGAGGGGGTTACATCGGTGCAGAAGCCTGTGCAAGGATTTGATCTGAAGAGTCCAACCCTTTCTGAGGCTGTTATGAAATCAGGTCGACATTTTTACCATGCTTATCGAAAGGCAGTGGGATCCAATGGCTAGAGTGCAAGATGACGTGATGCAGGAGGTGTGGGCTCTCTCCCAGATTCTGCCACTATGACCAGCTGTATGACATTGGGCAAGTCACTTCACCGCTCTTTTCCCCCCTCACCTCTTGTCTATTAAGACTGCAATTTCTCCTGGGCAGGACAGTTCTTTTTTATTGTCTTTGTACAGTATCAAGCGTGTTGCAGCCCCACTTCAGGAAAGTATTTGTAGGTCTAACTTTAAGCATGTGCTTAAATTGCATTAACTTCAGTAGGATTTAAGCACATGCTTAATCAAGCTTCCTGAATTAAGGATGCATTCTTGAGACGAGGCCCACTACCTGGTGTTGCAATATAAGTGATGACAGGCTTTTTTAAAAAAACTTTTTATTTTGTCATTAGTCACATGAATGAACTTTCCACACAAATATTTTTGACCTGTCTGTTGCCTCTTGTGTTTGAGCCACCTGTTATGTTATCTTGTATGAGGGTTTATTTTGTTCAAATCCCCCAAATGGTAAACGGTTATTATAAACTTGACTTGATCCTGATTATAAGGTTGCCTGTAATTTTTTCTATCTCTTACGCTTTATTTCTCTGTGCCACTAATGTTGGAGAACTCTCCTTTTACCAAAACGAGTTGCCACACATCTGGCTGCTAGAGTCATAGAATATCAGGGTTGGAAGGGACCTCAGGAGGTCATCTAGTCCAACCCCCTGCTCAAAAGCAGGACCAATCCCCAACTAAATCATCCCAGCCAGGGCTTTGTCAAGCCTGACCTTTAAAAACCTCTAAGGAATGAGATTCCACCACCTCCCTAGGCAACGCATTCCAGTGTTTCACCACCCTCCTAGTGAAAAAGTTTTTCCTAATATCCAACCGAAACCTCCCCCACTGCAACTTGAGACCACTACTCCTTGTCCTGTCGTCTTCCACCACTGAGAATAGTCTAGAACCATCCTCTCTGGAACCACCTCTCAGGTAGTTGAAAGCAGCTGTCAAATCCCCCCTCATTCTTCTCTTCCACAGACTAAAGAATCCCAGTTCCCTCAGCCTCTCCTCATAAGTCATGTGTTCCAGTCCCCTAATCATTTTTGTTGCCCTTCGCTGGACTCTTTCCAATTTATCCACATCCTTCTTGTAGTGTGGGGCCCAAAACTGGACACAGTACTCCAGATGAGGCCTCACCAATGTTGAATAGTAATCATTAGTGGATCACTAGTGGTAATCATTATTAGTGGATCCTCTCCCAAGACAGTAATTTCCCTTGAACTGTAACCGAATAGCACCATTATGGGTTCTGTGGGTAGCCTAACTTCGGCTATCTTAAATTCTGTTGTTTAATAACTCCAAGTCCCATAATGCCTCACTCGATCTATCCTTCCCTTATAATTCTTTTCACACACTGCCTTTCTCAATCGGATCTTCTGACCATTCCCTTTGTGAATCCATCCATCACTAACTTTCTGAAGATAAATTTTCCAGCTAAATGCCCCCCCCCCCCTTGGTGTTCTGGGAGAAGACTGCAATGGCAGCTGAGACATGTGCTTTCAGAATTCGGTTTCTCCTGTTTTTACTCAGATTTATAATAGCATGCTCATCGGTGACGGATGTACCTGTGGCAATGAAAGAACCACTGAGCTCACGCAAAAACACATTCTTTCCAAGTAAATACCAGAAAGGTTTAGCGCTACAAGGACAGGGATGCAAATCCTATTAAATCACAGCTAACTTGGAATATACAGTCACACGAGGAATAATGAGTCTAGGTGCCCAAGGTAATCTACCAATATAAAAGATTTACAAAATGCTACCAGCAAATCAAAACTCAATTTCAGGTTTTGTGACGCTTTAAAGAATACATCAATTCAGAATGCAAAGTGCACTTGTTCGCAGGAAATGTTGAAGGACTTTGATTGGAGGGATATGAACAGGTTTGGGAACTTACTGGAACAACTAGTTAGAGGTGGTTGAAAAATGAAACATGAGTTTTTGGAAACCTTGCAATGTTTAAGGGGCTGAAATAGACCTGTTTTCTCTTAGGGTTTGAATTTGTTTTATGAATTTTGGGGGGCTCTCTTTTATTGTCCCAAATTTATCAAAAGCATAGTAAAAATGTTAGATGTTTGTTTTATTTTCCAGAGCCTGGGTTTTTGGTAAAAGGAACAATTTCAATTAAAAATGTGGGGGGTCGGGGAGGGGAGCGACAGGCAAGCAATGCTCTTGTGCAAAAATGACCGCCAGCAAATTTTAATGGAAAAAATTGTTTTGCGGGCAAAATGTCTATTTTCAATGAAAAAAAATTTTTTTCAAGTATTTGAACCAGTGCTATCAACAGCAGGGGTTCATTTCTGAAAATCAAAATAAAGCTAAGCTAGATTTCACAGCTTTAGCAAAGCCAAGCACATGGGAGCAGGTGCTCTAGAGTTGGGATAGCAGTTGAGCTGGGCAGTAAATTGTTATCCTGTCCCATGAGAATTTTTGAGATTTCAAAATTTTTTTCCTATCCTGAATTGTGATTGAAAACTAAGAAACTGGGGGGGTGGGGGGTGGGAATTGTGTTTCTCAATCAAATGTTTTGTTTCCATTTTTTCTTTAACTTTTTAAAGTGTCAATTACATTAATTTTTTTGCAATGAGAAGTTGTTTCTCAATGAAAAAACTCAAAAGTCGTCTTTTTGAAACTATCAAAATGGAATACTTTGACAATTTAAAAACTTTTTCACCCTTTTGGGAAATTCATCCAGTGTGGCCCTTTCCTGCAAACAGTTTAGGGTTTGACTAATCGGCATTTTTTGGACAAAGAGTTGCATCAAAAAATTCCCAACCAGCTCTAGATAGCAGCCGTGCAGCGGTTTGCTTCTGCTCCTCAAATCAGATCATGGGAGGAGTCCCTCCTTGTCCATAAAGAACTCTCCAGCATGCTGCTAGAATTATGCACTGGGTCTGAAATTGGTCTTCCATTGCCATATAATGAGGTTTAGTATTACTTTGATCCATTAATGCTGCCATGTGTGTTTAATATTAATCGTCTCGTTTATAGGTCTGTGTATCTATATTTTTAAATGCCCAATCCCAAAGCTCTTTTTTTGTTCTGGGATCCAGTTCAAAATGGCTCTTCATGAACTTGCTTCAGACGACTTCAGCGGCTTCACCTCATTATTGTGACTATTATTATTTTATTAATTAGTTGTATCACTGTAGCAGGTCGAGTCCCCAAGTAAGATCAGGGCTCCATTGCGATATAGCTGCTGTACACGTAGAAGGCGTTGGCTGTGTGTCATGGGGTGCAGGCCTCATTGCCAGGCTAGCACCCGCTCCTACTCATGCTGGGGATCAGTTTGAGGCCGACGCCTACATCCACCGTCTGTACACCAGCTCTCTGTCTCTGCTCCCACCTACGGCCCCTCTCTCAGCTCCGAGAGCCGCAGCGTCCTCTTTGCGACTCAGCCCTCTGTCTAGGTTGCTGTCCACCTTCCCCACTTCCGGGGGCGTGGGAAGATGTCTCTGTCCAATAGTCCTGCCACTGGTGAGTTGGGGAGACCTGGACCTGCCCACTACTCTGGGCCCCAATCCAGGGACCCTTTAAATAGTACTTTCCTGCTGATCCTCGATAACCTCGGTCAATGCTGCTCTATTTCCCAGGGCCACTTTCCCATAGCTCCAGCACCTTTTTCGGCCTTATCTCAGGGCACGGGGCTGCTCGGTCCCAGGAGCCAGCTGCTGCCCTGTCCAAGGTGCTTACAATTCTCTCAGCCCTCCACGGACACCGTCCTTACTCCCTGGGATCTTAGCAGCAACTGAATTGCTCTGCTCTGCAGCTCCATTTTTATATGGGTCTGCCGGGCCTTGATTGGCTGTTCCTTGCAGCCCCTCTCCTATTGGTTGCTTCCCGCACAGCCTCTCCTGGGGCTCTGTTAACCCCTTTTCTGCCAGTGTGGGGTGGACGCCCCATCACACTGCCCCAAAGAGCATATAATCAAAAAGCACAAGACAGCCAAGGGGTGGGCTAAGGATGGACTATTCTCCCCATTTTAGAGAGGGAGAACGGAGGCACGGTTCTTAAATGTCAGTGTGCGCCTGTGGAAGCCAGGGATTGAACCCAGACCTAGTCAAGTGCCTTAGACCCAACGTCATCTGCCAGTGACGACTTCCTCTCTTTTCCTGCACCCAGTCATACTGCTGCTGGCATGTGAGCCTGGACCATTACATCTGCTGCTGCCTGGAAGCAGTTTTTCCCTCTCTCTCTGTCTCCTGGACCGGTTTCTGTTCAAGTCTCTGCAGAAAGCATCTTTCTCTCTCTCTCCCTCCCTCCCCCCCATTGTCTTTCCTTCTTGGGGCTGTTAATTCTTGTTTAACACTGTACTGCATTTTGGGATAGATCCGGTCTGAAAGACGCAACACAGAATAAAGTTTTCTATAGTGTAGCAGTTCCCGCTGGTTCACCTTTTCTAGCACCTGAAGTGATTTAAGGTGTTGAAAGAAGAAGAGTCATCTGTGTTATAATTCCCAGGTGCTTGTGAAAAACTATCACTTAAAGCTACCCACTCAGCCATATGTTTCCGTGGAAATGTTCTGTGACGGCCTTGCCGTGCTATAAAGGTCACTACAAGGATTTTACATTTGGTGTATCTGTTTACATTGAACTAAGCATCCAGTGGTTTAAAATCTAATATTCCACCTGTCCTTTGTATTGCTCACTTTAGGAAGACACAAGGAGATTAAAATCACCAGGAATGTCAGAGTAACATGACAAGAGCTGACATTTCTAGGTTGTCGAGCATCCAGAGTAATAGATGGTTCTGCAATAATTGTCACATCCCATCTTTGTCTCCTGAAATGAAGCTTCCTTTTGAATACGCTATTGGGCTTTCCAATTGGCTGTACTTTTTAAAAACTGCTTTCAGATTTTTTTACCTTTGTGTGGGCACAGATGGGCTTCCATGCTCAGTGTGCTGTCATGGAAACAAAGTTTTCCGTAATACAGCCAGCGATAAAGCTCACAAATATGAGCTTGGTTTTTTTGTTTCAGCTCAGAAAGTGTCAATTGCACTTGTGCTCACACAGGCAAATTGCAAGAGGAAAATCCCACATTTTTAATTCGCTGTCATGCAGACGCAAACTTTGCATTGCTATTAATTTAGAGCAATTACCACTGGGTTGAGAATTGGGTTCAAATCAGAAAACCACTTTGAATTAGGATAAATGGAATTAAGGCCACTTTAATTCTGAATGAGAGTGTCCACACAGGGGTTTAATGCAGTTTAACCAATCCAGTTTTAATTGACAGCTTTGGTTAATTTGCATTAATGTTCCTGAGTGTACCTGTACAGACAAACCATATGCCATGTCCAGCGGAGGGCAACAAAAATGATTAGGGGACTGGAACACATGACTTATGAGGAGAGGCTGAGGGAACTGGGGTTATTTAGTCTGCAGAAGAGAAGAATGAGGGGGGATTTGATAGCTGCTTTCAACTACCTGAAAGGGGGTTCCTAGGAGGATGGATCTAGACTGTTCTCAGTGGTAGCAGATGACAGAACAAGGAGCGGTGGTCTCAAGTTGCAGTGGGGGAGGTTTAGGTTGGATATTTGGAAAAACTTTTTCACTAGGAGGGTGATGAAGCACTGGAATGGGTTACCTAGGGAGGTGATGGAATCTCATTCCTTAGAGGTTTTTAAGGTCAGGCTTGGCTGGGATGATTGAGTTGGGGATTGGTCCTGCTTTGAGCAGGGGATTGGACTAGATTACCTCCTGAGGCCCCTTCCAACCCCAATATTCTATGTCCTTAAGAGGTTTCAATGTAAATGGGTAAGACCTAGCAGCTGGATAATATGAACAAATGAGCAGGGAACTGGAGAGATGTGTACAATATTTAGCCACCCAAGAAAAGTAATGTTACTTTTGCACCGCTTCTGAACTTGGAAGAAGTGTGGTTTGAATGGAGTGGTTTGGGTTTATCCCTGTTGGTGAAATTCACCCCTGTGCAAAGGGCCAATGCAAGGCAAATGCACCATTTAAATCCCACTTTAAAACTTATTTTGAAGGCTTAAGTGGGACTTGCAGAGAGTGCGTGAAGTCTTCTGCACAGAAGTGAATGTCAGCTATGAAAGGCCAAAGAAATACTAGATTTCTGAACATGTAGGAAGTTTTGTTTCTTCAGCTGAAATATTAAATTTTAGTGGTGATGCACAAAGCGTTTAAAATAATTGAAGTGCAGTTTGTAAACACCCAAGAATGGCAAAAAAGAGGGGGTGCTGAGATTTTCAAATCCTCTGAAGGGATTTGGATGTCCAATTTCCATTTGTTTTAAAAGCCTCAGGTGGCTTTTAAAAGCTCAACTAAGATGTTTTCAGAAATGGTCTCCCATATGGAAACAATACTGTGCTTGTCAAGTTTCCTTCCCCACTCTGAACTTTAGGGTACAGATGTGGGGACCTGCATGAAAACCTCCCTAAGCTTATGTTTACCAGCTTAGGTTAAAACTTCCCCAAGGAACAAACTATTTTATCTTTTGCCCCTGGACTTTATTGCTGCCACCACCAAGCGTCTAACAAATCTATAACAGGGAAAGAGCCCGCTTGGAAATGTTCCCCCCCCCCCCAGCAAAATCCTCCCAAACCCTACACCCCCTTTCCTGGGGAAGGCTTGATAAAAATCCTCACCAATTTGCACAGGTGAACACAGACCCAAACCCTTGGATCTTAAGAACAATGAAAAAGCAATCAGGTTCTTAAAAGAAGAATTTTAATTGAAGAAAAAGTAAAAGAATCACCTCTGTAAAATCAGGATGGGAAATACCTTACAGGGTAATCGGATTCAGAACATAGAGAATCCCTCTAGGCAAAACCTTAAGTTACAAAAGACACAAAAACAGGAATATACATTCCATTCAGCACAGCTTATTTTAGCAGCCATTTAAACAAAACAAAATCTAACACATATCTAATTAGATTGCTTATTAACCCTTTACAGGAATTCTGACCTGCATTCCTACTCTGATCCCAGCAAAGGCAACACACAGACTGAGAGAACCTTTGTTTCTCCCCCCCTCCAGCTTTGAAAGTATCTTGTCTCCTCATTGGTCATTTTGGTCAGGTGCCAGCGAGGTTATCCTAGCTTCTTAACCCTTAACCCTAGCTTCTTTACAGGTGAAAGGGTTTTTCCTCTGGCCAGAGGGGATTTAAAGGTGATTAGCCTTTCCTTTATATTTATGACAGTGCTCATAATCAACTGAAGAACAGAACGTGAAAGTGCAAGGGATGTCGCTGGGTAAACTGATCTGCAGATAATTTGGGAAAAGAGATTTATACAACGAGTAATGAGTAGAGATAGATGCATTACCAGTTAACTAATAAATCCATCTCTGTGGGCTCAGATAAGTTTGTCTCACAGTTTATAATTCCATCAGGACCCAGAGATTGATTTCTAGCCACCTACAATCTATCCATGTGGAAAAGATTTTGAATGGCACAAATGGGAGATTTAATCACCCAACTCCCATTGAGAAATCAGCTGCCCTTGGTGCCATTGAAAATCTCCGTTAGATTTTCGAAGCGGCCGAGCAGAATTCATGGAGACGTCTTTGTCGTTTGTCTTTGAACACTAGGTCAGTAGCAGCAGATGTCGTGATGCTGAGACACAAGGGTCTTCTCCTTACTGGAGATTTTCTGATTGTGTTTTAGGGGACCATAACATCTTTGAAAGCCTAGCAGCACGTTCAGCATTAATGGTTAGATTCCGTTTTCATTTCTAAAACCTGCCTCCCAGAGATTTTTTGCCAATCTTTAAAAAAGGGAAGAAGGAGGATCCTGGGAACTACAGGCCAGTCAGCCTCACCTCAGTCCCTGGAAAAATCATGGAGCAGGTCCTCAAAGAATCAATCCTGAAGCACTTGCTGTTAGAGAGCTTATTCCTTCACTCTCCCACTTCCCTGGTTCTTCTCGCATGAACAGAGAGCAACAATACCCGAAGTCCGAAGGTGCAAACAATTCGATGTTTATTGGGGTGAACTTCCAGCAAGCTAAATACAAGTTCCTTTTTCCTTATTTTCGAATCCCAACTTACTTCCTGTTTGCCCCTAATTTATATAGTAATATTCTTAGCTATACCTTAAACAATCATTCTACTAAAATTTAACTAACCAATCCTAACATGGATTAGCTAACCAATTATATCCCACCACCTTAATTAGTTTACACCCAGCAAAATTAATTATACAGCAGACAGAAGCAATCACAGAACCAGACAGAGACCATGCCAATAAACAATAGCAAAGTGGGAACTATAATGACAAAACAATACAGAAGTGAGGATTTCACATCCCAGTATTGATAAGTGAGTTCTTGCCAGACAGGATGCTGTTTCCTTTTACATTCTCTAGGCACTCCCTTTCTCTGGAGGTGATAGGCATTATCAGGACAGGATTGTATTCAGGACAGGATTGTATTCCTAACAGCCCAATAGCACCTTCTTTCAATGTGACTAGTTTGGAATGTGAGGATGTGACCTGTCGCTTCCCAGCTTATGGCTGCCTCTGCTGCTTAGCCAAAGGCCTTAGCCTAAGCACAGGGCCTCAGACTGTCACAGTAAGAAAAGGCCCTTACGCTGGCAGACAGTGATTTTGATTCTTTCTTTTATACCTCTAACTAGCCAAGTGATAAGAATACACCTAAATTCTTAAAGTATAGGCCTCTATAGACAGGCCTGAATATCTATATCCTAACACTTGCATGAGAGGAAAGTGATCAGGAACAGCCAGCATGGATTCACCAAGGGAAGGTCATGCCTGACTAATCTAATCGCCTTTTATGATGAGATTACTGGTTCTGTGGATGAAGGGAAAGCAGTGGATGTATTGTTTCTTGACTTTAGCAAAGCTTTTGACACGGTCTCACACAGTATTCTTGTCAGCAAGTTAAGGAAGTATGGGCTGGATGAATGCACTATAAGGTGGGTAGAAAGCTGGCTAGATTGTCGGGCTCAACGGGTAGCGATCAATGGCTCCATGTCTAGTTGGCAGCCGGTATCAAGTGGAGTACCCCAAGGGTCGGTCCTGGGGCCGGTTTTGTTCAATATCTTCATAAATGATCTGGAGGATGGTGTGGATTGCACTCTCAGCAAATTTGCGGATGATACTAAACTGGAAGGAGTGGTAGATACGCTGGAGGGGAGGGATAGGATACAGAAGGACCTAGACAAATTGGAGGATTGGGCCAAAAGAAATCTGATGAGGTTCAATAAGGATAAGTGCAGGGTCCTGCACTTAGGATGGAAGAATCCAATGCACCGCTACAGACTAGGGACCGAATGGCTAGGCAGCAGTTGTGCGGAAAAGGACCTAGGGGTGACAGTGGACGAGAAGCTGGATATGAGTCAGCAGTGTGCCCTTGTTGCCAAGAAGGCCAATGGCATTTTGGGATGTATAAGTAGGGGCATAGCGAGCAGATCGAGGGACGTGATCGTTCCCCTCTATTCGACATTGGTGAGGCCTCATCTGGAGTACTGTGTCCAGTTTTGGGCCCCACGCTACAAGAAGGATGTGGATAAATTTGGAGAGAGTCCAGCGAAGGGCAACAAAAATGATTAGGGGTCTAGAACACATGACTTATGAGGAGAGGCTGAGGGAGCTGGGATTGTTTAGCCTGCAGAAGAGAAGAATGAGGGGGGATTTGATAGCTGCTTTCAACTACCTGAAAGGGGGTTCCAAAGAGGATGGCTCTAGACTGTTCTCAATGGTAGCAGATGACAGAACGAGGAGTAATGGTCTGAAGTTGCAGTGGGGGAGGTTTAGATTGGATATTAGGAAAAACTTTTTCACTAAGAGGGTGGTGAAACACTGGAATGCGTTACCTAGGGAGGTGGTAGAATCTCCTTCCTTAGAGGTTTTTAAAGTCAGGCTTGACAAAGCCCTGGCTGGGATGATTTCACTGGGAATTGGTCCTGCTTCGAGCAGGGGGTTGGACTAGATGACCTTCTGGGGTCCCTTCCAACCCTGATATTCTATGATTCTATGGTTTATAACAGCCATATTTTTAATTAGTAGGAAAATGTAGTGCTTATGAAGGTGAGAGATTAACAGTAAGTGGCTTGAGAGAGAAACAGTGAGGACAACCTTTTTATAACTTCCCTTACACACAGACACACAACCTTGTGCCACTCAACTTCAGTCCTGACAAGTAGCTTCTGCTTTAGTGCTGGGCCTCTAATGTCGTGATCTCCCTGTGTTTCTGTGTAGTGCCTTCACTGAATAAGATTGGTTGGTTTTGTGTTGGGGTCACGTTCCTCTCTAACTTTTGTGATGTCTATAACATGCGAGTCCTTTGCATTCGTTAGATTTTGATTTTGATTTTTTTAAACCGTTATATATAAATACTGTTATGGGCATAACAATGTAGTTTTTATTAACCTCTGTATCATGATCAGTGGAATTGGACTTAGAGGGCCAATGGTCCCTGGAGGGAGTGTTACTGACTGGTAAGTGGAACAGGGACACAGGGAGTTAGACTGGAAGCAATGCAGCCACGTGGACAGAGCAATTAACAAGATTTAATAAAGTTTCACTTGTTCAACTTAATCTGCATTTAGCTTCACACTTTGTGAATGAAACAACCTCTAAAGGGCTTGGAAATGGCTAAAACTTTTTTTTTTTTTTTTTAAATCAATGTGGCAGATGCCCAGCAGGGGAAAATTCAGCTTCTCAAGTCTGGAGAAGTTATAAACAGCTGAAAACAGGGTCTTACAATAGGAAGTGTCCGGCAACCTTAATAAAAGACAATATTACCAGCCCTGCTTATAGTATAAATCCGTCATTAAGATGCCTTAGAGTGAGTCACAGCATTATTATATTGCTGCTATCTTCTTCCTTCTCACCCTATCCCCTCCATACGGTCTGTTCACCTCCCTATTTGCATCACACCCTGACTTAAATGGTAAACTCTTTGAAGAAGGGACCATGTCGTTCTGTGTCTTCTGTGAATAGTCTTGATAGAATTAGGTTTTTATAATTCTGATGAATAATATCAATGTTTATTTTAAAGCATTTTTTCCTGGTTTTGATCTATTTAAATTTTCACAGTTGCGGGAAATTATTGGGGGAGTCGGACAATAATGATTTAACGACAGGATAGACACTGAGATTTAAAAAGTTAAAGCTTTATAACCATTAAAACACACATTGTCAACACCACATGTCAAAATATACAAAGTAAATATTCTTAAATCAAACTGTAAGAAGATCTCAAGCAACGTTCTTCTTACTTTACCTCTCTGTAAATTTCGATGATTGTTGACGGAATCATTTTTTCATGCACGGTGCAATTAATGCTTACCTACATTTATCGATTAAAAAAATCCAATCCTGTGATGCACCGAGCACAGATATGGAAGCCCATAATGTCAAAAGAATGCAACATGGTGGATGGATTGGCGACATGTCCCTGTGCTGTTGAACATTGGGCTTGCTAAGAGTTCCCTGGAGATACACTTGCTCACTCTGGGTAGTGCCTCGCTCCGCAAATGGTCCCACTGTATTCACTGGGGCTACTTCAGGAGTCAGTTACTACTCAGTGTGAGGAATGGCTTCACAATTTGGCCCTGAGTTGGAGCACAGATGAAATCGGTTGGGAGACTCAGTGCTTTGGGCAGCATACATGCTGTTGGAGGCCCTTAAAAATACTGCTCATGTTCCAGAGAAGACACAAAGCCATCAGCAAAAGAAGGTTTCCTCATTTCAGGAGTTTTTGTCCCTCTTTACAAAAAGCTGTTGGTGGCATTTGACTGCTGTGTCGGTGACTGTAACCCACCCTTTCATATAAACATGCACAGGATGTGCAATTTCAGAAGTCTTCTTTTTCCTTCCAGCTGGGCATCCTCTGACGTCCCAAATGTGTCTTCTGTTGTGGTTTGATAGGCTTGGTAAAATATACGTTTCCCACTTGTTCAGAGGCCAGAGAATGTTGATTATGCCCATGCTTCAGCTGCCCACTGGCAGCCACCCAAATCTCAGCACCACTTCTGTCTGAGCGTTGTACTACTGCATTTCCAGTCACGTGCTTCGCATTTGTTCTCTGCTCTGTCCAAACTCCCCTGTCCCTTCCTTTCAGTGAGACACTCTCTGAATTCTCTCAGCCTGTGCTGCCAGGGTTCATCGGCAAAGGATCATTATGCTCCAGGCTGCAGGTTTCAAGCAGCCAGCCAACACCTCTGTGTGAATAACAAGACCAGAAAAATCTTTAAAGTGACTTTATTTCCTCCATGGCGATACTGTCTTATTGTTGAGTGACTTTTTCCCACCTCTGTTGAGAATGCGTCTCCCCTGTCTTTTTGATATTGGGAGCAGAGGCTGAACCATGGTGTTATGTAGAAAAATAATGCTGGCATTTTGGCATACTATTCCTTCTTGGGATTCCAAGTTACATCTTCTTAGCTTCTATAGATCTGAAGATGAATTTTCCCAGTTGCTAATGTCACAGACTTCCTCTTCCCGGCCTTTTCCATCCTGTCTTGTAATAAAGCTCCACAAGCGACAGCGAACGAAGATGGTGTTGAGGATGCGTGAGGCAGAGTAGCACTGAGCTCTCACTTCCAGGCCTGGGCTACTAACAGTAGACGCCAATTTGATTCTGTCAGCAAAATAAGCTGTTATGGGAGCAGCCTTTTGAGTAGGATTTGCCAAAAATGCGTTAAAAGGAAAGGGGGGGGGAGGCAAACCAGCAACCCTCCTCTTTTTTTGATTAAAAATAAAATATTTTGACTTGATTTTGGGTTTTTTTAGGGTGTTTATCTTCCCCCTTTCCTTTCTCTCCCCTCCCCCACCCCCACAGAAAAGGGGGATAACAGGAAGGAAGGAGGTAGAAATCCCCAAAACAATGACAACCAACAATGTGTAGTCTTCTTGTAGTCTTGACTACAATTGAAAAGGATACCAATTTCAAATATTAACGTACAAATACATGTTCCATGAAAAAAGTCGTCTCTTCTGAGAAGTCATTGAAAAGACACTGACAGGAAATTTTCACCAGCTCTAATCTGGAGCAAAATGCAACTGTTTTCCAGTCACTTTTTCTGACCATCACCACATCTGCTTATCTTCCCACCTGTTTAGCACCCCACTATCATTGTATCTGAATGCTTTCCAGCAAGGGCCGTAGTGGACTTCATGGAGTCTTCACCTCTTCTCCTTCCCATAGCTATGGCAAGCTCCTCTTGGCATGTTTCTGATCTCAGTTGGATCCGAGGAAAAAACAAAAACGTCTTATGTGTGGGAGTTAAATTTTCCAAACTGTTTTGCCCGACACTGCTCTCAAGTCTCTCTATTATTGTTGCCATTTTCTATCAGTGCCTTGTAGGGCCCAGTATAGCATGAAAAGTGGGTGGCACTGGCTGGAGAAAGAGGCAAACTTAGGCCAGTCAAGGGCTGATTTAAGCATTCCTACTCCCCACTACACCCTCCCTGCTTCCCAGTAAAACCCCAGTGGGAAGGTGGTGTCAGCTGGGTGTATGGTCTGTGTTGTGTTGTGAATAGTCGGTTTATGCATTCAAATAGTTTTTGAAGAAAACTATCAGTCACATTAGGGTCCTCCTTTTCAGCTCCATGTTTGGCTTCAAAGGAATGAAGCTTTCCTAGTCTGTCAAGAGTTTTCCAATGGTGCCACTGAAAGTTGGTGCGTTAGCGACACATGAAAGATCCTTGTCTGACTCGCATGAGAGCCCTTTTGATGCTCTTGCCCTTGCTTGCCATCATACCTGCCATCCGCATCCCACATGAGTCCATGCAGATCTCCCTCGAGACCGTCATTCAGATAGGGCTGCTTTATTATATTTTCAGCGTCAGTGTTGCTTTGCAAATTGCATTTCTGCCGTATGCGGCGCCCCCAGGAGATTTCCCAGAGCTGAAGCTTGGTAAGTGAGACTGGCAAAATATTTTAAAAAATCCAAGAGGATACTTGCTTTTCTGCAAGTCGTGTATATTTTTCAAGTTGCATCCCCTGGGGTCTTGCACAGCGATGTTTGGGGACAATGTGCCTTTTTGATGAGTGCAGGTGCGTTGATTTTTACCTTTGGTCATGCCGACTCCTAAAGGTAACGCTTTTACCTCTATATTCCACAGAGTCGACGCCATTGATATAGCAGCTGGGAAAGTGGATTTTTTTGTCGTATCGAGGTCTTTCTTTCAGTGATGTCCAAAAGTGCTGTATTAACAAAACCTGGAGAATTGAATCTTCCAGTGGTCTATAAAACAGATCCATTATGGCCAGTGCCGGTCTGAGCCTCCTTCAGTTGCCTCTCGTCTATGCTAGATATTGACATGGCCCTGTTACCATAAGAACATAAGCATCTGAAGCCTCACTATGCTTGATGTATTTATTCTCCCAACACCCCCGTGAGGCAGGGCAGTGCTATTATCCCCATTTCACAGAAAGGGAATGGAAACAGAGAGACTAAGGGTCACAAAAGACACTGTGGGAGAGCAGGAAACTGAACATAGGTTTTCCCTGAGTCCCAGGTTGGCACCAGCTATCCTTCCCCTACACTTATGTGCATCTAGCTGCCTCTGCAGATTTCTGCTGGGACTGCAGTGTTGGTCAGGGTGTGATCCCTGACCAATATACCTGTGCCCGCAGATGTCCCTAGTGTAGATGCAGCTGGACTGGTGAAACTGCGCTTGTACTGGAATAGCTTGTTTCACTCATGGGCGGGGGGCAGCACAAATATAGTGTAGAGGTACAAAGTGCACTCTTGCCAGAATAAGCTGCATCCACACTAGGAGCACTTTGCTGGTACGCTGTACTGGTAAAGCGTTCCTAGTGTAGACATGGCCTGAAACAGAGGGGGAGGGATAGCTCAGTGGTTTGAGCATTGGCCTGCTAAACCCAGGGTTGTCAGTTCAATCCTTGAGGGGGCCATTTAGGGATCTGGGGCAAAAATTGGGGATTGGTCCTGCTTTGAGCAGGGGGTTGGACTAGATCCCCTCCTGAGGTCCCTTCCAACCCTGATATTCTATGATTCTGTGACCTAAAACATGTCTATACTGCAATCACAGGGTGTGACTGGAGCTTGTGTAGATGTCCCTGAGCTAGCTTTAATCTCGCGAGCTCAGGTAGCAGAGCAGTGAAGCTGTGGCTAGCTCCCCAAGTAATGACTCGGGGTTCTGGGCCCGCCTGTATCCCCAGTGCCCAAGTGTGCGCTGCTGCAGCGTGTCTGTCCTAGGCCTCAAATGAGCTACATTAAAGCTAGCTTGGGTATGTCTTTATGAGCTGTCGTCACATCATCCTGTGATTGCAGCGTAGCCATATCGGCTTTCACAATCTGTCAGTCTCTGGCCTCTGCCTGCCAACCCAGGTTATGCATGAATGGCTCAGGTACTGGTGATTTGGGGGATGTAGACAACAAGTATCCACCAAGTTCTAAAGTGAGAACCCCAAACTCCATTTTTTTGTAGGCCACTGGGCAGCTGCGCTTTTGGGGCATTTCACTCAACAGCTCCCACCGAGAAGAAATAATAGAGGAGAATCCTTCCCCTGCCCTATTGTTTTGCGGGGTGTTGAGCACGTTTTGACAAGTCTGGTCCTTATTTTGGTACCTAACTGGGAACCGAGCTCTCTTTGCAAATCTGGCCTCAATTGTGGGTCTTGAGCACTTTTGAAAATCTGGTCCTTTGTCACTGCTGATGTGGACTGGATGCGAAGGGGAGATCTGGATATAAAGCACGCTTTTATTTTAATAACAATAATAATTAATTAATAATTAATACCCAAAGGCACTGGACTGATAGCCTGGAGGGAGAGGAATAGGAGCAGTGATAGCTGAAGCTTCCATGTATACACTCCCGGCAAGACACCTGTCATAAATATAAAGGGAAGGGTAAACCCCTTTGAAATCCCTCCTGGCCAGGGGAAAGCTCCTCTCACCTGTAAAGGGTTAAGAAGCTCAAGGTAACCTTGCTGGAACCTGACCAAAATGACCAATGAGGAGACAAGATACTTTCAAAAGCTGGGAGGAGGGAGAGAAACAAAGGGTCTGTGTGTCTGTCTATAGTCTGTCTTTGTCGGGGATAGACCAGGAATGGAGTCTTACAACTTTTAGTAAGTAATCTAGCTAGGTATGTGTTAGATTATGATTTCTTTAAATGGCTGAGAAAAGAATTGTGCTGAATAGAATAACTATTTCTGTCTGTGTATCTTTTTTGTAACTTAAGGTTTTGCCTAGAGGGGTTCTCTATGTTTTTGAATCTAATTACCCTGTAAGATATCTACCATCCTGATTTTACAGGGGGGATTTCTTTATTTCTATTTACTTCTATTTTTATTAAAAGTCTTCTTGTAAGAAAACGGAATGCTTTTTCATTGTTCTCAGATCCAAGGGTTTGGGTCTGTGGTCACCTATGCAAATTGGTGAGGCTTTTTATCCAACATTTCCCAGGAAAGGGGGGGTGCAAGGGTTGGGAGGATTGTTCATTGTTCTTAAGATCCAAGGGTCTGGGTCTGTAGTCACCTAGGCAAATTGTTGAGGCTTTTTACCGAACCTTGTCCAGGAAGTGGGGTGCAAGGTTTTGGGAAGTATTTTGGGGGGAAAGATGCGTCCAAACAGCTCTTCCCCAGTAACCAGTATTAGTTTGGTGGTGGTAGCGGCCAGTCCAAGGACGACGGGTGGAATATTTTGTACCTTGGGGAAGTTTTGACCTAAGCTGGTAAAGATAAGCTTAGGAGGTTTTTCATGCAGGTCCCCACATCTGTACCCTAGAGTTCAGAGTGGGGGAGGAACCTTGACAACACCTAACCCTGTTCTTTCCTAGATGCTCTTATAGGACCTTGGTTCAGACTTTGGGAACCTGAATGTCTCCCATTGACTTCAGCAGGCTTTGGATCAAGCCCCTAATGTCTGAGTCACAGTTGGTCATGGATGACTACTGAGTTGGGTAGGGAGGGGTGAGAGAGAGAGAGAGCGTGTGATTATGAAACAGGATCTGGGCCAAATCTACCCAAAGCCTTGCTGAGATCCTTGGTAGAAGGGACCAAGTATCATAGGAGTAGCTGTGTTAGTCTGTATCCACAAAAACAATGAGGAGTTCGGTGGCACCTTACAGACTCACCGATTTATTCGGACATAAGCTTTTGTGAGTAAAAAACCCACTTTGCCGGGCTCCTCGTTGTTTTGGTAGATGGGGTTAAGGCACTGCAGAAAAGCATTGGAAGTTATTTTATGCTATTGAATGAGGAATATTACATCAATATTGGAGCATGAATTTTTATTCTCCCCTTTCATTGGGTTAATGTCATCAGACATTTCTCGGGGATTACAGTTAATATCTATATTAAGCGTATTTGAAGAAGGAATATTGGACTTAAGAGAGTGTAAGGGGCTGGTAATTAAGAGCCCAGTTCCGTCACCCTTATTCACATGGAACAGCACTTTATTCTTTGAACTGTCCCATTGCAATTGATGTGCCTTCATGACCCTGAGTTCCCCAGCAGCAGAATGTGGCTGTTGAGAATTTGGGCTCTTGGGTTCTTTCATTGGCTGTGATGCTACCTTGCGATATGACCTTGAGTGAGTAAGTTTAACTGAAAGTGCAAAAACATCTACCTGCTTCACGGAGACGGTGTGATGCTTACTGAATATGTGAAAAGCACTGTGAGTTCCTGGCCAAGAAGTGCTATTCAGGCAGAAGTTTGTTTCCTCCTAGTCTTGCTGTATTTCTTTGATGTCTGTGAAATTTCTGGAAAGTCAGAACAATAATTGCCAATTGTTGTACTTGTTAACAAAGGTCTAAGAACTTATTTCCATAGTGATTTGTTGGTATGATATTCATATTATTTCTGTTTCTGAAGTGTTTTGAAACATCCACCAAGATCAGGGCTGCATTGCAATAGGTTCTGGACAAACACACAGAACAGAGGTGGGCAAACTACAGCCCGGAGGCTGCATCCGGTCCTCCAGCCATTTTAATCTGGCCCTCGAGCTCCTGCCAGAGAGTGGGGGTCTGGGGCTTGCCCCACTCCACGCTGCTCCCAGAAGCAGCAGCATGTCCCCACTCCAGCTCCTACGCGTAGGGGCAGCCAGGAGGTCTGTACACCGCCCCTGCCCCAAGTGTGGCCCCCGCAGCTCCTGTTGGCCAGGAACCTTTGCCAGTGGGAGCTGTGGGTTGGCACATGCAGACGGGCGGCACACAAAGCCGTCTGGCCGCGCCTCCGCTTAGGAGCCGGAGAGGGGACATGCTGCTGCTGCTTCTGGGAGCTGCTTGAAGTAAGCGCCGCCTGGAGACTGTACCCCTGACCCCCTCCCATACTCCAATCCCCCTGCCCCAGCCCTGATCCCTCTCCCACCAGCCAAAGCCCTCAATCTCAGCCTAGAGCACCCTCCTACACTCCCAACCCCTCATCTCCAGCTGCACCCACAGCTGGAGCCCTCACTCCCACCCCTACCTGCATCCCAACCCCTTGCCTCAGTCTGGAGCCCCCTTCCGCCCCCTGAACTCCTCATTTCTGGCCCCACCCCAGAGCCCAAACCCTCACCCCATCCCGTACCCCAACCACCAATTTCGTGAGCCTTCATGGCCTGCCATACAATTTCCATACCCTCGGGCCAAAATATTTTCCCACCCCTGACCTAGAAAGAGGGAGTCCCAGCCATGGAGAGCTTAGTAGACAAAAGAAGTGGAAGAGAAACCGAGACCCAGAGAGGGGCAATGGCAGGTCGGTGGCAAAGCTCTGAATCCAACCCACAACTTCTGATTCTCAGTCTAGTGTCCTGTCCCTTAGATCATGGTACAGGAAAACAATTCTTGAGTCAAACAGGGACAACAGAGTGATAAACTTCAAATTGTATAACTTGCTCTATAATGTCAGTTGTGCTGACTGCAAAATAATTGATAGAGGCTGTTACAGGAAAACAATTAATTTTGACTTTATTAGCTTATTAATGATCTCTCTTCAGCTTTTGCCTTTTGCTGTAGAGAGCAGAGTAATATTTAAATGAGGTTGGCTGACCTTTTTTATTTAGCAGATAAAAGGTTATTAAAGTGCTTGAGAAGAATTACTACGTCTTTAGTTGACCTGATAATTGGTATCATTGTTGCCATAAAAGGATAATTGTGCTGGCTGACATTCAAACACACAGACTCTCTGTGTGTATGCGCACGTGCGTGTGTGTGTTTTCATATATTAGAGAGAGACACTGTGTGTGTGTGTGTAAACCAGGGTCTAGATCAAAGAAGGGTCAAGACACAAAGGGAAGGGAAAAGAGAATGTTGTTCCTAGGTGAATTTAAAGGACGCTAGGAATTATACAGAACACTGTGTGCTGGTTATTAGAATTTCCCAGCCTCAGTGTCCACTCGTGGCACCTGAGTCTCCTCTGACATACACTGCTGTAAATTAGAAGTAAATCCATTGAAGTCAGTGGAGTTTACGCGGGTGTAAAACTAGGACAGGAAGCACGAGGCTGCTGGATTGAGACTCTGGAGATCTGATTCAGTTACCGGTTCAGCCATGGACTTCCTGCGTGACATCAAGCAAGTCACTTAATCTACCCCATGTCTCAGTTCCCCATGTGTAAGAAATGGGGATAATACTTTCCTACCCCATGGCGGGGGGGTTGTAAAACACCATTACTGCTTGGGAGGTGCTCAACTGGAATTCTGCAAGCCCCCAGAAAGCTAGACAGGAGAGAACCCAGCCTGTAGTCTCAGGAGTGCAGACTCCAAGGTCAAATAAGGCACAATCCTGCAAGGTTTTGGTGAGGAGAAGAGTTGTGTTCCAAATGTGGGCTGTTACTAGGCTGTAATGCCTATATCAAGGCTCCCCCAGAGCCCTGAATTGTGCAAATATACATGCAAAATTTCAAATGCTACTTGAGCTTGTTTTGTTTTTAAAGCAATTGGGCCTTCAGTGTAGCGAACATGCGAGGCACTTCTTGATAATGCCAGGCAAGGCCATTGCAATGATGAATGGATAAAATACCTGCAAGCCTGGGAGAAAGGGAAGTGTTTGTTGAAATCAATGTTGCTTTGGGTAAAATTATTTCCCGTAGAGATAAAAATGGCACTATCTTTGTGAAAGATAAGAGAGATGCTCTCAGGAGACTGTCTGCTTCCGTGCATGTGTCTGCCTAATCATGTGTCATCTTTATTCTTTCTTTCCTGCTTTTGATTTTATTTTCCTTTGCTCTCATCCCTTAAAAAGAAAGAACAACAACAACAAAAAGTCCCGCTATTCATCTCTCTTTCTGAATTGCTTGCTTTCCTGAAAGCATGGTAGATCCCAGTCTGGAAGATCCAGGAAACACACACTCATGAAAGCACTTACATGCGTGCCAAACATTAAGCATAGAATCATAGAATATCAGGGTTGGAAGGGACCGCAGGAGGTCATCTAGTCCAACCCCCTGCTCAAAGCAGGTCCGATCCCCAATTAAATCATCCCAGCCAGGGTTTTGTCAAGCCTGACCTTAAAAACTTCTAAGGAAGGAGATTCCACCACCTCCCTAGGTAACGCATTCCAGTGTTTCACCACCCTCCTAGTGAAAAAGTTTTTCCCAATATCCAACCTAAATCTCCCCCACTGCAACTTGAGACCATTACTCCTTGTTCTGTCATCTGCTACCACTGAGAATAGTCTAGAGCCATCCTCTTTGGAACCCCCTTTCAGGGAGTTGAAAGCAGCTATCAAATCCCCCCTCATTCTTCTCTTCCGCAGACTAAACATCCCCAGTTCCCTCAGCCTCTCCTCATAAGTCATGTGTTCCAGTCCCCTAATCATTTTTGTTGCCCTCCGCTGGACTCTTTCCAATTTTTCCACATCCTTCTTGTAGTGTGGGTCCCAAAACTGGACACAGTACTCCAGATGAGGCCTCACCACTGTCGAATAGAGGGGAACGATCACGTCCCTCGATCTGCTGGCAATGCCCCTACTTATACATCCCCAAATGCCATTGGCCTTCTTGGCAACAAGGGCACGCTGTTGACTTATATCCAGCTTCTCGTCCACTGTAACCCCTAGGTCCTTTTCTGCAGAACTGCTGCCGAGCCATTCGGTCCCTAGCCTGTAGCGATGCATTGGATCCTTCTGTCCTAAGTGCAGGACTCTGCACTTGTCCTTGTTGAACCTCATCAGATTTCTTTTGGCCCAATCCTCCAATTTGTCTAGGTCCCTCTGTATCCTATCCCTACCCTCCAGCGTATCTACCTCTCCTCCCAGTTTAGTGTCATCTGCAAACTTGCTGAGGGTGCAATCCACACCATCCTCCAGATCATTTATGAAGATATTGAACAAAACTGGCCCCAGGACCGACCCTTGGGGCACTCCACTTGATACTGGCTGCCAACTAGACACGGAGCCATTGATCGCTACCCGTTGAGCCCGACAATCTAGCCAGCTTTCTATCCACCTTACAGTCCATTCATCCAGCCCATACTTCTTTAACTTGCTGGCAAGAATACTGTGGGAGACAGTGTCAAAAGCTTTGCTAAAGTCAAGGAACAACACGTCCACTGCTTTTCCTTCATCCACAGAGCCAGTTATCTCATCATAGAAGGCAATTAGATTAGTCAGGCATGACTTGCCCTTGGTGAATCCCTGCTGACTGTTCCTGATCACTTTCCTCTCCTCTAAGTGCTTCAGGATTGATTCCTTGAGGACCTGCTCCATGATTTTTCCAGGGACTGAGGTGAGGCTGACTGGCCAGTAGTTCCCAGGATCCTCCTTCTTCCTTTTTTGAAAGATGGGCACTACATTAGCCTTTTTCCAGTCGTCCGGGACTTCCCCCGATCGCCATGAGTTTTCAAAGATAATGGCCAATGGCTCTGCAATCACAGCCGCCAACTCCTTTAGCACTCTCGGATGCAACGCATCCGGCCCCATGGACTTGTGCACGTCCAGCTTTTCTAAATAGTCCCGAACTGCTTCTTTCTCCACAGAGGGCTGGTCACCTCCTCCCCATGCTGTGCTGCCCAGTGCAGTAGTCTGGGAGCTGACCTTGTTCGTGAAGACAGAGGCAAAAAAAGCATTGAGTACATTAGCTTTTTCCACATCCTCTGTCGCTAGGTTGCTTCCCTCATTCAGTAAGGGGCCCATGCTTTCCTTGACTTCCTTCTTGTTGCTAACATACCTGAAGAAACCCTTCTTGTTACTCTTAACATCTCTTGCTTGCTGCAACTCCAGGTGTGATTTGGCCTTCCTGATTTCACTCCTGCATGCCCGAGCAATATTTTTATACTCATCCCTGGTCATTTGTCCAATCTTCCACTTCTTGTAAGTTTCTTTTTTGTGTTTAAGATCAGCAAGGATTTCACTGTTAAGCCAAGCTGGTCGCCTGCCATGTTTACTATTCTTTCTACACATCGGGATGGTTTGTCCCTGTAACCTCAATAAGGATTCTTTAAAATACAGCCAGCTCTCCTGGACTCCTTTTCCCCTCATGTTATTCTGCCAGGGGATCCTGCCCATCAGTTCCTTGAGGGAGTCAAAGTGTGCTTTTCTGAAGTCCAGGGTCCGTATTCTGCTGCTCTCCTTTCTTCCCTGTGTCAGGATCCTGAACTCGACCATCTCCTGGTCACTGCCTCCCAGGTTCCCATCCACTTTTGTTTCCCCTACTAATTCTTCCCGGTTTGTGAGCAGCAGGTCAAGAAGAGCTCTGCCCCTAGTTGGTTCCTCCAGCACTTGCACCAGGAAATTGTCCCCTACACTTTCCAAAAACTTCCTGGATTGTCTGTGCACCGCTGTATTGCTCTCCCAGCAGATATCAGGGTGATTGAAGTCTCCCATGAGAACCAGGGCGTGTGATCTAGTAACTTCTGCGAGTTGCCGGAAGAGAGCCTCGTCCACCTCATCCCCCTGGTCCGGTGGTCTATAGCAGACTCCCACCACGACATCACCCTTGTTGCTCACACTTCTAAACTTAATCCAGAGACTCTCAGGTTTTTCTGCAGTTTCATACTTGAGCTCTGAGCAGTCATACTGCTCTCTTACATACAGTGCAACTCCCCCACCTTTTCTGCCCTGCCTGTCCTTCCTGAACAGCTTATATCCATCCATGACAGTACTCCAGTCATGTGAGTTATCCCACTAAGTCTCTGTTATTCCAATCACATCATAATTCCTTGACTTTGCCAGGACTTCCAGTTCTCCCTGCTTGTTTCCCAGGCTTCGTGCATTTGTGTATAGGCACTTGAGATAACTCGCTGATCGTCCCTCTTTCTAAGTACGAGGCAGGAGCGCTCCCCTCTCACGCGCTCCTGCTCGTGCTTCCTCCCGGTATCCCACTTCCCCGCTTACCTCAGGGCTTTGGTCTCCTTCCCCCGGTGAACCTAGTTTAAAGCCCTCCTCACTAGATTAGCCAGCCTGCTTGCGAAGATGCTCTTCCCTCTCTTGGTTAGGTGGAGCCCGTCTCTGCCTAGCACTCCTCCTTCTTGGAACACCATCCCATGGACAAAGAATCCAAAGCCTTCTCTCCGACACCACCTGCGTAGCCATTTGTTGACTTCCACGATTCGACAGTCTCTACCCAGGCCTTTTCCTTCCAAGGGGAGGAATGGACGAGAACACCACTTGCGCCTCAAACTCCTTTATCCTTCTTCCCAGAGCCACGTAGTTCCCAGCAATCCGCTCAAGGTCATGCTTGGCAGTATCATGGGTGCTTACGTGGAGAAGCAGGAAGGGGTAGCGTGTAGTGTGTATAGTCTTTTATGTGTAGTGTCTTTGAAGTCAATGGAACAACACGGGCTTGAATGCTTTGCTAGATCGAGGCCTAAAGCCAAGAATGGGCCTGAAAGTTTGTCCTATCAGGCAGTTTCCTGAATAAGGGAATAAGTGGGGTATGTAAGGTACCTGTCACCATGGTATCTAAGGTCTGTTTGCTTTGTACTTGGTTTGTTTCAAGCCTCAGTTCATTTTGAGGCAGGGATGCTGAAAAGTCCAGTGTCAGAAATTGCATATCATTCTCACTACCCTCCATTCATTCCCCTTGTAGTTTCAGATGGGATATGTTGTTTTTCTTTGCTTCCTGCCCTAAACTACACTGTATGTATTTGCTCCAGAGTTGGCTGCGTTTTGGTGATGAGTAAATTGATTCTTTAATACAGTTTTCAGGTGAGCTTCTTAGAAAAGTCACTTGGGGGTTGTATGAAAATCCATGTCCTATCCAGGTTCTCTTGTATTACTTGAGTGCATTTGGGCATGGATGTTGCTGGTCAAGCCCTCTTGCTCTCTATCTTATTTGATATCTCATTCCACTTATGTCACATGACACTTGATTACAAAGGGAGGTTGCAAAGCAGAAAAGGAAAGAGGGAAAACCCCCCACAAGTTTTATCTGTGAGACAACCTAGGCAGGATTTGAATTGGTGACTTAGATCTTGGGAAAATACATTTTTGTAGAAAAAATCTTAATTACTCACTTTGTAGTGAACATGATTTTAAACAAAACTTAGCACCTAGTGTAAACAGAGACCAGACATGTTGAAAAATGTTTCATCTGGTCATGATCCCACCAACTGTCATTAACCACAGCTAACACACACCTTTTTAAACATGACTGTCCTTGTCCACACTACAGCAAAAACCTGTTTATCATGTTAATTAATATATGACCGTTCAAAGCATTTTCTTATGTGATACCTTTTCCTGGGGTTGATATGGCCATTGAGATAAAATTCACTTTAACCAGCTATAATAATAATCTCAGCTCTTGGATGGTGCTTCTCGACCATAGACCTGGAAGAGATCTACAAAGGAAGATAAGCGTCATTATCCTTTTTTCTGCAGGTAGGGAAAGTGGAGCTCTGAGAGGGATAGTGGCTTGTCCCATATCATGCAGCCGGTGGAATGGAAGAGTTTAGGATAGAACCCCCATCTTCTGACTCCCAGTCCAGTTCTTTCTCTGCGGCATCACGTTGGGTCCCATTCTCAAGCATCAGAGCCCTCCTTGTCATTGGATATGGACAGGACGAAATCTGTATTTTTCAGGTATCCAGAATATTACGTTGGCACATGCAGTAGAAATTCTGCAGGTTTTCCATATATCATGCTTATGGGCACATGCATGTATGATTAAAAACTTACCAGTAACTCCAATTATAATTATATGTAAAACATACCTTTTGAATTACTGCAATAAAGAAGAGAGACTGTAAGTATTATCCTTTCTGCCCTTTAGACAGTGTCTTCAGAGCATCAATCTGTTTTACTGACCACAGATTCTTACTCTGTCAAGTGTCTACATTTGCAGTAGAGCTATAAATCTGTCAGTGGTTATAGTTCAGGTCCCCACCTACAATGGCGGTAATTAGCTTTTATGTTAGACAAGTCTCAAGGATAGTGCCATAATGGGGTTCTAGAGAGCAGTTGAGAAACTATAGAGCAAAGTGGGACATGATCTGTCTGATATTTTCTATGTTGATAAATCTCTCTCCGTTGTTTGACCGACTGTTGATAGATTGGCGAGAAATAAGAACATAATCTCTTTGACTTTTTGGAATTGAAAGCAATTTTCTTTTCTGGTCTCTTTTTTGCTTCAGTATTTGTTGGGTGACTTCCGCATTGAGAGTTATATCTCAGTAGTGAAATTCAAGGTAATTTGAATCCCACCCCCCATTTTAGTTGGCCCGTGAGTTCCCCTGCCATTCCAAAAGCACTCTTGTAACACACACTTTCCCAGCCTTCGTGTTGCAGATATAGTAACTGAATCTAAACCAAACCCTGCCCTCCATATATTGATACGATAATGTCAATTATGACAACAAGAATGTTGCAAGGGCTATTAAATCTCATGCTTCCGGGCTTAAGCCAATCTCCAACTATTAGAGATCAGGGTGAGACCTATCTGGGGGGGAGAGGGGGAGAGAGAGTGCGCACGTGCGCGCAGATAATCTGACATCAGCCAACTCTGTGGTTCTTACGTCTGGGTCTGCCACTATCGGAGCTGGTCTAAAAATATAGTTATGTCTGTTAAGGGCGTGGTTATTTTTGCTGACATAGCTCTGTTAGTCAAAGCCCTGCTGTAAAGGCATTTAGACCAGTATAATTGTGCCTGATAATTGCATAACTTCTTCCAGTTCGGTCATACTGGTGTAAGCACTTTTATATCTGTATAATTGTGTTGACCCTAGAGCAGACATGCCAAACCTGCGGGAAAAAACGCAGAAATTAGGCTTGTTTTTGGCTTAATTGGCTTGTGAGTTGTTTGTTGGCTAGTTTTTGGCTTGTTGCTAGTTGTAGCTTGTTGCTTCTTTTTTTTTTTTTTTTTTATCGGCTCCTGGCAAGTAGGGGCGAGGCGGGGAGAGTCAGGGGTGCACAGTGGGCGCACCACAGTCCCAGCTTGCACACCTGGGGGATCTAGCCACATTGGGGTTCTTAGGGATTGGCTTGTTTTGGCCTTGTTTTGAAATGGGATAAGCTTGATTTTTGGTTTATTGTGAAAGTCGGGGTGCGTATTTACCGCGTGAAAGTTGGCAACTGTGCCCTAGTGGGTGGCTTGCTGCTTTAACAACACTAGTATAGTTAAAGCACCAAAACATCCAAGTGGATAAGCCCAGAGAGACAAAATACTAGATTATATGAACCTTGGGTTCAATAGCAATTCCTATGTTCCTGTTATTAGCTTCCCAGCAGTTGCTTTCTTTGCATGTGAGTATTGGGAGTCCTGCTAATTTGGGACTCTGGCTTTTGCTCCCTGTTTTAAATGTTTATGGCGACAAAAACACATCTGTACACTGTAGCCGTTCCAAATGGAAGTCACAAAACGCTGCAAGCAGGAAATTCAGCTCTCTCCAATGAGGCTCATGTGTTCTTGTCAGTCTCTTTGCCTCCAGGTTTAATCTTAAGAAAGAAACTTGATCCAATCAATTTTAAAAATCTCTTTGGGGCAAAAAAATATTTCAATGGGAAATACTTTTTCCTGTCCACAGTGTTTGATTCAGCAAAATTAACATGAATAATGCACGACAGTTTCCTGATAGTTATTATATTAGAGAGCTTAGCTGGCTCATAACTGCCCCTGTGACATAGCTAGAATGTAAATTACTTGGATAGAAGGAGGATAGAGCTTGTTTGATTAAAACGTAATACATATTTTGAATGAAAAATATTCATAGTCCTGCAAGATGACCTTAACACTATTTATTTCTCCCCCTCCCAAAGACATTTGCATAATAGTTCCTGTGACAGCTTTTTACTTTTTCCTCCCCTCCTCTGGACCGATAGGACCCTGCGCGCGCGCTCGCTCTCTCTCCCTCTCTCAAGCAACGTGGCTTATTGAGTTCCTTGTCTGAGGAAGGGCTATTTTGTCAGCATGCTCTTTTAGAAGCAGGTTTCTCCTTTCATTAATAAAAGGATGATTGATCGCAGACTTGCATTGACAACAAAGAAACAGTAAGAGCCTAATTCCCATTTATACTAAGGCTCTGGATTCCATGCTGGCAGAGCAAAGGGACCTTAACTGGGTGTGTCACTTGCTCCTCCTTTTAGTCTGCCAGAGCAATGTCAAGTGACCTTGTGTAAATGAGAGTCCGGCACTATACACTTAATTCAATTTCTTGCAGACTTCGAATTACGGCTGGGGAACTAGGCTCTCAACTCCCATTTTCTTTCAGTGGGATTTGGGCACCTGATTCCCTTTGGCTCCCTGAAGATCCTGGCCAGGAGCCACTGCGGTTTCACTTTCCAAGGAGTCAGGCAAATATCTTTTACTTTTTGGCTTTGTCTACACGAGCAGTGGTGCCTGCTGTTGCCTGTGGGGTTAGGCAAGCCATTCGACTGGTTTTCAGCTGGGCAGTCCCGTGTTTCTCTGGTTTGTCCCCCGTCTGGTTCTCATGTAAAACTGGATGTGGTTTTGTCTGGTGTTGGGCACGGAAGATGTCATTTTTCAGAGTGTACCGCCTCACCCCTGTCGGTGTGACATTGCATGCACAGGGTGTGCAGTATCACACCGGCAGGGGCAGGGCAGTGTGCTCTGCACAATGCTGTCCTCTGTGCATCACAGCCTTGCACATGTGCATGCAAGGTCACACCAGTGGGGTGGGGTCCGGCAAGTGGGGGTGGGGACAGCAAGGGTCCATGTCCTGTGTTTTGGAGATGGGTCTATGTTCACCTTAGTCTAGGTGTCAACAGTAAAGTTGAACTAGAGCTGCAAGTGTAGCTGAGGACAAACCATGCACCTTTAATGCTGCATCGCTGGGTGGGTCACAGGTAGGGAAGACTGAACATGGAACCTCTCATTGTAAACCACTAGAGGGAGACAGAGTCACATTGTGTTAGCATGGCTCATGTGAGTCTTGTTTGGAGTTTCAATTTCCTATAATCTAATTCCGGGAGCATCTATTCTCCCCGTCTCCTAACACAAGAACAAAGGGACATTCAATGAAACTGAAAGGTTGCAAATCCAAAACTGATAAAAGGTCAAAGTCAGTTTTGCTGACAGAACCAGTAATAAGCGATCATGCATGAAAAAAGAACCCAGCTTAACTCTCAGATCCCAAAGGAAGTTGGCATGGCTGCCAGCTAGTGGGCAAAAGAATCTTTTAAATTAGTAAACTGAGCACATTTGATCTGGAAATCAATGACCCACAATAAATAAACTGTACCACAGTTATTTGTAAGCAATATAGGGCAAGGACTCTTTTTGGTTGCTGTTCGTACAGTGCTCGAGCACAATTGGCTCCTGGTCCATTACTAGGGCTTCTAGACAGTACAGTAATACAGATAATAAATACTAATAATTGCTTCAGATTTTAGGGCAAATAGCTGTACTTGACAGAATCCCTTTCTATTGTCTAGTCAAATCCACCCAACTCGCTTGAATTTCTGCCCAATTTGTCAGAAGCTCTGCAGGCCTTTCAGCAAACCTGGCTGGAGTTTCTGTTTGTCACAATCCTCGCAAGCCAGGTGATTTTCTAGCACGCTTTTGGTTTCGTTGTGCTCAGCTCCTGCCACATTGCTAGCACAATTCATTCCTATCCTGCCCCCATATTGGCGTATGTGATAGCTCATCTTCCTCTATGTTTAAACTCTAGCTTCTGCTGTACTATGAGGGGCACAGACATGCCTGATAAAGTTCTTCCAAGAGTCGTTATTCTAAGGCGGCAAGACTTATCCTTTGTCTTCCTATCCTCCATCATTCATTAATGACACATGCTTTCCTTGCGACCCTTTTCTTTCTTCCTTTCTCCATTTTTTATGATACCTGGAGAAGTGTGCGATAAGGACTTGTCAAAGTCATCATTAATCCACATTTAACTGCAGGGATACTGTTTTAGTCATCTATTAATCTCTCAGTGTGCCAAAGTCTGTCTATCTGGCGACATTCATTCTTCTTATTTATTATTCCTCAAGCCACCAATGCACAGCTGTAGTGCGATCTCTGTTCTTTACCGGTGTAGTTTTTTTGGACAAATGAGAAGTAATTCTGTTTAACTTTTTCTTTGCGCTTCTTCTGTCAAAAGTCACAAGGGCTAAGGACCAGGTCTACAAAGATATTGAGGCACTTTCAGTGGAACTTAGGGGCTTAAATGCCTTCTAGGATTTGGACCTAAATGTCTCGTAGGGTGAAAAAGCAAAGACATTTTTGTGGCTAAGAAGATGCTGGACTGGTACAATGGAAATCCCGGTTCAATACTTGGCTGTGCAACAGTTGTCTTGCCTTGGGCAAGTTAGTCTCTGTGTGCATCTCTTCCTCATCTGGGGAATAGGTGTAAGACTTTCCTTTCTCCCACCTTTTGTCTTTCTTGTCCATTTTGGCTGTAAACGCTTTGGGACAAGACTCGCTCTTCTAATTCATAGGATATAAATCCTGAAGGGAACCCGTGTGATCATCTCACCTCTTCTATATAGATAGTACAGCTCCTAGCACAACGTGTCCGCTGTCTTGGTTGGTGCCTTTAAACACTACTGTAATCCAAATACACAACACCGACAAAGGCACCCCGTGAGTCACCAGCGCAATTGGGAATGGCAGCCAGTTCTCCCGTGCAAATAGCTAGGCTACGCTACAACCCTGTGTGCAGAGCTACGGGCTCCAGCTGCTTTCAATTATGCTGTTATCTGAAGGCGGTTAAGCGAACGTTAATTCCTTTTTGGTCTTCATTGTAACAGCAATACTTGCAGTGAACTCTGCTTTTAGTATTCTCGGGGATGTCATATGTAATTCCATCAGAACTTCATTACGCTTTGGAATTAATGTCTTCATTTATGTGCCGTTGTTGTTGTTCCTATCTGTGCCTCTGGCACATAGTTTTGTTCTCAGTACCAGCAGATGCAGAAGTCGAGCTGCTCTCGCTGACTATCTGTGAAGGTATCATTGTAAGAAATGAACAGCTTTTTAGGGACATGCTGCTTTCCCCCCCGTGCATGTACTTTGAGCCCCAACCACTGTAATATTCAGGTGCTCGTTACTTGCACTGGAAATTATGGTGCGGGCAGTACTGTAGGAGAAGTTCCATTTGCCCAAAGGTGATCTGCTGTGGTCAGTGGTGAAAATGACAGGTTTCATGGCAAAATGGTGGATAACTTGCCACCCTCTCCTCTATCTTATTTATTAAGTTGGTTTAAGACGGCTGAGGGTAGAGAGAATGCCAGCCTGAGCCAGAAAGGGTCACGGGGTAGGAAACCAGCCTTGGACTGGGGAGCTGAGGTTCAGTTCCCTGCTCTGCACAGACTTCCCGTGTGGCCTTTAGCAAGTCACCTAGCTTCTCTGTGCCTCAGTTTCCCCTGGGTAAAATGGTGGGTAATAGCAGTGTTCTAGCTCACAGGGTGACTTGAGGAGAATAATAAAAATACCCAACTCTTTTATATAGTGCATTTCATCATAGACTTCATAGCATTTTACAAAGAGAGCAAGTGTCATTATCCCCATTTTAAGAGGTAGGGAACCTGAGGTACAGAGCAGTGAAGTGATTTGATCAGGGTCACCCAGCAGGCTAGTAGCAGAAATGGGGCTAGAACCCAGTTTACCTGAGTCCCACTCTGCTGCTTTATCCACTAGGCCACATTGCCTCTCACATTAAAGTGTGAGGTGCTCAAATACTGCAGTAATGGGTACCATCAGTATCTTAGATCGAACCAGCCACTGTCCTAGTTTATGACTCTCTTTATGGTTCCAGTTAGTTCAAGCCCGTAGACCACACACAGCCATCCATAAGTCACCATAGTTCATTGCCCAGCTTTTCTGAAAACCATGAATAGATGGTTCACCCTACTCAGATTTCCAAATTTATTTGTGGTAACCAGTTCAGCCAACCGTCCTGCCCTCTAGATGTCATTTCAAAACTGGAACAAACCGGCGAGTGTGTTTGTGCCCCTCTGCCCTCTAGTGGATGGGATCAGAACTGCTCAAATGTGTGTCACAGACCCACCATACTGCAAAAAACCGAAGGAGATTCCCTGTTAGCTGAAGTGGCAAAGGCCTGTGGTTTTGCTGCTGTTCCCCCTACTATCTTCCATTTGGTCTGTTTATCAAAAATGTTCTGAATTGAAACCTGAGTTCAGTTACTTCAGGGAACAACACTCGGGTACTACAGTGATGAAAGGCAATAGGTAGACGGGTGTGCATTAATACCAAGAATCGGATCCCAGAAGCGCTGGTTCTGTTTTCTACATTGACTCTATATCCACGTTCAGCAGAGGCAGCTCTCTGGCCATTGGCTGTGCGACTGGGCATTTCTATAATGCGTTGTTTGAAGGCAAATTCTCTGAGGACCAACCCTATTGCTCAGAATGGATCAGGAGCAAGCATGAAACATGAATGGGATGTGTCAGTCGCAGCAGAGCTGTTGTTTCGTTTTAAGCAAATGAGACTACATGACCCGATGGCTCAATTACTTAAAACATCACAGGCAATTTCTACACTTTTTCCAATTTATCTGTAATCAGGTTATTTGCAATCCAGTTTTATGCCAGGGTTTTAAAAGTCTGTCCAGTTATTTGACCCAGCTGGCTAGGATTCACTGAGGGAATGTTCAGTGTGAATAGATGTATCATTTACATTTTGAGGCAAATTGACTTCTGCTATCCTTTGTTCAGCTCATTTTCACTTAAATGCCTTTTATTTTCTTTGCGGGGGGTGGGGGGTGGAGGGGGAAGAAATCCTATTCAGTTGCTTGTTTCAGATTCACCTTCCTTCCCAGCACAAATGGAAGGGTTTGGGCATGAATAATGTATCTTCAGAACTGATGCTGTTGCAGCTAATGAGAAGGATTAAGAAGAAGTTGGGTCTCAAGAACTGCCATTAAATATCCTTGCTTGGCAAGGTCTTATTGTATTAGCATAAAAAATGTCAACTTGCAAAGATCATTTGTTGAATAAAGGCTGCTGAAGATGGCAATAAGTTCTATTCAGTAGTAACATAGATACTTTTAGAAAGTAGTTAGCCTTCAGATATTATTTATATATTTGCAAGGTAAATGTCTGCCTAGTGCATAGAATAGTGAATAGTACGTTTTTAGCTAGGGATGCCCCAGCACCTAATATAGGGTTTAGGCATGCAAAGGGGACCAAAACACTGGGATGAATTTAATCCATGCAGCTCATTTCAACCAAATGTAACTCTTTGGGTAAATGTGTTATGTCCCCCTCTAGTGGCTGATCAGCACAGAAGATAAGAGCCTGTTCTTGGCAGCATATAAAGGAATTCCTCCTTTAGTTCAAGAGTCTGGGACCTGTGCTTAAATGCCCCGTGTTCAAATCCTGCTGGTAGCTCATGCTCATGCTGGTAGCTCAAGGTGAGTCCTTTCACAAGGATATCAGAGTGCATTGACTAATATTGTCGGTCTGACAAAATCTCTGAGGAAAGCATTTTTTATTGTACATTATTTTGTGGATGGATAAACTGAGGCCCAATCAGGTCAAACGACTTGCTTCAAATTCTAGTGCGGCAATGACAGAAATAAAATCGAGGACTCCTCTTCCCCAGTCCATTGGTCTGACTGCTGAACCACACTGTCTTATTAATTTCTAAAGTGTTCTGTTTTAGTCTCCGGCTTTTCAATGTAGCTAGCTGACTTGTGTGGTATGCACAACAAATAAGATAATCATAGTGAAAGCTCTTCCTAATTGAAGTCTGTGCTGGAAATTCTGCAAGCACAGATAAAATATGTCCGCTTGCGTAATGAAATCAAAATGTTTGTGATGGCATTTGGTTTCCCAGTTGTCAATCGATTGGATTGTGTCTAACAGATTGGCTGTTTATGTATGGGAGAGTTGGATCCCAGGCTGAATCCACTAACAGATAACATTAAAGAGACACTGAAGGCCAGAAACCGGTGGTGTTCCATATTATTGCCTTCATAACTAAGGAGAGCTTTTCCTCCAATAATGAATGCTTAGTAAAATATTTTAAGTCCGGGATTCATAGTGGGTAATTGACTGTAATTACAAAGACTCCTTATGTAGGTAGCCTTAATGAATACCAGAGTATAATTGAGTATATATGGAAATAGCAGAACAACATGCTGAGCTAGGATTTGTGCATGCCCTATCAGTCAATCAGTTCTGAAATCAGCACTGTTCGTTTAAATACCATGACCTTTTTTCGAAAGATTCTTTTGGGACTTGCTTTGGCTGAATTTTTAGTGCTGCTGAAAAGTACCTGATTGATGGCTCTGAATAATATTAATAATAATAAATAATATACTTTGCATTTTCCACCATAGATCTCAGAGCACTTTACAACACGTGGTGAATATTATCTTTCCCATTTTACAGATGGGAAAACTGTGACTCAGAGAGGTTACATGGAGAGTCAATAGCAAAGCTGGGGATAGAATCCAGGTCTCCTTAGTGGTAGTCTAATGCTGTATCATCTGTACTAGTCCAGTTTTTGTGTCTCTCTAGACAGGCAGCATAGTCTACGCACAGTTCACACGAGGGACTGGGAAGCAGCAGACCAGAGTCCTTATCTCAGCTATGCTGCTGACTGCCAAAATACCTAATTTCTGTCGGCTTCAGTTTAGCTGCAGTGAAGAGCATGATATGAAAACCCAACTAGCTGGATAGAAAGAAAGTCCATTAATCCATAGAGTACAATCAATGTATTAATCTACAGTTGCACTGTAGGCTATGGCCCACCAATTTGTTTTAGACTTAACCGGGAGAAAATATGTGAGGAATTCACCCGCTCTGTCCAGTCAGACTTCTGTGAAGTGTCACACGGGTTATGCCAAGAGAACACTTGACTGAACTGAACCCACCGTCTTTCATGTAGGTCACCCAGCAGACTTGGCATGACGTTGGTTTTCAGTTTGTAAGATACAAGCCTGGTTTCTTTTTTTAGACACACATTTTAAAACATTTTAAGCAACAACACATTTAGCGGACAAGAGGGATTCCCCAGGATTTAACATGGAGCTAAGGAGGGCAGGTGGCCCAAGGCACTGGCTTAAATTTCATCCATACAGCTCATGTCAAACAAATGTAACACTCTGGCTCGGTGTTTCATGTCCCCCTCTAGTGGCTGATGCACATGGAAAACAAGAGCATAGTTTTTATGACTAAGACGATGATTTTTGTCTCCCTTCCCCTGTATCTTGTTCTAATGCAATATCTTTGGATGCTTTTTATCGGACCCATTTCTTTTGTTTGCAAGATTCTTTCTTCAAGACTATAATGCTGAGGGCAGCAAACAGTGGAGCCCACAGCTATTTGCGTGGTGTGTACGATTGACAGGGGATCTAGGGTTGCCACCTAGCTGTTTTTTTTCTCTTGCAGTGTGGAAACCAAACCAAACCAAACCCTGGCACTCTGCAACTGGTAGTTCAAGTCCAGTTCCCTCTGCTGAGGCAGGATCAAGTAAACCTAGAGCATCCCTGACAGGGGTTGGTCCAACCTGTTCTTAAAAACCTCCAGTGACGGGAATTCCACCACCTCCCAGGAAAGCCTATTCCAGAGCTGATCGTTAGAAAGTTTTTCTTAATATCTAATTTAAATCTCCCTTGCTGCAGATTAAGTCCATTGCTTCTGGTCCTACCTTCAGTGGACATGGAGAACAGCCCTTAACATATTTGAAGACGTTATCAGATTCCCCCTGCAGTCTTCTTTTTCTCATGATTAAACATGCCCAAGGTTTTTTTTTTTTTTTTTTTTTTTTTAAATCTTTCCTAAAAGTCAGGTTTCTTAAACCTTTCATCATTTTTGTTGCTCTCCTCTGGATCTCTCCAATTTGTCCACATCTTTCCGAAAATGTGGTGCCCAGAATTAGACATAGTACTCCAGCTGAGACCTCACCACGGTTGAGTAGAGCTGGACGTTTATCTCCCATATCTTACATATGAGGCTCCTGATGATCATATCCCTCCAGCCATTGGGGCGGAAACCTGGCCTCTTACTTCAGACAGGATTCACCTCTAGAGATGAGGGAGAGCACTATTCAAATTAACCCTCTTGTCAGATACACAGATCTGCTGCTTGGTGGAGAGCCTGTGCAGGAAGGCACAAAATGGGTACCTCGGCCTTTTGTGGAGATGGTCTAAAATTGCTGCTGGAGCCGGGCTTCACTAGGGAACTGCATGGGGAGCAGGAGAGATCTAAGAGTTGCCCGTTAGGAGCTTGGAGCCTCCATTGGTTTGGATGAGTTCAGAAAAAGATTTGGGTAATTTCTCTGAACTTCAATATTCAGTGCAGACTGAACCTCCAAACTTTCTACTCTCTGCTTCTAACATCTGCAGAGCCATCATAATTTGATCATAGTAATAATAAACCAACAGTTGTTTGACCTGGGTTTTAATATGCAAAGTCTGACTTTACTATGGTTTTTTTTTTTCTGTTTTCATAATTCTCAGAATATAAAGACAAATGTTTTCATCTGACCTTGAGTAGGTGATAAACATGACAACCGAGACTTAACTTATCTCTCCTGTATTTCAGGGTCATGGAAATGATTTACCATTGGGTTAAGTTGTGGGATAAAAACTGAGACCTTCCATGAATTGTGGGGCTTTTATTTTACTATTGCAAAGCACAAGATTTCATAGAATTCTCTAGAAGGGAGTGCAAATTGTCAATGATATCCAAAGAGAAAATAAAATAAAATAGAATTAAAGGCTGGTCTACACATGGAAGTTCGACCTGTACAACTATGTCTGTTAGAGGAGTGATTTTTTTTTAAAAACCAATGTAGTGATAAAAGCATAAGCCTTAATGTGGATGCAATTATACCTGTATAAAGTTGCTTTGTACACAGATATTATTCCCCTTCCTGAAACTGCCAGACCAACACTGCAATGTTTGCTGGCAGAGCAATATCTGGTAAAGGTGTGATTTTTTTTTTCTGACATTTTTATGCTAACGTGGCATTGTGTGGACACCGTTATCCTGGCAAAAATGTGCTTTTGTCATTAGAGGTTATTTCATTTAAATCTGCAGGAAACAACCCACAAGAGCTTAAGCAAAATTGAAACAGGACATTCTTACTCTGAGATAAGTGTCCGTGCACAGATTTGTGTTGAAAGAACAAGGTTCAGTACCTAACTCACTTACGCATTTGTGTAAATCCCACTAGATGGCTAAATACATGTTTAGGTACCTAAACACCTTTGCCAGTCTAGCCCCTAAGGCCCCAAGGTACTTTCCAAAATGTTACCCTGAATCTATTAGTTCATTTTGATCACTGTTCAAATTGAATAACCAGGCTTACAAAACTGTTTTTTGTCCCTTCCCGTTTTAAAATAGGGAAGTAATTGACACTTTACGTGTGTCACTTCATATCATGATACTTTGTGATGTGTGTGATCGTTAGCTGGAACAACTTAGTCCTTTTAAGGGGAGCAAACATAACTGCTGCATGTTTTCACACTTAACTCAAAGAATGTGACGGGCTCAAAAGTCCTTAGGGCAATGTTTGTAGTCCAGCCCTTGCTGGAATCCGAAGCTGTATATGTTTGTCTTTGGCAGGGCTATCTACACGTGTGCTCAAGGCATTAATGAGACAGGATATATTAAAATCAATGTAAATTACACACACAAAATGTAAGTCACTTGTCCTTGGTCAGTCCAGTCTCTTGGCATTAGCGTGATATGAATGTGCTATCTTTGGAGTGCTTATTTAAACTTTATGAATTTTCATGCAAGAATGGACTAAGCAAATCCTCTGTGGAAGAAGAAAACACCATATTTCTCTCCACCCTTCGTTTAATTAGATCTGTCCCTCTTTTGATACCAGAGGTTAGAAATACTAAATACCCAGGTGTCTTCCGCAAGGGTGTCTTAGTCTCCTGAAACCTATGGTTAGAAATCTGATCTCTGTGTCAGATGCTTGGCTGACATAAATTGATATAGCTTCTTGGATTTACACCTGCTGAAGTTTTGCCCTGTTGTTTCTGTTGGAAAAAATAGTGTCTAATAAATTCCCCCAAATAATTGTGGCTGACAACTTAGGGAGATAGGAAATAACTTGTGAGTGAGTGTTATCTGGTGCTTATGGTATCGTCTGGAAATTAGAACTCCTATGTTCTGTTCCCAACTCTGTAACTGGCTTCCTGCGTGACTCTGAGCAAAATCACTTCGCTTTCCTCCATTTCCCCAGCTGTAAAATGGCAATAATAGTATTTACCGGCCCATAGCAGGCATTGTGAAACTTAAATAATTAAGGACATTAATTTAGAGTTAAGGGTGAGTATGTATCAATAACTTAAGGGTAAAAATGCTGGAGAGATGCTATAATTATACCAAAGTCGAGCCGTACAAACCCAGGAAGCTTAGAGTTAAGGTTAAAATTAAAATCAACCCAAACCTATGAAGAAATGCACAGTTAGGACACCGAAACAATCTTAATTCTGCTGTGTAGGGACACCATGAAATATAAAAAAAAAAAAAAGGCAATTCAATCTAATCTGGAGCTTCAAAACACGATGATGCATTTATCATAAATCTGTGGTTATTGCAAGGCACTAGTATATACCGCTAAGTATGTGAACAAATATTTGTAGGATTGGAGCAATACTTCTTTTTCCATATCTGCTCCTTGAAAGGTCTGGTCCTGCAAGACTTACTCTCGCAAGTAGCCTTACTTCAGGCCTCTTCAATTTCATCACTGTTAACGATAATCCATTGCTAGTGCTGTCATAAAACACCATGCCTGATAAGTAGCATCACATTAAAAGTAGCATCACAGGATTGGGCCCTAGAAAGCAAAGAGAGTGTTTGCTCTCAAGCAAGATCCTTGCTTTGGCAAAGCTTTACCTTTTTCAGATACCTTCCATCTCTCTCTTTCCCTCTCTCTCAAGCTTTTCAAAGCTCTCCTGATTTCCTAAATGTATACCCACTGTTTTGTATGCCACAAAGAAAGATCTATTATTTCGTTCTCCCTCTGATATACTTCTCAAATACTTAGGGCCAAATAAATCTCTGGTGTAACTGTTGAAGCCACTGGGATGAATCTGAGTCCAAATATAATTTAGGAGTTATGATAACTGCAACTGACTGGCTACAAATAATCACACAGTGAGTCTATGGTAAAATATCCATGATATGCCTTGTCTTTTTTACATGGCAACTTCTTTGGGACAGAGATGCCATTTACGGTATGTTTGTACAGTGCCTAGTTGAACAGGTCCCCAGACTGACTGAGGCTGCTAAGTGCTCCTTCAATATAAATGTTTAATTAAGAAGAATAATGATACAATACGTGTCTGTAATTCCAGAAAAAAACGTATTTTTTTATGGAAATGGTTTATTTTTCTGGAGGGTAGAAGTTCTTTCTACTGAGCTCTCTTGTAATAATAAGTGAAGACAGCAGGGGTGGCCCTGAGTTGAAACTCCAAATCCAAGCATTTCTGAAATTTGGGTGTTGTTTTGATATGAATCCAGACACAACATTTGCTACTATCCTTAAACTCTTCCTACGGGCTGAATGAAACTACAGACATGTTTCTGCATCCAAATTTTGACACAAAGGAGATAAGAGATTCTAATTTATACATTGCATTAGATTGGAAACGTATTCCCAAGGAATACTAATTTGTATTGTTCTTGGATTTACCTGTAGATGGCAGTGTGACAACACACTTGCTGCATGAAGGACACACAACTCTTTAGAATACATCTAAATTACATTAAAATGAATAAATGAAACCTAGTTCAAGTCAGCTGTGGAAAAATATAAGAAATAAATGCATTAAAATATAAACATAATGTGACTGAAATGCAGCTGATTTAACTAAATGAGAAGATTTGTGAATGGTAAATTAAATTTTTTATTATACCTTGCGTACTTCTAATGTGGTGTTACAGCCATTTTGGTGAGTGAATTTCAATAAACATAAGCAGTTGGCCCTTTCCTGCCTGTGATTGGCTGTGCGACACCATATAGCTCAACTCTGCACAGATATAAAATGAGTCAGAGTTACCTGAGTGCTCAAGGTAGTCTGAGAATGTTTGCCTGTTGGCTAGAGTCAGTCATCAGAGGTTCCTTGTTTACCAAGCCAACCTTGAAAGATTAAATTAATTTCCCAGTGTGTTTTCTTTATTAGTATTGAGAGATCTTTTGAGGAAGGAAACAATGAGGTTTTATGCTTTAACCACAGCACTGAGAATAATGATACCCAGGTCTTATATAGCCCTTTTCATCAGTAGATCTCAAAGTGCTCCAGAAAGCAAGTCAAGATCATTATTTCTGTGTTTACAAATGGGGAAATTGAGGTACAGAGTGAGGACGAGACTTCCCCACAGTCAGCCAGCAGGCTAGCAGCAGAGCCAGGAACAGGGTTCAGGTCTCCAGAGTTGCAGTGCAGTTGACCATGAGGCCACTCCGGCTCAGGAGATCTGGGGTTTGGTCCCATCTGTTTTTTGAGAAGCCACGTCAGCAATTTGTGTCTTTTAATTTCCTCTGCTACAAAAGAAGGAGCTAATACTTCCCTACCTCACAGGATTGTTGAGAGGCTGTCAAGGTTCCTCCCCCACTCTGAACTCTAGGGTACAGATGTGGGGACCTGCATGAAAAAACCTCCTAAGCTTATCTTTACCAGCTTAGGTCAAAACTTCCCCAAGGTACAAAATATTCCCCCCGTTGTCCTTGGACTGGCCGCTACCACCACCAAACTAATACTGGTTACTGGGGAAGAGCTGTTTGGACGCGTCTTTCCCCCCAAAATACTTCCCAAAACCCTGCACCCCACTTCCTGGACAAGGTTTGGTAAAAAGCCTCACCAATTTGCCTAGGTGACTACAGACCCAGACCCTTGGATCTTAAGAACAATGAACAATCCTCCCAACCCTTGCACCCCCCCTTTCCTGGGAAATGTTGGATAAAAAGCCTCACCAATTTGCATAGGTGACCACAGACCCAAACCCTTGGATCTGAGAACAATGAAAAAGCATTCTGTTTTCTTACAAGAAGACTTTTAATAAAAAATAGAAGTAAATAGAAATAAAGAAATCCCCCCTGTAAAATCAGGATGGTAGATATCTTACAGGGTAATTAGATTCAAAAACATAGAGAACCCCTCTAGGCAAAACCTTAAGTTACAAAAAGGATACACAAACAGAAATAGTTATTCTATTCAGCACAATGCTTTTCTCAGCCATTTAAAGAAATCATAATCTAACACATACCTAGCTAGACTACTTACTAAAAGTTCTAAGACTCCATTCCTGGTCTATCCCCGGCAAAGACCCAGCATACAGACAGACACAGACCCTTTGTTTCTCTCCCTCCTCCCAGCTTTTGAAAGTATCTTGTCTCCTCATTGGTCATTTTGGTCAGGTGCCAGCGAGGTTACTTTAGCTTCTTAACCCTTTACAGGTGAGAGGAGCTTTCCCCTGGCCAGGAGGGATTTCAAAGGGGTTTACCCTTCCCTTTATATTTATGACAGAGGCATAGTTCACGAAGGACCAAATCCTGATCTTGTGGATGTCAGTGGCAAACTTCCACCTGCTTCAGTGGAATCCTGAATCAACCACTCTGAGATGGAGGGCTCTGCAGGAGGGCATAGATTTGGGGGTTGTGGTGGATAATCAGCTGAACATGAGCTCCCAGTGTCACACTGCGGCCAAAAGAGCTAATGTAATCCTGGGAGGCATAAACAGGGGAATCTCAAACAGGAGTTGATGGGTTATTTTACTGCTGTATTTGGCACTGGTCCAATCGCTGCTGGAATATTGTGTCCAGTTCTGATTCCTGCAATTCAAGACGGATGCTGATAAATTGGAGAAGCTTCAGAGAAGAGCCACGAGAACGATTAAAGGATTAGAAATCATGTCTTATAGGGATACACTCAGGGCATCCAATCTATTTAGCTTAACGAAGAGCAGGCTAATGGGTGACTTGATTACAGGCTATAAGTACCTACCTGGGGGAAAGAGATTTAATAATGGGCTCTTCAGTCTAGCAGAGGTCCGATGTATAACACCATTCAGTAGCTGGAAGTTGAAGCTAGACAAATTCAGACAGAAAATAAAGCATAAATTGTTAACGGCGAGAGTAATTAACCATTGGATCAATTTACCAAGGATTGTGGTGGATTCTCCATCGCCGACCATTTTGAAATCAAGATTGGATCCTTTCCTAAAAGGTCTGCTCTAGGAATTATTTGGGGGAAGTTCTATGGCCTGTGTTATACAGGAGGTCAGACTAGTCCCTCCTGGCTTTAGAATCTATGAGTCTATTATTCTCACCCGACAACCTTTGCCTATTGGTGTTCCCACCTCTGACTCAAATGCTGGTCCGAAGGGAGGTGCTGGTATTTGCCCACCCTTTCTTCCTGGGGGAGCGCCTTCTCCGACTTGAATTTCCCGTTTTTAGCAGCACAGGATGCAGCTGCCAAACCAATAGTCTGTTTTACTGTTGCATCTAATTGGAGGCCAGCTGGTGAAGCCCTTGGGTCCTTCGGATCATTGAGAATACAAAAGGTACAACATTGGATCAGCAAAGGAAATGCTGCATGATAATTTGGGAAACTGCGTTTTCAGGCAGCTCCAGGTTATTGAGATTCTGAATGCAAAACCCATTCACAGGAAGCAAGGTCTGCAGCTTAAACTGTAAGGAAAACCATGATTGTGCTAAATGTGATGTTCTGTCTGAAAGCATTTCCTCAATTCCACCAAAGGATAATTCCCTCAAAATTTTGTCAGGTTGTTTCTTCCCCGAGATTGAGTCCAATCTCCGAGAAGCCCACGACTACGGGTGAAACAAGTAGTTCAAGCTGTTGTTGCATTCTTAATTCTGGGCATGGCCAATGACTTATTTATTGAGATTTAAATAATAACTAAAAAGACACTCATCCAAGGCTCGCAGCCCCCTAGCACACCATTAACCAAACAATTAAATCTCAGCAACATTAAAATGTTACTACAGGAATTCAGCTAGCCAGCCACTTGCAGAAGCTCATTTCTGCCCATTCAGCTCAGTGGTTTGAGCATTGGCCTGCTAAACCCAGGGTTGTGAGTTCAATCCTTGAGGGGGGCATTTAGGGATCTGGGGCAAAAATTGGGGATTGGTCCTGCTTTGAGCAGGGGGTTGGACTAGATGACCTCTTGAGGTCCCTTCCAACCCCGATATTCTATGATTCTATGATCCTATGGGCAGCAAAATCTTAGGTGTCTCCTATCTAACAGATGTCACTGGCAGCATATCCAGGAAGGTAAGCTAATGCAGGCTCTTTGGGTGCCAGCCTTCAGTAGCTTTCTCTACTCTTTTTACCTATTTTTTTTTTTTTTCAATCGCTGATCGAGCTGCCTGAGTATTTATTGATCTCATGTGTTTTGCTGTAGTATGTGAGCACCTGAGTGGCGTTAGCATTGTGGTGGAATAGTTCTGATGGACGCGCAAGGGCCAGATCCTCCACTGCTGTAAATAAGCAGCAGTCTATTGACTACCATGCAGCCACATCACTCGACCCCAGCTGAGGATTTGGCCTCAGAGTCCTTTTAATTGGCATTTTAGTGGAGTTAAGATACTTTTAAATCTGGAAGGAAAGTTATGCTCACTTCTGGGTAGCTGAGGACAAAAGACTTAATGACAGACGCCAGTCTCCCTCTTGAGTAGCTCCAGAGCAGCTAAATTCGGAAGCTCTCACTCAGGGAGATTACCACTGACTTCAGTAGGAGTTTTGATTTGAGAGAGGACTGCAGAGTTTGACCTCAGGTTTGCATGATATGAATTAATTCCCAAA